>NW_024467582.1:5952-353097 GCF_000804445.1 Metarhizium album ARSEF 1941 | reverse complement strand
TTTTTTTTTTTTTTTTTTTTTGTACTACATACCTCCTATGCGTGTCATGATGGAGCTGCATGGCGACACGTCGCCGTCTTGCATCAGACAAGCGGTCAGCTGACGTTGAAGACGAACCAAGAAGACGGCCCGCGTGGAATAATATTTCTCGAGGCTCAACGTTGGTCATACCACGTAGTAGTACTATCGACGGCCACGACCAAGTAACTACGGAGTACTGTGTAGTGACAACCCACATCCTCCGTGCCCCGTCCCGAGCATGGTCAGGCCGCAACTAGACAGGAGTCAACAACAGCTGACTGTCGTGATCCGTCTGCTCTTTTTTCTTTTCTCTTCTTTGCTTTTCTGTCTGAGACGTGCCCATGTAAGTAAGCCTGGAAGTCGAGTAGAATCTGTCAACAGGGATGCAAGGGGTCTGATCACAGGTAGCGACTGCACATTGCGCGGCCGGCTCCTCGCTGCCATCTGTCGACGTGTCAATCAACTGTGAGATGCGATTCAGTTTTGCTTGAAAAATTTTGGGTGGAGAGGGCCACAATTTACTAGCGACGATGCTTGCCGCCACAACGAGGCACGACAATTGTGGTACCAACTCTGCCCGCCGGTAGATAACGTTAACTACTATGGCGCAAGCGGATGAGCGGTGGGGACGTCGAGGCAAATCGTCAGGGTCCAGTAACTAGTACTTTGTATATCGCCTGCTATTCCGACTTGAGCAACGTGATCCTGTCCGAAGAGGCTGGGATGCTCACCCTCGCCCTTCCCGTTGGAATGCCGACTGGGGTGTGGATGGGACGCGTACTTGGTAGTTTGTGTGCTACGTACCACTCACTACCATCCCAGGTCAACATGACCAACATCGGCAGGCTGTGGATCGATGCAGGCTCAGTGACTTGACGCTAGCAAGGTTGACTGAGATAACATGGTATGGCAGAAACCCGGAGAGGTGGCCGCGGGATATGGGGCGATGAATCCGTGATGAATCCGCGATGCCGGTGACGACGACTCAGTTCTGGGAGCAACGGGAAATCCCAATTGCCAGTGTCGAGGGCCAAAAAAAAAAAAGAGCGAGTAACCTGCGAGAGGATCACCAAGCATGTGGGCATTTACTCCGTACTTTCGTACAGACATAAGGATAAGGCTGAGCTCCAGCTCCAGCCAGAAATTGTAATGTCTCGGCATGAGAGCCGCACCCCCAGATAGCAGTCAGAACTAGTGCGGTCGACACGTGCGGGGCAGAGCCGAGCGTTACTTTTGGCAAGTCCGCCATTGCCATTGGCAGCGAGACGTGGTCGCTCCTGCCTCCCCAGCCAGCACTGCAACAGTCCTCGAGTGCCTGTGTCGTCTGCCTGATGCTTCACACTTCGTCAGTATTTACACCACACCTCCCGGCCTGGACGAGCATCAACCACAGCATGCAAGCTGCTTCGTACTCGGCCCTCTCTGTATGGACGGACATGTCGTGCACAAGGTCCTGTTGGCATGGTTGCTTGCAGCCACCTCGCTGTGAAATCGTCACGTTTCCGCTGACTCCTCCGTCCGCCGTCTCGACCGTGAACAGGCCGTTACTCGCGGAACGAGTGGCGGCCAGTCCGATGGAGGTCCCAGTGGCGTCGTCCTCCCGTCTAGCTCGCGTGGTCAACAGGCGGTGGCGCAACCGGCGGCCTCGTGGAGTCATTTGTCAGTGTTTTTCGACTGAAATTACAACCACCAACCACCCTGGACGCGGGCATGTCCACTACAGCATTTTGTCCCTGCAGTACTCCGTACAGAGTACGCACTTGTTTTTGATCCCCCCTGCCTATCTGTGTAGGTGAGTGATGCAAGGCAATAAGAAACAACTGTTGAATGCCAAAGACACCGTCTGCTGACGGTCACCAATCAGGAGCGCCATGTCAAAACGAAAACCAAATTACCGCAACGAATGATCAAGTATAAATACTCCATTCGGACAGATAATATAGAGAGAGGAATTGAGTGCAAGGCCAATCGCGGAAGCGCACGCGGTACTGAGTATCCCGCCACGCATCCTCTGCACGGGACGGGAACACCGTAGCTCCGCATGCTACTCCGTACAGACAGGGACTATCAGATGTTTATCACGGCTAGCTGCTGATTGCTGAATCACCGTTGGTCTTCCGCATCCGAACTACTCGGTCGTATTTGGCTGCAGTTCAAGTGCGCTGACAGGGTTTCCGACGGCATCCAACAATGGTTCAACATGGCCCTGGGAAATCGCTGGTCACACTCACGAGCGTGTTCATGTATGCTCAGACTCGGACCAACAGGCGGATATGCACAAATGCATGCATACCAGTCCGACGTGGAAAAGGTCAACCACGCGTGGTGTGATAGCCCGCACCATGGTCCAGCGTCGGCGCAGCATGCCGGTACGTACGTACTCGATCAAGCACAGTCCAGCTGGGAGGCCGTTTTTGGTCTTGCTTCAGGGGTGCCAAGTCGTCTTCCCCTGGTTACTGTCTGACCCACTAAGTCCCTGACGCAGCCTTTCAGAGGATTGCATTTGCACTGTCGAAAGTCCTCTGGTACGGCGTACAGGGGAGGCGACTCCCCGACTCCAAGCGATGCGGCCATGCGCACTCCAAAGTTGGCCAACGGCAGATTGTCAAAGTTTGTGTTGGCACTAGTACTCCGTTCTGCCGCCTCTCACATGTATGGCTGCACTAGGAAAACGCCACGAGCCCCCGCCACGGGGCCGCTTCTCAACTTCTGGGGACCTCTGGGACCTCTGGGGTCCACCGGCTTCGCTCGACTGTCTGATCCGGCAAGTATTACAATAACTTACCAGGTAGTACGGAGTACGGAGTACAAGGATGGGCAGCCGGCGCAGCAGTAGTACTCCGTATGGGCCAGTTTGAGCTGGAGGGGAACAAGTCCATATTACCCTCTTAATTGTTTTTCCTACCAGTGACATTCTCGTTTCCTCTGTCCTCTCTACTAGCTGTTGCTACATCCTGTATCCGTTTCAAGGATCCAACGACACGACCTCCTTCAGTTTGGTTCTTGTCTTGTCTGTCCTCCCCCTGCTTTCATTCATTTCCTTCTCTTCTCTTTTAGCTCCCTCGCATCAACGACTTCGACCCCGGCGAATCATACATCAGGCCACTCTCCTTGTGTTCAAGAAGAGCGAACCATGATCCAAGACAAGTACTAATCTCGGAACAATTGTTACAATAACAAAGCCTACCATCACCACAACCCAAACAATCGGATACCACGTCATCCCCACCCTTCGTCTTTTTCTATCGACTCTCTCACAATCTCCGGATGATCATAGCTCGTGACAGAAAGAAAGACGTCCGCCATCGTTGATAACACCTGTTACTTTAGGCCCCTTTGTCTTGATTTCGTCACCGTATCTCAGTCAAAGCACATCACCCGCAGCCAGACAGCTAGAATACCTACGTCGGGTCCTTTTGCATGGGCCGGTAGGCGCTCGCTCCTCCCTTGGAACCCCCAAAACGACGCGAAGATTTGCTTCGCAACTATCGACAATACGAGATCAATCCACTGTTGGCATCGGCGGGACTTTCCGTCGGCCACTATACAATGACACATGAGCAGATGCTCGACAATCCCCAGCGCGTTCCGCGTAATAGTCTTCGGGGATCTCGGGGACCAGGCGTCGAGTATGCGGCTGAGCTGGAGAATCGGGTGCCAATCAGACAAGAAAATGTGGATAAAATGGACAAACTTGGCCGTCGCGAGTCGAAACTGGGATTGAGGAGCATATTCGGGCGATCCAAGTCTACAAGAGATGATCAAGAGCCGAGTATCGCGCCGGTTATATCGAAGAAGACGAGCTTTCGCACGTCAATGGCGGAAGTAAACCAACCACCACAAGTTTACCCATACGAAACCCGTCTACCAACGAACTTCTCATGGAAGCCGCTTCCAGCCACGGCTGAGGACCCCAATGCCGAGCAATTATCGCACCACACTGCACCACCAGCGACGAAAACGAGGGCCAACCCACGGGCTGGTAGGCAGCCTGACGACTCAAGCGCGAGCTGGTCGTTGCCCCCGTTATTCAAGGCTTTCCCCCAGGCCGTTCGCCATGCTAATTTACCAGCGGCGACCATCTCTGCAGACGTCATCTTAAGAATGAATGAGAAAAAAAGCATTTTCCAGACAAAGGAGGAGGGCGATAGGGCAGATGGAGCTGGATACGACCATCCTGAAGCAGACATGGAGAAAGTCAAAAAGAAGAATAATAAACGGAATCTGCATGCGCCTGCGACGAATTTTGAGTGGACAACTAAAATCTACGTTTTGGTGACATCTGGATATCTTTTGCAATACGCTTCAACGGGAACTTATGACCGCTTGCCGGAGAAGATACTTCGTCTAGGTCCCTCGAGCGCGGCATTCGCCACAGATGCGATTCCAGGCCGCCATTGGGTCATCCAGGTATCGTCGGTGGCAGATGTCGATGAACATCAAGGGTTGGAGGGCCGGTCCCTATTCTCAAAACTTTCATTCCGCCTTGCTGAACGCCGCAGCGCGTCCAATCTACTCATGGTTTTTGACAATGCAGAGGATATGGAAGGCTGGATGGCTGTTCTGCGAAACGCAATTGAGAAGCAAGGTGGCAGACGGAAACTATCAGAGACGGGAAAACCCAAGCCTGCTGGTGCCGATCCAACACTGAGGGAACACGTCGGCCAGCGCACCCTCATCGTACGAGATCTATCCCAATTCGGGAACTGTGAGAGTAGGGCTAGCCAATCCATCGTGTCACCACCAAGAGAGACGAAAAATAGCGAAGCTTTCACGCGACAAACTGGCACCGACGCAGCTCACCACCGGTCCCTGGATGACATCTCCACAACAAACAGCATAATGTCTCAAGATGAACGCCAGCTGGAAAGTCTTCGGGAGAATTCAAATCGTCTGTCCGTGATCTCCTGTGGGCAACGGACTTTTGTCACATCGAGTGTCTCTTCGCCAGACGGCTCTCCTACGCACGATAAATTCGAGGAGGGGATTTTTCCGCAACATGAATCTTCTAGAAGAGCAGAAGTCAGGACGAGGCCGAATGCGTCGGAGATTGTCACGAGAAGAGAGTCGGTGCAAGCTACCACTCCTTTCGTTGACGGTAGTCTGGCCCTCAAGGGAAAGATGGGCTCTGTGCCAACATGTTTCACCGCACTACATCCTGGCCAGCCAACTTCCCACGTCGGCGTTAAGCCCACTCCCAACTTCAGTGTGCCGCGCTCGTCTAGTCGCCGTTTTTCATATGCAAGGGGCGTGGCGGGTAGTACGGACGACTCTCCAGGCCGTAGACGAGACCGTGACACATCACACGGAGGGTTTGGCCGAATACCGCCGACGGCGATGCTGCCGGCCCACCGCTTGTCGGTGGTGACTGACAAGGTCGTGACACGAACCATGGCCACAGAGCGGCTACCGACTTCCCCAACACCCACTCCGCTACCAACGTTGGACGCTGGCCAACAGCGACTGCGATCAGTCTCTCGGGGTAGAGCTGGCAGGCGTGCCGACGACGACGATGCTGGCTCCGGTGCCCCCCGACAAGGGATGCCATCACCAGAGCCACAAGCAACGATGTTGAAAAACAGACGACCCCATATCGCGTCCATGGTGGTATTAACTGCTCCAGTCATGGATGGACCGCCACGAGGGCAGCGAAGTTCGTTCCTGAACAACGGTGAGAACACGGCCGACAGCATGAGGAGTCAGTCGTTGGAACCGTCTCGTGCTGCAAAGAGAGCTAGTATGTGCTCGGTTTGGTCGTCGCGCTCATATGAAGTCCATGACTCAACAGTGTCGAGTAATCACTCGTCTGATTCATTTGCTACTGTTACGTCAGCATCTCAACCAACAAATGGCCATTATCTGAATGTTGAAACGACGCCGAGAAGCTCAGCCTTGATCCGCAGGAGTATGTCGCAGATAGCTGTCAGTGGCCCTCCGCCAGCTCCTCCACCAACTCGGGCACTGCCTCCTATTCCGCAAAAGATGCAAATAAGGACCTGAGGCCTGTGCTACGCCATGATGCCATTTTGTAATTGTCACTCGGCATATCATTTCATTTTTTTCGAGCATTGTTTGTCATATGGGTACAACTATCATGGCTGTCGAGAGCGCAGGATGGACTCGACTTTCCTTTCTTTCTACAACCGTGTCTTTTTACACTGTATCATGCCCGACATAGAACGTACATTTCCTAAAGCGCCTCGTCGAAACGGAACGCGCCTGGACTTGGATTCGCCGCGAAGAACCCGACGACACTCACCGTGACTTTTGCTTTTCCTTATTTTCCGTCCGACTACGTGTAACGAATGAAGCAATTTAGACACTCATTGATGTATTTAGGCATGTGGAGAAGGCCTGTTTTTTGCAGCATGTTTGAATTGGATGTGGCTTACGAATGCGACGCTTGTTGGTGCAGGTGAAATGTTGAAAGTAGGTACTGGCAAGGAAGCAGCCAGCCGTGTGGACGGACGTGTGTGCTTTGGTTTCTTTCTTTTCTTGGTCGGTCGGGATTTCCCGTCACAACAGCGACCGGAATGTAACAACAAGCCTCAGAAGATGGGAGAATTCAATTCATGAGTCGTACGTAGACGGGTGGGCAGATTTTGTTTGGCCGCAAAGGATGGAATGGTAGCATACGATTCCCAAAACCATGAGGGACAGACCAATCGTACCATGGACCTCGTGTCGAGCGTCTTAAGCGTGGACTTGTTGCGTGTGGTGGTGCGGGAGGGGATCAATCATACTCTGGAGACGCGTCGCATCGTGCGGCGGAAAAAGGAATTCATGACGGCGCCGAATGATGGATTCTGCACAGACACTTCAACTCATGATGGGTGCGCGTAGGCTGCATGGAGCACTCGACGTTTCAAGCCTGGCCTCGCTTGACAGATGAGGTTGGCCACCGACGTGAAAAGCCGAGCTCTTTCTCGCCAAGGACGACGCCCGTTTACGCCGCACTTTGACGAACAACAAGATGCCACGTCCTCGGGACGTCGCACAACGGCCTCGGACCGACACTGCCATTTATTTCTCTTCTCTCCTCTTGGATGGACGATACGAGACGACACGAGACGAGACGACACGAGACGAGACGAGACGACACGACACGCCAGCTCGGGAATATCCGACGCCGACTCCCCCCTTCTTCGCATCCCTCCCTGGCGGGCACTGAGCTCCTCCCATTGGACCACAAGCCACAACCGCCAGGATCAGCGGACGTGCACCGTGGCACCGTGGCTCGGTTTGGGTTTGGGGAGCAATTGGCAAGCGCCAAGCTTGGTGAGCCTTTGACGGCGGCGATTTTCCAGGTGGCTGAGTCCGTCAATGACGCACATCAGCCGAGGCTGGCTGGACAGAGAGACAGACAGACGGACGGACCTACCTATTACTGCAGCAAGACTCGCAGGCCCCCTTCATCCCGCCGCGTTGTAGATTTTGGCCCTCTCATCCCGTGGACCGTGCTACACGGTTCGAGAATCCGCAAGCCATGGCTCGTTTGTACCTGTTTCTCATCGCGGCGCTGTATACCGAGACGACACCTGCTGCGCAATGTCGGTCCCTACAGCCGGCGTCGGATCCGCAGACGGCGCCGGGCGTCGAGTTCAAGGTCCTGGCCAACGATTTGGTCAAGCCGCGGGGCGTCATTGCTGATTGCAGAGGCAATCTGCTGGTGGTCGAGGCCGGAGGAAAGGGCGTCAGGCGCATCGAGCTGGACGACGGCAAGGGACTGGACACTTGCATCGCCAAGTCTTCATCCCTTGTTGACGACGAGACTGTGAGTGCTTGCGGTTTTTTTCCGGCTGTCGAAATTCATTGGGTGGGGGGAAAGGGGAGAAGAAGAGGCCTAACGCGTGACTGCGAAGCTGAATCACGGCATTGAACTCGCGCCTGATTGCAAGACGCTCTTTGCTTCATCGTCCACCGATGTTTATGCCTACGATTACGACGTGGAGAAGGGAACGGTGGGAAAGGCTAGGAATGTCATAACCGGCATGGATCAGGGCGGTCACGCTACACGAACGCTCTTGATTCCGAGGCACAACTCCGATTTGCTGCTCGTGTCTAGGGGATCTGACGGGAACATCGATAGGGATACGGCGGAAATGGGGTCGGCCAGAAGCCAGATTCGCATCTTCACGATTGATCATCTTCTCCAGGCTGATGGCCCAGTCAAGTATTCCGACGGCGAGGTGCTCGGATGGGGGCTCAGAAACAGCGTGGGTGTTGCTGAAGATCCTACGACGGGATATGTCGTAAGTGGATGAGTTGTGCCGCTCCAACAAAACTTCACATTGACGTTGATTCGGCACCAGTGGTCGGTTGAAAATTCCATCGACAATATGCAGCGCAAGGGCGTCGACATTCATACCTCGAACCCTGGAGAAGAGCTCAACTTTCATGGACTGCCGAATGACACCGCCAGCCCGGTGTACGGCAAGAACTTTGGCTATCCGGCCTGCGTGGCCATCTTTGACACCTCCAACGTCGACAGCTACCCAGGCGGAGCCAGGACTGGCCTGCAAATGGTGGGAGATCAAATGCCCAGCAACTACACGGACCAGTGGTGCCAGGAGAACACACTGTCTCCGCACCTCAGCTTTGCATCTCACCTTGCGCCGCTTGACATCACATTCAATGCCCAGGGCTCGGCAGCGCTGATTTCCTTCCACGGAAGCTGGTGAGTCTCACGGAACACGTCGCGCAATCCAATCACCAGAGGGACGACGGAGTGGACGCTGCTGACCCGTAGAGCATGACAGGAACCTCAAGCCTCCGAATGGCTACCGCCTCAGCCGCGTAACGTTTTCTCAAGGGTATCCCAAAGCCGAAACGAGCAGCACCACTGCTGAGCAGGAACTGATGTGGAACAAGGACAACTCGGAATGCCCCGGGCAGTGCTTCCGACCTGTTGGGTTGGCGTTTGACAAGGAAGGAAAGAGACTCTTCATGACCAGCGACTCTTCGGGAGAGCTGTATCTCGTGATGGGAAGTGACGGTGACCAGTACCGGATCACCCCCCCGGTCCAGCAGTCCGGGGCAGAAAGGACTGTCAGCTTGATGGCGTTTTTGACGAGCATGGGATTGGGCCAAATATTGTGACAGCGGGAGTTGTGTGTGTATGGCTTGGTCGCGAAACCCTCTTGGGCAGATTAGCCGTAAAGACTCTGATGATGAATCAAAATAGCCCATGGAAGGCCGTGAGTTTCTCGCCAGGACGCGACGGCGGCGATGCAGGTCGAGCACATCTCTCCTGTCAGGGGCGCCCTCTGTCCTGTTCCGTGGACCGAGCAACGGTAGACTTGGGCACTGTTGTCAGCTGTCGTGGTTTCATGGCACCGCGGAAGCCGTGGTGTGCCGGGCGTTTGTGTTCTGATCCATGTTTGATGCGACGAAGCAAGCACGAGATCAAGTTGGTGGCCACGAGCGATGCTGCCCTGGGAATGACAGTAGAGACGAGGAGAGGGAGGAGAGGGAAAAAAGGCGCGGATAATAGAGGGGAAAAGGGAGGGCAAGGCCAAAAAAATATGTGGCTAGTGTGACTCGAACACACGACCTTCAGATAGGCATCCGCAGGATTGAAGTTGCACTTCAGTCTGACGATCTCCCAGCTAATCTATAGCCACCCGGTGCGAGGACTCGAGGTCGGGCACTGTCCGGTGTGCAGGCCGCACGTTGAAGCAGTCTATAGACCTTGCGGCGAACGGGGCGCAGTCGGGAGCCGGGGACATCAGGCAGCAGCGAAGTCGAGGCTGGCGGTGCGACGACGGACGAAAAGACGGGAAATGAAACCACCACCTCGGGCCAGGCAGCGACGGGCCTCGATCCCAGAGCAGAGGCAGAGGCAGAGGCAGAGGGCGGCAGGCACGGCATCCAAGTAATTGCGCACGGAGCGCAGCTGCACCCGGGCGCCGGCCATCGCCAGCTCTCGTCCCATCGCATCCCAACCCACGTCAAACGTCAAACAAACAAAGCGCCCGCGCCGACTCACCGGCACGACAGCCTCGCCTTTGTCTCTCTCCCTCTGTCACCTCTAGAAAAAGGGCGCCTCGCTCTCCGGGTTCCCTGCGACGACGGGCCAACTCTCGACCTCGCCCGTCGCGCGGCATCACGACACCCGCACCGCCAGCCGCGCAAAGATGCACCTGCCGACGCCGCGCCTGCACGCGCGCCAGAACCCGCCCGCGGCCTCGATCCCCCAGGCCTACGGCGACCTCGACTCGTCGCCGCCGCCGGGCGTCGTGGTCGCCATCGTCCTGGGCTCCATCGCCGGCGCCCTGCTGCTCCTGTTCCTCGTGTACTCGGCGCTGGGGTGCGGGCCGGCCGTCGAGCTGACGGCCACGACGAGGACCACGAGGACCACGACGACGCGCCACCTGTCGCCGTCGTCGAGCGTGCCGAGCTTCCGCCCCCGGGAGAGGGAGCGCCGCCGCCCCTCGCGCCCGCGCCGCTCCCGCTCCCGCACGCCGTGCCTCCGCGGTCGGCGCCCGGCTCGGTTCCGCCGCACCACCCGCCGCCGCCACGGGCATCTCCGCCGAGCGTCGTCGGGGGCGGCTTCGACAACGACGACGACGGCCGAGACGAGGTGGTCGTCATCGAGGAGCACGAGCCGTCGAGGGGCAGCAGCAGGCGCGACACCACCGCCCGGAGGAGCAGCCGCCGCAGCAGCCGGCGGAGGAGTGGCGACCAGCGCAGAGCCACGAGGGACGTCTAGGCCGGCCGCGTGTGCCTGTGCTCGTGTGCCCGCCCCTGTGTGCTTGGGTACTTAAGTATGCATATGTCGTGGACCTGCGTACCTAGCTTCTCGCCGCCGGGCGCTCGGAGACACCTCTTTCGCCTTACACACTCCACTGTCCTCCGTCTCGTCCTCATCCTCATTCTACATACGACGAATTCGTCAGCTGGACCGAATGCAACCCCACGCCACGCCAACGCCTTGATATGCAATACTCGCCATCTTTTCCGAGCCATCTACCCATGACGTTTGTCAGAAGAACCCATTTACAAAACCAACCATCCTATTTCACGGGGGTATATGCCAAAGTAGAGTCAGCTTTGTCGCGGAGGAGCCCCCCCTGGAAAATCCATGTGCTGAAGAAGAAGACAGTCATCAAACACCCGTGGCTCAACATTCTTCTTCCCCCCCTTTTTCTGACCCAGTCCCTTCTCCTTCAAAGCTTGTGGTCCTTCAACGTGCCATTGATTGGTGGCGTTGTTGGCGTTGTTGCCGAGTTGCTGCCGTCTCCGGTGTTCCTTTCATTGTTGATTTTATTATTATTATTATTACTGTTGTTGCTGTTGCTGTCGCCGCCACCCCCGCTGCCCTGTTGGCCACCGAAGAAAAAGGTATCAAAAGGATTGATTTGCTGCCCTTCCCCGTATTCGCTATGCATGACATCCCAGTTCATTCCAAAGCCCAGGTCGATATGTGCCTGGTCGATGCCGCTCAGGTCACCGCTCGGGCTCGCACCAATGTTGTTCAAAAACTCCATGGTCTGCCCGTCGGGGTAGTCCAACGGCCCTTGCAGGCCGAATTGCTGGCCTGCAAAGGAACCGCCGCACGGGCCATTCGGCGCATCACCACGTCGTCCCATGGGAGGCGATGGCACCAGACGCGGGTCGATCGACGACCCGTCATCCTGGCTCGTTGCGTCGCCGCCAGGGCTCGGGCCACTGCGAGCCGCGCCGTGACAGCTCATAAACGTATCCATGTCATAGGGCTCCGTCTTTCCGAGGAGGGGGGGGGTATGCTGGGCCGCCACGTCTCCAGTCGTTGACATGCTCGGAGACGATAGAGACGACAAGCCGTCTGACAACCCCATGTCGAACTGCAACGTCGCGGCCTCTGACTGGCAATGGCGACGGGCGCGGGTCGGAGGCTTCATCGACGACCCGTCCGGAACCCCTGTCCACGGCAGCTGTCGCCGCGGCTGTGGGAGCGGCATGCCGAATCCACCACTCGAGCTAGCCATCTTGATTGTTGCTTTGGCTGTTCGATCAAAGGCATCCCGACATGTCTCAGCCGGTGGGCACTTGTCAATCATGTCAGAAAAGACGGATTTAGCTGCCAGGACGGTGAAGTCGACTTCGTCCATGGTCTGTCTTGTTGTCAGTCTGGCGAGTGTAAAGAGGGGCCTTGTTCAAACCATCTGTCAATCACACGTACCAAGCGGCTTCGTACTAGCGGTGAGTGCCAAATGGCATACAAGTACGAAATGCCAGCCATGAATAGATGATGAGTTGATAAGTAGGTATAGCTGACCAATCCGCTGAGATGAAGCTGTCGGTAAATGCGTAGAGTCCTTTGTCCAGCCTCTGCAACTTTGAGATAAATCCGGTCCTCGTCCTCACACAGTTCGGCAGTAAAAGCTGTCGGGCTGTTGACCTCGTCGGACGTGTTGTACTCTCCCTCAAACATGGCTGGCACGCTTAAGCTCTGTCTGTAGAGCAGGATGATTGCCTGCCAATAGTTGAGTTCGAGGAACTCGGTTGAGAATGCCACGCCGGTTTCTCGTCTCGTCGGTGCAGAAGTCTTCCACAGGTATAATCTTCTGTCAATGTCCGCGCGCCATGATCGGAATGAGTCAAACTGTACGAGAAAGGGCGAGGGCAGATGAGAGCGCATTTCTGGGTACACTTTTCCATGGCTGCCATTTGATGCTCGTGCCATTTGTGCCTGGTTGTGCTGCAGGACCTGCAGAATCTCGGACTGAAGGAGTCGTAAACGAAAGTAATGGTGCGCAACGTGCTTGTAGCTGGGTTGGTCATCGCCTTCTGGGGGTTCCTGGAACCCATGACGGGTGATGAATTCGTCATCAAGTAGCGAGGGCAGCTCGGTGGTGATGATTTCGTCACTTACACCGAATGGTCGACCAACGCATGTGCTGACTAGTCGATCAAACGTATATGTGCACCACCACAGCCGTCGTCGCAAGTCACGAAACCAGTGTCGTCTGCCGCGATCTTGAGCACTGCCCTCGCGAGTCTCGGCAGGCTGAGCAGCGTCCATATCGGCGGTCGGCTCAGATGGGGGTGACTCGACATCTCCTCCGTCCTCATGGTGAAGACCGAGATCCACAGCCAGTCGTACAGCCACACCGGTGATGTACCTGCAGGAGAAGATTAGCCAAAACGCCGACAAGGAGGCGTTTAGTCAACCCTGTTTTATTTGGAAGAGGCAGAAGCAGTCATTCATACCATAGCCCTGGTGGCACGGGTCGGAGTAGCGCGAAATTGGCAAGCAGCAGTACAGCCTGAAGGACCTCCAAGTAGCCACCACTCGTGCTCAGGCATTCCTCCAGATGCACAACGGCACTAGCATGATACTCCTCTGGTTGGCAGGAGCTTTTTGCGTGGTCAAGTGACAATCTGGGATTATCCGACGCACACGCCCTCAACGGCTCCCCAAGAATAACGCCAGATCCGATGGCAAACACCATGTTAAGCATGTACAACTCTCGGGCAGTGGGACTCTTTGACTCTGAGGCGTCCTTGTAGGCTTTTTCAAGCGTCTGCATGAATTCTACCCGATGGAGGACGGGAATTTGAGGATTGGCATGCTCAAAGTACAGCGTAGCCAAACGCATGCCCTCCTCCCTCTCGGGAAAAGGTGCCGGCTGGATTGTAGGCCGAGTATGAAGGCCGAAGAATGAATCTCTCATGGAGGCAGAGGCACCGCTGACGCTTTGCTTGCGGCCCGCACTGCGCTCCGTGGAGCCTGTCTGCTCGGATACGGAATATTGAACTGCGGCAAAGACGACGCGCGCAAAGGACACACCAGATGCAGAGGCAAGAGATCTAGCCTTGGGCGGGCTGATAATGCTGGCCAATGCCGGGCTCTGAGGGGCCTTCTTTGCCTTGAGCGCCTCCAACGCCTGATGTCGTCTGGGATGTGCGCGGCCACCGCACTCGGACTGGGGTGAGTAGCCGCAATTCACTGCAGAAAGGGTGCCCGCAGTATCAGCCGAGGGCCGCGAACACAGCTCGAGATTCTCTGCCCGCGGGAAAGAGATGCTGTTGGCGGTGAGCAGCTTCTCGAGCTGCTCCACTCGAGTTTCCAAGTAGAAGACATAGCTACGACGGTGCAGGTTAGCATTCGCCGGCGAGAAAAAATGGCCTGAAGCTCCAAGGCCCGACATTCCAAGCTCTGTCAAGCCGGACTGCCAAGACGCCTGGGTAAGTTGCTTGGGCATAACGGCAGCGGTCCGGGAGGACAACTCGCATCCGTACCTTCTGGGAATCTCCTTCTTGGTAATCGGGTCGTAACCAACGCAGGCGACACCGACCTTGGCACAGCTCGCGCAGCTGGGTAATTCCTGGTCGCATCGATTCTTGCGCAGCCGGCACCGGTTGCAGGCGCTCACGTTGCGGAAATTACTGCTTTGACCGCCCTTTGCCGAAGTAGCACAGGCGGCGGCGGCGGCTTCGGCTGACTCACCCGGTGATGCGCCGTCGCAGGAGGACTGCCTTTGCCGTTTTGTCCCGTGTTGGTGACGGGGAGGAGACGGAGGACCACGCGATGGCATGGCTGCAAGGTCCCCTGCGACGTGTGCTGACCGTTGTGGGCCGACGAAGAAATTGCCAAGGGAATAAAGACAGCGGTGCTAAATAACAAAGGTTGTTGACGACGGCGAGATGGCGGATGGGGTTCTCCCTGCGGCACAGGACGAGATATTGCCGCGCGCACGTCGGCTCGAGGCTCAAGGCAGAGGCTCGGAATCTGGCGGATGTCGAGTCAAACAAAACTGCGCATTCCGGTCGGGTCGTACTTGCCAAAAGTACAACGAGCGCCTTGGGATTTGGGGTTTGGCAGCCGGTAAGACAAGGAAGGTGCAAGCCAGCAGCTGCTTGCTTACCTGTTCAGGAATGAGGAGACCGGCCCACGTGCGTCAAAGTGTAGTTAAAATGTTGCACAGAAACGTCGTGAGGTTATGCAATGGCTGGCTGGCTTCCCTCGAAGAAATCTACTCGTCGGGCAAGCCACCCACCCACGCTCAAGCGAAGGAAAAGGTACGAAGCAGACCCGAGACGCAGCCCCGAGACGCAGCCCCGAGACGCTAAGGAACTGTCCAAGTACCCCGGGTTGCCAACTCGAGTTAATAATAACACTTGGCGGACTTGGAGGCGGACCCTGATTTCGACTTGTGGAGCGACGGGCAGGGAGACTGCTGGATCGACTCGAATTGGTCCAGAGTGAGACGGAACTCGTTGGATGACCGAGAACTCGCGAGAAGCAGACGACAGGGAGGCGCCGAGGCTGGTGCGCGCGTCAGACACTAGACATGATGACGACGACGCAGCTCCCATGCACAAGCAAGCGAAAAACCAGACATTTGTAACGGCCGTGGGAATTCAGGCACCGCGAATCTTGATACTTATCTACCAACGTTGATATCAGATGGTTACCGCCGCCGGCCGACCCATCTCGACGGCCTCAGCAGGCTCAGCTTGTCGGAACGCTACGGGCCCGCGGTCGACAAGTCAAATGGCCCGTGGCCAATGCGCTCCGTACTCGAAGCACTCCGTACCGGCTGATCTCTTTGATCTTGGCAGTAACATTTGAAGCGACGGACTGTGCTTCTGCAGCCGTGGGCCGTCGATCGTTCCCCTTCAGGCCAGAACATTGGAGCACCTGGCACCCGGCGAGGATGGCACCGCCCCCCGTGTCCTGTTTGGCACGCCCTTTGCGGACCCTTTGCTGGACCCCAAAATGAGGGACCCAGGCCCAAGAGACGGAACGTATGCACTAGCTTGGCCTTGTGTCGGTGGCCAAGTATTGCCGTTGCTTGTCCTCCACCCGCCCTCCTTGGTTCATCGGGCATCGGAGGCCGTTTCTCGGGACGGGCAATTAGGTCGAGTTACTACATGTTGCTGTATTCGCCTCAGATGCTTGGTGCCGCTTCACCTTGATCCAGTTGGTCTGAGCCGCTTACGTACTCTGAAATGTACAGCTGCTCAGCTGAGGCCCTACATGGTTCACGCAGATGAGCATTGACAGGGCCCAAAAGGTCCGCAGGGTGAGTGAGCACTTTGAACAACGGGCAGACATGCAAAAAGTTCAAAACACATGCCAAAATCTTCTCATCACAGAACAATTTTTTTAAATGTATTCCTTGAAATGCATACATCATGTCTTTTAACCCCACGACAGGTTTTCGCTCTTCCTCACTACCCTGTCCTGACCTGTACCTCCGCGCCTTTTGCAGTCGTGTAAAATCCAAGCCCCGAAACTCGTAACGTGGCCTTACGGCACTGTAAGATCCCATTCATTACCATTCCGTGCAACGCCAGGTTTGCCCCGAGTGACGTTGCCATCCCTCGGGTAATATCAACATCCAGTCTGTGTATGAAATAGAAAGAGAAAAGGGCATGGGACAAAAGGGGGAGTTGTCAAAAAGAAAGAATAAGAACAAGGAAAGCAAAATAGCTGCGCAGGTCGCATTCTAAGCGGGATCCAGCTGGGTTGTGCTTGAACATGTCTATGCTACCAAATGTGACCATGATATCTCAAATCGACCTGTAACACCAGTCTTTCTTTTGACATAGACGACAAGGGAACATGTAACCAAGAGAAAGAGCAAAATGCTAGAATGGGTGGGGTATACGGGTAGTTGTCCAAATATTGCGAGTTCAAGACACTCTCCGTGTACAGAAAAGGTAACCAGACTCATCACAACAGAGCCAAGTGAAAATGAGGGGAAAGTAAGGAAGAAAATAAAGGCGGCCAAGAATGCACAGCAGACAGACCTATCTCAGAAAGAGACGTCAGACGTCGTGGTGGTCGTAATCATCGAGCAATCATTCGTCCAGGAGAGGATCATCATTTCCTAATTCTGTAATCTGCGGTCCATTCTCAGAGATTTGCGAGCTCAGATAAGCTCCAAGCAAAGTCACGACTCCGCTGAACCACCAGGCCAAGCCAGAGTAGCCAGTATGTAGTCCGGCAGCATACAAGAACCCGGAGACTGTTGGCCCGAGGGCTCTGCAAAGGCTGGCCGTAGAGGCTGCTACGCCATTGATAGTGCCTAGAACTTTCTTCGTTGGTGCCGAATTTGCCAGCAGAATAGCGTTGTTTGGGTAGGCCATGGTTGCGTAAGTACATTTCCAGATGACCACGATGTAGATGGCGGGCATGCTAAGATGTTGTGGAAGCAAGACGAGGTAAGGTGTAACGAGGTATAAGGCGAAGTAAGAAAAGGCCAGAATTCGGAATAGCCGAAGGGAACCGAGCCGGGTCGTGACTGCGGCTACGATTACGTAGTTGGAGAAGAGCGAATACAAGCCTTGAACCGACATAATGACGCCTATAGTCTTGGTATCGAGGCCAAAGCCGCTTACAAACTTGAAGGGGAGCTCTATCTTTGGCCCGTCTATTGGAGTCTCTGTGCTCAGAAAGACTGGGAAGAGCTGATCAAAAGTCATTGTGTGGCTGCAAAATGAGTGAGCAACGTAACGGCGGGCCAACAAGGAGCGAAGCCGACTCACAATGCAAGAATGCCATACGACATGATGTTCATAATGACGGGCTTGGTGAATATCCTCAACGGCTTATCCCCCGATTCTCGCCGGCCAGAGCCAGGGGCAATGCCGGGGTCTGCATCTGCCCGGGGCGCCAGATTCGGTGAAGACTCTCTGCTGTGATATACTGGCAAAGGTTCATCCGCGTCCGGCAAGCCGGCGCCTCTCGAGTTCGCAGCGCGATATCCCGTCAAACCGCGTTCAGCCAGGAGGCTTTTCTTCTCGGCCGGCCGGCCCAGTCGTGGGCAAAGGGGCACTTTGCCGACCAGGTCAAGGAGCCGGTCACCCAGCTCGCGCCCGGCGTCTCGTTGCCACTTCTTTACCGCATGCGTTTCCTCCAAGAACAAGAAGCCGATGACAACTCCGACAAAGACGGCGGCAGCGCTGAAGAGGTTGGGGAGGAGGTATGGATAGCTATCCCAGATGGTGCCCGGGTGGAATATGCCCGGGTAGCTGATGCAAGGACGGGCGAGGGCACCGCCAACCATTGGACCAATGATTGAGCTGGAATTCATCAACATCAGAAACTCGCTTTTGCGGCGTCGACATGGACATCAAACTCGTGGCCATCTGCCTACTCACCCAATGCACCAGACCATTGGCATGATGGTGTACGCCCGGGCTGTGTAATGTGCTTCTCGTTAGCGCCCGCGTCACACCCTGATCGAATCTCTCAACATACGCTGGTGTTCCTTGACCGTGACGAGTTCGGCAACGGTCGTTTGCAAGACGCCAATATTTCTTCGACGGCGGCAACGTCATGTCAGCAGCAGGCCAGGAGTCGGACAGGGACCGCGGCGCGACTCACCCATTCAGAAGCCCGCCAAGGGCTCGAGCAAAGAGAGCCACGGGTAGATTGGGCGCGAAGCCAAAAACCAGGACGCTCAGAGCCGTTCCCAGCAGACCACACAGCAAAACGGGTTTCCGCCCAATCTTGTCACTCAGCCTTCCCCAGAAGACTCCGGTCGCAAACTCGGCCAAGGTGAAGGCTGAGGTGACCATTCCCGCGTATACCGAAATCTTGCTGGCATCATCCGTGACGTGGAAGTCTTGAATCATGTAGTAGATATAAGGAAATATGGACATGAATGCAATTGGCTCGCATATCCTGCAACACGCTGTTGGAGCGCAGCGCGCGCATCAGTAGGGGACATGAACACGTTCGGTACGCGGTGACCGCAATCTCTCATACCTAACACAAACATCTGCTTAGCAGGAAATGGAGGCGTCGCCTTGCCATGCTTCTTACTGCCATCTGCCGCGGCAGGCTGTTGCCTCCTCGCCATGGCTTCTTGAGAAAGTCGAGTCTCTGGAGTCTCGGGTAAAGGGTCAAGATGATGATGGAGCCCGTCGTGGTGGGCAAAGCGAGTTCCGTGTTATATGGCGAATAGTAGAGCCGCAAACTTTGCCGCGGGTGGTTGTATAATAGTATCAGTGACTGAATAAGAGTTGCACTGGGGCCGGTTTCTTAGTGATCGATGATGAAATTGCTCCAACCGAGTGCGCCGACGGACTGAGCTGAGCTGAGCTGAGCTGTGCTGAGCTGTGCTGTGCTCTCTCTCGTTCCCGAACAGGCAAGTTTGGATCCAATGTAACGATCTTGGTTGTAACTTGTAGGCCGACTTATGTTGTGCGCCGACTGTGGAGGCCAAGGTCGAAACGACCAGTAGTTGGAAGACAAGAACCTAGATAAAGTTCTCTGTTCAATATGAGATAACAAGGGAACGTTATACAAGGACGGCCGGCTAGCTATGCTAGTAAGTACTCGGAAGAATATGAAGCCAGGAACACCACGGCCTCTGAAAGGAGTGCGAGGGAGAAGAGGCAAGATGCTGCGGACGAGCGGGAGTGGATACACGAGACATATTAAAAGTTTCCTAGTCGAAGTCGGCTCAAGACTCCATCCAGTCTTCTCTCGACAGCAAGAAACAAAAGATGGTGCAAGCGTGCGAGCAAGGCCCCCCCGGGGCCCCTCTCTGGAATAATAAGCGAACGAGGCCCATTTCAGTACCCATTGGGCTGGGCCAAGTTTGGCACCGGATCAGTTCGAATGGGCGGTGACATGAGCCAGAGAAAGCAAACGTGCAATGAGCAGAGCAGAGAAGACGTCGGGCAAAGAGGCTCTGATGGATGTCCCCTCCAAGCTGTCCCATCCAACACTAAACAAAGAATTGTACATACACACGTACATACATACACACACACAACCTACCTGGGTAATAGTCGTCGTGGTACTCCGTAGAGTGATGCGGCGAAGCGTCCAGCCAATACGACGACGGGGACACACAGCATTGGGCCGTGCGTGGAGCCCTCGAGCCCTCGAGACCTTGAGCCCTTTTCCATGTACCTACGTACATACAAAGCTCCCCCAGCCATGTCCAGACCCAGCTAGCTAGCCGTGGATGCAGGGGAGGGGTGGGTGTACATGTAGCCGGGCTCGTGTCTAGCCCTTTGAGTCTTGACCCAATGCAATATGAAGCGATCAGCTTGATGAGGTGGCGGGCAGATCGAGTCGACTGGTATGACTTTATCGTGCTGCGTACTCGTACTCCCTCAACCGTATGTAGCGTATCATGTACATGCCCGGGGTGCTAGGTGAGAAAAGTGCCTAGCCAAGGTGCTCACTCCATGCCGAGCAGCCCAGCAAGCTTAGGTAGGTACCTAGGTAGCTAGGGCTCGACGATAATAGTCTGTGATGCTCCGTACTCCGTGCTGGCTGCGCTCTTAAGCTTGCAGGGACGAGCAAGACAGAAGGAACCTGGGCCGATATGTGGCCCCTGTCCAAAAGCCGCTGGGGAGCGTCGACTGGCTCTCGAGTCTGAAGATTCAGACAGAACACAACGTTCCATGCCGCTTTGTCCAGTCTCCGGTATGTACCCCGGAAATACTCCCTGCTTGAACCATTGAACCGGCCAGCAAGGCCCAAGCTCGCCAGAGGCTACACAAGGCAATGAGTACCTGCAAAGTAGCAGCACTCCCTCCGTCAGAGTCTGAACCTCTCCTCTGCTTTCCTTCTCGTCGGGTCAAGCGTTGTTCAATGTTACTTCTGTGGCCCAGCCCTTCCGAGCTACTGTAATCATCACATCAAAAAGTACTCTACACCAAGGCCGGGATAATGAGATGACCCAGAGGTGGAGAGCGTCGACAGCCATGGCGGTGACGAGCCAGTCAGCCCGAGGCTGCCCACGACCCAAGGGAACCCGGGCCGAGCGCTTATATTTCCTCATCGTCTCGAGCTTGAAATGCTGCCTCCCGGCGGACAAGACCATCGGTACTTTGTATATTGTGTTTGTGCCCGGCGCACGGTCGTTTTCTCCGGATATCTGGTTGCCCCTTTCGGATTTGCTTCGCTTGCCAAAGCACGTATAAAGCACTCTGTACCCCCCCGTATTGTAAAGCTCTGATACCGTGATCGTCCTGTGCTGTGCCATGACATGATTGGCGGCCGGCGACATCTTCAGCATGGACTTTGGGAGTGAGTATTGTACAACAAGCCCCTCCGCCACTTTTAGCCCAAGTAACACGAGGCCGACTCCCTGTTCAGGGTGTTCCAGAGGGATATCTGGTGACCGGTTGGCGACACCGCCCGTGGCCCCGGGATTTGTCAAGAAAGTTGGCACCGCTGCTGAGCTGCATAGCATCACAGCCGCTCTTGACATCTTGCGGAGTAGTACTCCGTACTCCGTAGCCTGTACTCCGTAGTCGAGACTGGGGTGGGAGAAGGAAGAAGGTCTATGTCTGTTAGCGGGAGTTCTCCAGGGCTGGCTGGGTGGATGGTGTCTGAGACTGTTGAGCCACACCACACTGCTGGTAGCGTGTGCTTGCTTCTGTCAAGTTTCTTTTTCTTCACTTGTTTTGGAACTCGTTCTTGGAACGGATGTATAACACGGCACACCCGATGGGTCAGCGGAGGGGCATGCCGCACATACATACAGCTCGTCGCGTGTCTTTGTACTCTCCTACGTCAACGGGTCGAAAAAGAAAACCAGCCATGACCGAGGTATCGAGGCTTGCAGTGCCACAACCTAAAATTGCCAGTTGATACAACTGTGTGGTTTTGTGCGTGCGTGCGGGTGTGTGAATTTTTTTTATTTTTTTTTTAATTTTTTGTTTCTCCAGAAGAAATCAAAGCCGCCCTGCAAATGAAATGGCATTTTGTAACTTGTTGAGTCCAGTAGTCGCAGCATTCAATTGTAACGTGGCGTCCCGACGGTCATCTGCGGGCAGTATTGTAACGATGTCGTCAAGTTGCTTTTCCTGTTTTTTTTTTCGGCTGCGCAACTGACAACGTAGCAAATCGAAAAGTCAGGACCAGCAGAGATCCGCTCATGGCGAGTGGGAAGCAACATCGCAGGCGCCCAATCCGCTGCCCAACTTAAACAGCTAGACGTCACATGTCCCAGACTGGAACTTGATCCAACGCTGAACCTCCAGAAAGGGCGCTTATGTTGAAGCTGCCCTTGTGCATCGGGCGCAATGGTTTGCGCAGTTTCGTCAAATGAGCCATGGAACGAGCATGCAGCTCTAGCACATGACACGGATGCATATGATTGCCTTCGGTGAGGAATCCGGAGCGGTAAGTAGACGGAAATCATGCAAGCCCCGCGTGACGTAGTCGCGACAAGGGACAAGGCCACCTTTGGGAGATGGCATGTCCCTCAAGCGATGTCTTGCTGAGCCGCATTACGAGTATCTCAGCGTGACCACGAGGGTCTGCTAGACCCTTGAACACCAACGCCTCCGTCCGAGACAGCTACGTAGTTTTCTTTCAGTCATCAGATCCAGTCACTCTGTGGCCTAGACAGTCGCGAATATTCCTGGACCAAAATTTGCTTGCTAGGTACGTATGCGCGCCGTGGTCAAAGCAGTCTAGCCCATCGTCTAGTTAAAGTCCCATCTGGCGAGCCTGTTCAACTGTTAGCGTGAATCTCCGATGCCGTCCAGTCTGGTCGTAAACGAGAAGAGGTAACGAGAGCAAGAGCCGGATTTCCCAACTGCGAACAGCCGAGATGACTAGGCTGTTGACTAGCCCAAGAAGACACCGGTGTGCCTCGAACAAAAACGGAATCGCCAAGCGGTACTTCCTGGTACCCCTGGCTTCTGTTTGCACATATGTCCGCTTGAGTCACCGGGAATTCGGCAACGGCCCCGACATTGAACCGTGATCTGGCAACGGACAATCTGCGAATGCACAATAAGACTCAGAGGCGAACAACTTTGACAGTACTGGCCCAAGCTTGCCATAGCCATAGGTGGTAGAATGCGGATGCAAATATGGCGTAATACCAAATGTTGTTGTCCGCCGTGGCCAACTAATAGGTAGGGTGGCAGTGGCACTGCAAGGATGCGCAGAAACCCGGGAACTCAGTCACTACGTACCTCTAGTACGGAGACGGATCAGTACTTCCTAGCAGCTCTCGCCTGCAGTCGTGGGCCAAAATCTGCCAGGGGGTCGTTACGCCGCATGTTTGCAGGGGGCAGATTTTGACGTGGAAATCTCTTTGGACCCTTGGCGACCAGGCTTTCCATCAGTTGGATCGGCTTAAACGGCTCCCAGTTCTGGTCCAGTGCCCTGGGTCGCTACGGAAGAGTGCCGTAATTAGATTCCATCTCCGCCATTAGATAGGCAACGTTGGAGTCTCCCAGAACCACGATTTGAAGGCTGGAGCTAGACGAGGTCGTCAAGTTGGACGGGTGGCGACGCCCCCTTATTATTCTCTGCCTAGGTACCTAGATACCTAAGTAGGCACTTGGGTAGGCATACCACCGCCACTGGCCATGTGCTTCGTGGTTCCCAGAGGTAACAAGGTCCCGACATTCTAGAACAAGCATCAGCTCGGACTTGCTGCCAAGTGAAGAGCAACAACCCCCCTTCCAACTTGACAGTATTGGAATTGCGGCAAAGGACAGGCGTAATCAAGCCGAGCGTCTGTTTTATGAACGCCGACCGGGCAGAAACGTGGCTGGATTTGGCTGCCGCCTTCACACGTGTTGGGTGACACCTGCGAAGGAAGGTAATTTGTCGTATTCCTGTCGTCTTTTGAAAGGCTTGAAGTATCTTGCATTCCTTCACCTGTGGCCATGCATGTGGACTAGAGGAGATGAAGTGTGGACTCTGCAGAGGCATTCGGGATTTTCTGGTTTGCCTCCATGTTTTGATTCTCCAAAAGGATGCGCTCCTCGCGTTTTAACCCGCGCAAGGAGGAGTACTCCATATTTCATGTAGCCTCATGCATGACATGCAGCACTATTCAACATGGCTGTTTGGAGAACCCGACAACATGGATACACCACAGAATGCATGCTCTCGTTAAAATAGGCAGGGTTGTATCAACAGACGATCGAATACTCGTAGTTGTTTAACCCCGTAGTAATGCTCGTGCTTAATGTGACGGTTTCCTTCTGCAGCGGTATAGCTTCCCCAGTTGTCCCTGAATTTCGATGGCGATGTGACGTTTATTCGATGTACTGTAAAACGCGCAAACTTGTTTGACTTTTGGACGTCAAACTGCGCACCACGGAGTGTGCCAGAGCAGATGTGGCTCACCGCTTAAAAATCGTGTGCCTTGTGAGCCTGTCAACATATAACTACCTACCTTTAGTGGCGCCGCTGGTCACGGCGTACTACGTAGTAGTCCTGCATGTTCATAGCGGTCATGGGGCTCTTGAATTCCCGTAGTTCATGTCGTCATCTGTGCGACGAGCCGTTTTTGCCAGTTTCGCCCAATGGACTTGACTTTTGACGAACAACAGCAAACTGTCGGGGAGGGTCTCCCGCGTTCCGGCTCGCGGGTCCCGGTTCAGTTCCCCGGGCCATCTAGTGCTAGCAAAGCGCTGTGAGTGGCTGGTCCTGGAAGGACCGGAAAATAAGCTGCTTTAGCTGGCAAGCTAGGAGAAGTAGAAGCCTGTGGGGGCGAAGTTACATATTCAGGGGCAGCGGCCCGGTAGGTCGGTTGGATCTAGAGCCTTTTAATGTGATGCCGGACCAATGGCGGATTCACCTCCCTGAATGTTAGCGGGGTTTGCGTATCCAACCCGCCGTCTGTGGCGAGGAAAGAAAGAATCATTACTCCGTAGGTGGTGTCAATTTTGGTGCATATATGCCGTCGAGTGGGTCGCGAAACCAGCGGGGCAGCTCGTGGTGAACAAAGCCCTCAGTTATCCCGTTGCAAAGCGGCGAATTTGAATGATAGAATTATATTACTGGCCGCGTTTAACCAGATCGAACATAAGCTGGTCCTGCAAGACACTTGGCGGGCGCGGGCCTCTTTCTCACAAGGAGACTATTGTGACTTGTATTTTGCGTGTCCGTCTTCTTGGTCCAGGATCTTTTCAATGTGGGCTTTCTGTGGCGGCTTTTTTTTTTCTATTTCCATTCATTAGAACCTGCTCTTAATATGCATTTTATCGGCACACTTTCGAGTCAACATAGAGTCCATACGTACATACATACAAGCTTTATACGACGGAAACAATACTCGTTTGGTAGAATCTGCATCATCAGCCACAGCAAGTCTCCTGATTTCTAGCTCGTATTAATATCATGCGATTTCTCTATTACAGTAAGGGGAACTGCCTGGTATTCTGATTAGCTGGCGAGCTTTCGTCACAGTCTGTGCATCAAAGACAAAGTGCAAATGTCTACTGAAACACCGGCATCTTGCCGGAGAGGGACTTTGCAGCGTCTGGAGGATCGCGCCACGAGAAGACACTCACAGTTGAACCGGGCGAGTAATTTCTTCACGGCAAAAAGTGCGGACGCTTAAACAATACCAAGAATCCGCCATGCTCCATATTGAGTTAACCGATGCTTGGTCGTTGGTTGTCATCCTGGTAGAAAATGACACACGCCATACATGACCAAGACAAGACAAAGAAGCAATCAGGAGGAGTAGGGTCAATACCCGAGCACAGCGAACAGACAAAACCTTGTGGCAGCTTTCTCTGCCAGGGCTCTGGACCGCTCTTGCCGGATGTTGCGACCACGCTACGCGCACGCTGCCAAGGTGGAAGGAGCGAAGGAACTGTTGGCGGCTTCCCGAGACTTCAATGCAGCTGGCCTTGTGTGCGTCAGCTGATGAGCGGTACAGAACGTACTGTAATAAGATTGCCCTTTTGCCCTGATTTTACTCGAACGATGATGGCTTGGCTGTGGCATCGTTCTGCGTTACACTGGCTTCGAGAACGACAGCTTTATGCTCGAAACGCAGACCATATTCTCTGCCTTTGAAGCTTTGCGGTCCAACTTGACGCCCATTTACGGAGTACCTTCGCCGTTATACTCGGGCGAACACTGATTGGACTGCCAAGATGCCGTCGTGGCTTCGGTTGTGCATGTCGAAATGCAATTCTAGCCATTAACAATCGAGGCGAGTCGATCGAGTCTTGTGTGAGCCGTCGCGGTCAGCCTTGAGAATATCGCCCGACGGTTGTCCCCGGCTCGCCTGATTTCCTCACCGCTTACAGAGTCTAGACACTGTCTGCGGAAAACAAATACTATGACGAATGTACGGAGTACGGAGTACTACCTTTATTAGTACGGTCGATTGTTAACAGGGTTCCGATGCAAGCTGCAAGGCAGGTTCCGGGGTAAATCTAACCAGACCCAACCTGTGGACTGCTCTCCGAGAAATGAAATTAGCGCGGCACCGAAGAGATTCGGCACATGCGCCTACTCTAGTATGCTCGTGGGCACATATGCATGTGTCCTTTCTACCTCCCATGATGGTTTCCATCAGCTGCGGCTGTCGGCTCTTGGATAGAGCCCAATCGTCACCAACATCCACAGGGAGACTTGGAGAGTTAACGAGGTCAGTTCACAAACCCTCCCGTAGTCTTCAATGGTGTCCGCCGATCTCTCTTTTGTGTTGTGTACCCAGCTAATGTTTGTACCAGATGTATCCGATTTGCGCTGTACAGAATTTCAAATGTAGCACGGTAAATTCCTCCTTCAGCTCCATGCAGGACTGTAACTGGGCAACAGTCTTACACGACCAGAGACTCGGGTCGACCACCCAGAGGACAAGCAAGCAATCAGCTCCCTCCTTTGAAGCAAAGCAAGGTGTATGCAACTACTTCCTACCCCGGGATCCAATGGAACGGAATGCGCCACCACAAATTCTGACAAGAACATTTGTCCATCCCGAGACGGTGCTTGCCAACATGTTATACAAGGAAGGTTCCGCAGCGTGATACGCGATATCCAAAGATGCTTCAACGCCTGTTGTCCCATATCATACTTGTATACACTGACTCCGATCTTACCGAGGACGCACCCTATAGAGCCCTCGTCACTCGCAAACTATTGGATTACACATAACATCCGGAACCCCCGACCCCCCTCGGTACGCGAGTCGACGTTAATTGTTCACAACCGTTGCACAAGTGTGCCCGAGGTGCCTGTGCTACTATTTGGATATGAACTGCATTGCCAGGCTATGTGCGGAGTAGGTGTGTGCAGTAAATACTGTTAGCGACGGTCGTCTCGGAATTCAACTGTCTCATCTACCACATTCGGTGGAAGAATATGATATCTGACATACACTAGGATCTGGACCGCCAATGCGCCACGCAAGCCGCGATTGGACTATCTGTTGACTGTGAGTCGGAGCAGTTGTTTGGCGCCGTCTACGCCATAACAGTGGTGGAAGTGTGACGCTTTCAACCACACCGGAGAAATTTTGGAGGCTCGAGATTTCACCCCATGTAACCGCATCTTTGATGATGGCCTGCGTGTCTCCGACGTTGACAACACAATCCAACCATGACAGGCAGGGATAGGTTGTCTGGAGAACCCCTACCCTGGGCCCCATGACACAAACGTCGAGCATTGAAAGGCAAACAGTGAACAGATCGACATGAGTGGCGTGCTAGGCTTCTAGCAACCTCTCTACATGTCCACTTTTTGGTTCTTTCTCTATTTGGTTGGCCCACGAGAATCCTTGGGGGAAGCACATCGTTGTGTAAACACCGGGCGGCAATGAAACCTAGCCATGTGCTCGTAGACCCTAGGGATGCCGTTGTATCCAATGAGACACAAACAGTCAAATCCGCCCGGTGACATCGGTACGTAGCGCTCTTATGGCCATTCCAAGGAATAACAGAAACAAGAAATATGGCGGCCCATGTACTCCGTAAGCGAGTGAGGCACGTGGGTGCCACTACCATACTCCGTACATAGCTAGGCACGAAGGCACGGAACAGGTAGGTGGTGATAATGTCGAGGCTCTTGTCCTTTTGTTCGGTCAGCAGGCGGACGATATTGTGAGACTGCAGGCAACGTCTGGAGACTGTGGACAGAGAAGTCTCTGTTTCAGCCTGGAGTAGGGAACACTTACTATGACGTCCGGCCAGACGGGATGGTGATTTGTGAAAAAGTTACCGAGCAGGTATTACAAGAGCTTTGTAAACTTTTGGGTCGATGGCTAGTATTGCGAGATTGGAGATGCAGCTCCATAGTTATTTGGAAACGACCGTCACCAGTCATCAGTCACCATTGTACGTACGGAGGGGTTCGAATAGATGATAAATGAGATCCATATACAGGGATATTTGAATGCCCGGCCCTTTGCTTATCTATGCACGTGAATTATTTTCCCGTTCCCCTTGGATATTACTAGTACGTACTATCAGCGGCCCTTGCTGAAGGCCACGAAGAGGAATGATCCGGCGGCGGCAAGATGATGGCGAAGCATAAGCGTGCGCTTTTCCCGTCCTCGGTACGCGAGAAGTTGAGTATGTATACTCGGTATGCATGCAAAGCTTCAAGGAGTAGGAAGCGGCTGCAAGAAACAGACCGTGTCCTGCGCCGGGAAACTAGCACACCGCAATTATTTATTGCAACGGCCAGTTGTGGCGCGGGGAGCAGACCGGAGTTGATCACAGAAGATGATATCCCAGGATGCTTACAAATTCCGTTATAATGCGGCTTGACACAAATAAAAAGGTGGTGCCTGCGAGTGAAAATGCCCGAGGCTTGGCATGACGTCGTCCGAGTTACACGAGACGAGCACATGGGACCGGGAGCGCCTTTGAGAGTGGGAGTCTCGGACGGGCGAGAGTGCGCGCAGAAGAAAGGGAAGAGGATGAGCAAGAAGACCAAGACCAAGACGAAGCCGAAGTCGAAGCCGACGACACTGAACGACTCGGGAACTCGGTCCGCGTCTGGCCATGCGCCCCGTATGTTCTCGGGGGTCTCGCCTTGGGCGCCTGGACTGTTGTTAAGACTTTGACGCTGAATTGCAATGGACGCTGGCTGGATCGGCAGAGATGCTCGTCGACCCGTCAATGGCGGCAACAAGCACCAGGTCGAATAGCGGCGTTTCACCTCGTCGTGAACGCACGGTAACCAATGGACCCGAGAGACGAGTTTTGACGCTGGAAAGCTAATGCGCACATGGTCAGTCTGCAGACAATCTGCACAGCTGGGCAAGTCAGCTGCCATGATTTTGTCAGACCGGGTGCCGTGCTGGGTGCAGCAGCAAATGATTGTGTGCATTGTGCCGGGAAGGTCTCGGCCACGCATATGCGCCCCTTCCGCCTGGTCATGTGGTGGTATGAGTAAAAAGTCCAATCTTGTCCAATGCCACCACGCACGCGGCGAGTTGGCACGCGAATGCAAGGGAACAGAAAAGTGAAAAAGTCTTGGTGTTTGCAAGAAAAGTGGTTGGTTGGGGTGGTGTTGGCCGTCACGCACGGCGGAGCCACAACCGAGCCACAACCGAGCCACAGCCGAGCACTGGTCTGGTCTGGTGACTGGTGTGACCTGGCATCATCTGGCATCAATAATCGAACCCATCATGATCGACATCGGCGAGATAGCGCAGCGGTACGGAGTACATGCAGCAGGCCAGGGGGGGCAGCAGGTGCCACACGTCAACTGGTCTGGTGGGCTTCCAGTTGAATGTATGTTGGGCCGAGATGCGTTTCTGGCCCTCACGAGTCACCATGACGACATGCGCTGACATTGAACTCAAGATTCAAGGCGTGCCGCGGGCCGTGGCCCAACGTTGCAGCTGGCTTGAAGACATACACGGCTGGTGCTGTGGCATGCATTCAACACAACAACCACCAAGTTACTGTTACCGTCTAGTTACTAGTGGTTGTCATGCAGAGTGCTGGTGCTGTCGATCGAGGTCGGCCAGAGCAGACCTGACTCTGACTGACTTGGACTTGCTGGACGTTGCGAACGTTGCGCCAACTCCCGTCCGACATTGGGCCGTGGGGTGCATCAAGCACAGCACGTCACTGCATCACAACATCACTGCATCACGGCATCACTGCATCACGGCATCACGGCATCACGGCAGATGTTGAGGTCCTCAAATGTCAACTGGTCAGTCTCTCGAGGGACTTTTCATGTTGTCGCTACCGGGTGCTTGACCGACCGGGGCCCCCAAGTGCTGTCTACAGCTGTCCACAGCCGTCTGGCCAACCCGAACGGGCCGGCCTTGCCCCACGTCATGTCACTCCCGCCCTACACGTATCTGGCTGGCAAATCCAACCGCATCCTCCGAAAACATTGCATGCAACCACGGTGAAGCTGGTACCACAATAATCGGCCAACGCAACCACCCGACACATCTTGCCTCAGGGACGGAAAAGGAAAAAAGTGAGAAAAAAGGTAAAAAAAATATTATTATTATTTGGCACAGGCTTGTAGCGGTCTAAACTGCACCGACTTCCGTTGTCACCCGAGCTTCATCCGAGTATTGCCGAGCCGTCTTTGTCGACATGGCTGGCAAGAAGGGCGAGAACCCTAAAAAGGTCGCTGGCAACGCTCGCAAGGCCGAGGCTGCTGCGCAAAAGGCCGCAGCTGCCGACGCCAGAGTGGAAGCTGAGGAAGCCGAAAAATGGCAGAAGGGAAGCAAGAGCAACGCAAAAAAGTACGTGTGGTCAAACATGACGCATCAGTAAAACCCTGCGCCTAAATGCTAACCATGATCTATCTTCGTCAGGGAAGCCGAGGCCGTCAAGAGGGCTGAACAGGCCGCCAAGAAGGCTGAGAAGGATGCTCTTCTCAAGGAGGAGGAAGCTAGCCTCGGCGGACGAGCCGAGCCCAAGAAAGCAAAGGCGCCTGTCAAGAAGTCTCGTGGCTTGGATCTCTCCCAGCTCGACGGCGATTCACCTTCAGCACTGAGCGCTTCCGGTATCGACAATGCGCTCGACGCCCTGTCACTGGCGACTGGTGCCGACGACACCAAGATTGACAAGCACCCCGAGAAGAGATTTGCTGCTGCATATGCCAAGTACGAGGAGCGGAGACTCGCCGAGATGAAGGCAGATGGCAGTGGCGTTGGCTTGCGCCTGGAGCAGCGCAAGCAGAGGATTAGGAAGGAATTCGACAAGAGCCCCGAGAATCCCTTTAACCAGGTTACTGCTGCTTACAACGCCACGCGCGACGACATGGACCAAGTAAAGGCTCATGAAAATTCCAAGATTGAGAAGCGCTTGGGTCACTAATCCACTCAGCGTGGAGAAAGTCATAGTGAACTTGGGTGGCAAGGAAAAAGCCGGTGGGCATTATCGATTTAACGACTTTTATTCATGTTTATCTCATGTAGAGGAAATATTCCCTCCCGAACCAGTAGCCAAAGAGAGGAAGCTCACGCGCCTGGCCCGAATCACCCCGTCATGTTGAAGCCTCATCCAGCCAAAATACGTCTGGTTTGCCCCGCCATGACTCCGCCCCCCGAGTCCTAAGCCCCGCGATGATGTCGCTCGGCCGTTCCAACCGGCAGAATCCCTCACCGCTCGACACACCGCCCAATCCAGACGGGCTTCCCGGCCCGTCGTGCGGTTTGTCTCCCGAGTCCCGAGTCCCTCCTCCTCCTTGGGCCCCTACAGACCTCATCCCTTTCTGCTCCCGGGCAGCGCGACGGGTGTGACAGATGCAGTGAGGATGGCTCACCCGGGTGACCTTCCTTCATTACGCGTACAACATTTACTATCCGAATTGTTGGTCAGGACCGGTCTGTGCGACACCTCAAACGACGACTGACTGGGTGTGTTTATTTAGCACTGGCTTGAAGCAAGCGTGTCCCGAAGGCGTTTTTCTTAGCCTGACCCCCGGAGACCCGACGCTGTGGTCAGCAGTCCTATTTGTTCGCCATGGTTAGTATCACCACGGACCGAAACTGCGTGTTAGTCGTGGCAACGAGACGAATTAATGATTTGGATGCAGGACCGTACGCGCCGGCCGTTCTACGGTTCCAGATCTCCTTTCCAGACACATACCCGAAACTTGCGCCCCTGATTCTATTCTCGACCGACATATTCCACCCGCTAATTACCCCTCTCACGACATACATGTACACAAAGGATGCTCCAGATAAGGGCTCTGGCAATGCCACCAAACAGGAACGACTACCGCCTGGCGCATTCAGCTTGAGGCATGGCTTCCCAGAGTGGTTTGGCCGTGGGAACAGTGGTGAGTCTGGGAGAAGGCTGGCGAGCGGCGAAAGACGTCTTAACTCGGGGTCTGACGGGACCGGCGCACCGCCCGAGGATGGTGTCGTATCGCCGCTGCCATCCCACGCAAGCGCTTCAGACGACTGCAGCCAGACCTGCAAACCAAACATGTCTACCTACAGTATTTTGAAGTATATTCGCAGCACGTTTGATACCCCGGAAGTCCTCGACATGGTCTCTCTAGAAGCTTCTGGAAATCCTGGAGCATGGCATGCGTGGCGCGCGCATAGACGGAAACATGGCCAACTCGCGGAGCAGAAGCTCGGCAGTGGCCACAGTTTCGACGCCGGTAGTGTCCAAAATAGCTCTCCTAAAAAGACAGATGACCCAGCTCCATCACCCACGACAGCTACGGGGCGGCAGCCTGGTCAGTGGAATTGGGATGGGGTGTGGGAGGACAGAGTGCAAAAGGGAGTTGCGGCCAGTCTTTCTGAACCCCTGTTGTACGGAGGATTAGGCGTGCCTGATGAGATGGTGAGAAAACGACACCATCAACCGAGCGAGCGCAAGCTGACAAGACGCATGCAGATTCACTTTCTCGCAATGGAAGAGACGGATGTGGAGTCTGTGAAGGATAATATTCGTCGTACGCTCGGCAGTGCTACATGAGTACTTGATTCCTGCTTGCCTGAACATTTTATAGAGAGCATAGTCCTAGCGGTTCTCGTTGATACCGAACTGAAGCCGGCGGCTGGAAATATCATCACCTGGACGCCTCGCTCCTCATATTCTGCTTCCATTCTGCCGCCGATTTTCATATATATTCGAGGGAGTGCTGTGGGCGCATGATAAAACCATGTCGAGGCAACCACGCGCTCAACTTTGGGCGTACCCGCGGTTTCTTGGTCGCTCTTTCCACGGCCTTGCTTGTTGCCGTTCCTTTTGTGCAGCGGAGAATTCCTCGTCTGAGCATCGATCTGTCTTGGCTTCTGAAACGCATCTTCGTTTGGCAAATGCCTTGGCCACTTCTTCTACTTATTGCAGGCAAATATTGCCCGGCCGCTACACATAACTAGAATGGCATCTTACCATGAACAGCATATTGAAGGACGCCCGAAAGCTAAGCGGGATAGGCCAAGTCCTTTGCGTATTGTTAAGCGATGTCGAGGCAACGACTATGACTTGGCCAATCCAAGGCTTGCAGTAGACGAAAGCGACAGCGATGTGTCCAGTATAACGGACAGAACAAAACGTTTGCACATCTTCAAAAGACGTGTACAACGTCAGAGCCCGACTGGACGGGCTTTTTGGGCCAGCTCGGCGGAACTGAGACAGGCGCAGACTCGATCCTGGGAGGATGCCGTCGCCAGATGCCGAGGACTATGGAGGAAGTCGACCCCAAATATCAGAAACTACAAGCGATACTTGACCATTGGCCGCTCAACTTGCTCACAAACAGAGTCAAGTGGGCGACTATCGTCAATGGGCTCCTCCCAACCAGGGGAGGGTACCGACTGTTATCGATTATCATCGACATCATCGCCTGAAATGGAGTCGAAAACGACGGACGACGACGGTAATCTTCGACCGTATTGTCAATCTGACCAAGTTCCCCAGTCGCAGGCACCCGGGACCGCCTCCAACGGGCCAAGCCCACGGCAGCTGTCCCAAAATACGAGAACGTACATATTATCGCCTTGTATCATTGCTATTCCACAGCAAGTGGAGCTGGATGGATCCGAAAACAGTGTTTGGGTTGCGGTAGAAATATCTGGAAAACTGTCTCAGATATCACCGGCCAAGACAACTGCACCTAATGGGACACAAAATGACATGGCGGCTGGAACGTATGTCAGCCACAAACTGGGTGCGTTTGTAGTCTGTTTGCGTTTGACTCTGCATTTTGGAAACAGCTGCTTATCTCGTTGACAGATCGGTTCTTTGACTTTGGATGTCTGTATGATTTGACCGTGGAGGTGTCGGCGGTACCGGGGACTGCTATTTTGGAAGTTGTGCATGAACAGTCTTGGCCCACGTCTGTCGCCCAGCCGCCGTGAGCCTCGCTATATATACAAAGACGCATATCACTGACGCTTTCTAGGACTATTTATGCTGGAACCAGCGTGCTGATTGTGGTTCACGTCCAGCTACATGCGACGGCAGGAAGATGCGAGGTTGGACACACCCGGTCAAGGTCTAATGAGCTCATGGAGGAATTGGAGCTCCAGCTGGGCAATGTTCAAAAGAAACTGATGAACATTCGAGTATCATACCATCACTCGGCTTTTCCAGAGATCACGAATGTGGAGTTGCCACAAAGTGGCCTTTGCCACCTCCAAAGTCGCATGGACACGGCAGCCACGGCAGCTGTTCAGCAGAAATCCGGAGGCTCTGTTTGGTCACCAGGAAGCAAGACATTGCAGAATAGCCTATTTCCTCTCATGGTGCAACATTGGGGAGATGAAAAGGCAATCAGCACGCAGCGGCGCATCACAGATTCTCAGGTTACACGCGCCAAGGACAGTGGGCGCGAAGTCGCTTCCGCTGCAACCCCCACAGGTCGAGAAGCTGCTCGCATGAGATTCGACTTTGACCTGGATTCTCTTTATGAGTCGCCCGAGCTTCAACGCTACCTGCTTGACGGCAATTCTATAGGGTCTCCCCGTACGAATTGCGGCTCCGAAGGTCGATGCGTACGATCCGTGGACGAGCCGCAAGAGGCGACGGGACCGAGTTCGACAACTCCAGCTCGCGAGATGTACTATTTTGGAGAAAGAGCATTACGAGCACTGGCTCCGACTCCAGCTTCGGAAAAGAATGCGATTCGAAAATACCTGGCCACGAACCAACGGCCAGGTCTAGGGGTTAAGCACAAGGACTCCAAATTCTGGGACTGGGGATCATGGTTTTAGACGCAACTCGCAACAGTAGATTTAGAGGCAAGCCCAGGCGTCAAGATTGAAACACTTTGTGCCCCTCCACCCCTTGGGTCTTTTTTTTTTTTTAAAAAAAAAGGAGGGAAAACATAGAGAGACGGAGAGAGAGAGAGAAGAGAGAGAGAGATGGTCTATTGCAGCTCGTCCTTCCAGGGAATAGATGTTTGAGCACCTTTCCTAGACACCGTGATGGCCGATGCTCTGTTCGCCGCCTTGACGGCAGCGTCAATGTCGAACTGGCCGTCGCCCGCGTTCACGACGGACAGCGCATACGACCCAACGAACGTATCGCCAGCAGCAGTGGTATCAACGACATTCGCCTTGAGCGCAGGCACCAGCCCCTTGTTGCCACCCCGGTCAGCATAGTAGACGCCGCGGCCGCCGAGGGTAATGACGACATTGGACACGCCCCGGTCGAGGAAGATGCCGCCCACGGCGTCCAGGCCAGACGCATGGGCGAGCTCGGACTCGGGCCGGCCGGAGAGGATCGAAGCCTCCGTCTCGTTGACAACCAGGTGCGCCAGGCCGCGGTAGGCGCTGGCGGGGAGCGGCTGCGCCGGCGCAGGGTTCAGCAGGACGGGGACGCCGTCGGCCGCGGCCGCGCGCATAGCCTGGACGACCGTGTCGAGCGGCACCTCGAGCTGCACGACGAGCAGGTCGGGCCTCGGGGCGGGCAGGCGCTCAAAGTCGCGCGGCGCGAGGCTGTGGTTGGACTCGGGCGACAGGATGATGCGGTTCTGGCCCGAGGCCTCGTCGACGACGACGACGGCGACGCCCGTCCTGCCGCCGCGCCGGACCGCCACGGCCGAGGCGTCGACGCCGTACGAGGCGAGGCTGTCGCGGAGCGTGGTGCCGTGCTCGTCGGCGCCGACGGCGCCCACCATGGCCACGTCCGCCGAGGCCGAGGCCGCGGACAGGTCGCTCGCGCGGGAGAGCTTGGCGCACGCCACGGCCTGGTTGGCGCCCTTGCCGCCGGGCGAGGTGGCGAAGTGCGTCGCCGTCAGCGTCTCGCCGGGCAGCGGGTGGTGAGGCACGTAGCTGACGAGGTCGATGTTGAGGGAGCCGAGGACGGTGATGCGCGGCCGGCGGGGGGGTGCCATGGCCGCGGCCTTTCTCGCGAGGCGCGAACGGGATGGGAAAGGAGAGAAAGGATGAGGAGGAGCACGGACGGAGCTGGCGAGTGGCACTGAGTGCTGTGCGAGGGTGGGAAACGGCGACGATTTGACTTTGTTGTTTCTGCGCGGAGCTGGTGCAGGGTCCCGCGTCGTTTTCGTCGGGTGCAGCCGTCGCGGTGGGGCGCCGGCGGTTGACTAAAGTTGGCTGTTTGGTCCAGGTGTTGGTAGGACTTGCCCAACGACCATTACAAGGGCACCGAGGGAGTGGATGTATAGCCCTTCCCCCACTTTTTTTCCATTCTTTTTTTTTCCCATTCTTTTTCCTGGTTTATTTGTTCCTCCCAGTTGCGAGGTGAGGCCTTGTCAATGCTTTTTTTCCCCAAGGCACCTACCAACATACTTGGCTGCGTGCGTTGCTGGCTTTTGTGCAAAACCATCTCACCATGTATCACGAGCGCCACGACCTGCCAAACTCCGTACGGAGTACAATGCTTCAAATCGACGCTCTGCAAATCAGCAAATGGTCCAAGACAATGTTGTCATTGGTGCTCGCCCCCCCATAGACAGCCCTTGAGATAGCCCCTGAGACAGCCCTTTCGGCCCGCGCCTCAGCGCAGACAATCATGTAAGAATCAATAGCTTTGCCCGTCCAACAGCTTGACCGCAGCCGGTCATCGAGGGGCTAGGGTCCCGCAAAGCACCACGTCTTCTCCCAGCGGGTGCCATGCCACGTTGGACAATCTAGCCGCCGCTTGGGGCGTTCCCTCGGCATCGCACACTCTGCCCGGTGAGACCACGACGCCTCCTTTTCCAAGCCAGGTTGGCGCAATTGTCACAATGACCGAGTCAACGAGATGGTGGCATGTTGGATCCAGTAACGAGTTGATGACCTGCCCGCCCCCTTCAACCATGATGCTTGTGAGACCTTCGGAAAGCACGCGCTGAAAGACGTCGTTCCAGTCAAAACGTATCCTGTCCCTGCTGCACGTGTCTGGTGCGATGTGAATGTATTTCCCGCCGTGCTGCTGTAACAGACGGGCTGGTTCCGGGGGTATCTCGGCTTCGGACAGACCAGTCAGAATGAAGGGTGCGAGGCCAGCGCCGGACCGGCAGACCTCGAATACTTGATCCGTCGAGCGGGGCGTCCATCTGAGGCGCGGGTCAATGACTATTGGGCGCGGTTGGGATGCTGAGCCGTGGAGGCGGCAGCTCAGACCGGGGTCGTCGGCGAGCACGGTCGAGACGCCGACGAGGATGGCGGCGTGTCGAGACCGCAGGTAGTGAGTCATGGCCTTGGAGCCCGGCCCGGAGAGGTGCGTGCGGACGCCTGGCGCGAGAGACAGCGCCGAGTCGAGAGACGTGGCGAATGTCAGCGTCACGAAGGGTCGTTTGGGCGCTGGCCCATCTCGGGGTGGGAGGTGACGTTCGAGAGATGCCGCTGCGGGCGCGGGAAAGGTGAGCGTTTCTGCCATGGGAGCGCTTGGCACCTCCTGCATTCTTTCACGCTTTTGTGAAGAAAGAGAGGGAGCCGGGCGGGCAAACTCGTCGGGGAGGACCAAGGCTGAAGACGGCTCGCAATCCGTCCGTGAGGGAAAAGGGAAGGGTTTGATCCGAAGTCGAGGTGGAAAGAAAGGTGACGTCTCCACTTGGCCTTGTCCCGGCCGGGCCCATGATTTCAGAGGATTACATTTCATATACGTACCATTTTTTGTCGCCAGCCTAGTAATGGAGAGAGTGTGCCCGCATCTTGCCCGGGTCTCCAATATCGACGATGAACTAAATCTTAATCTGCCTTGCCCTGACTTGGGGCCTTGCGTGGGGAGGTATCGAGTACCTGCCCGGGCACCAGTCTGATGCTCTCCCGAGTCCCCATCGACGATGACGACTGGTCAAACAAACGACGCCTCCCCAAGCAGAGCCTACCTGGCACAATCATCGTTCAGATCAATACGCAACTGGCTTCTTTCAGCTCCCCCGTAATATGCTCGAGGCAAAGAATTCCTTGTCGTGGCTGGCGGGACACACCAGTCACGTCACCGCCGGCAGTGCTCCTCCGTCTTCCCACTTGCCACCGGATTTCCGTCATCATCAAACTCGGCCCATTGGAAAAACGAGCATCCATCTTTCCCGGGGACATTTCCTGCGTGACACATCCAAAAGTATTTTCCAAAATTCTCCTTCTTCTTCTGCACTACCCTCAGCACGCAAGGCACCTTGCACGTGCACCTCGGTGTGTACCTGGGATGCATCCTCTGCCTGTAGTCCCTGTACGTGATGTTGATCCGTTTGTTCCCTGAAATCGGGTGCGGATCGATGGAGAGCGCCGGCGTCACACAGTGTTTCCACTCCTCTTGCATCTCGGCATGCATCACCAGAAGCGAGTTGTGTGGAAGGTGTATGGATATCTGGCCCCCCGCGTCAGACCGCTCCGCAGAAGACCTCGCATCGCCGTCGGTCGGCAACACTCTCCGGACGCGGAATTCGCGTGCGACCCCGAGCGAGATGGATCCAATGACGGCCCGCGGGCCTAGGTACGTGAGCTGATCGCTGTGCCAGCCGACGCTCTGCTGTGCGCCGTCGTAGCAGTTTACAAAAGCAGAGTTGGGGACCCACGAACCGGGCGACTGGTGTCTAAGCTTCTTGCCGTCGGGATATCGGGTCTCGACCCGGTGCTGGACTTCTTTGTTCACGGCGGCTTGTACCATGGGTTTCACCTTGGCGAGCTGCGGTGTGATGCGCCGCACGTCCTGCAAACCGCGTCAGCTTAGTGCCACGGGCGGATTCGGCTCGTCTCGGCGTGACCACGGGCTCGTCACGCATCGCCTCCTGTCGCTCGCTTACCGTCAGCTGGGACCCGTTGTAGTAGTATTCCGACATTTGCGCCATCATCTCTTCGTAGCTCTCCACAAAGAAACCCGACGTGTGCGGGCTCGACACGACATTGTCAAATAACTTGAATGTGCCTTTCTCAAACGAGTCGGCTTCTTTCAACAGTTCGCGCAGGAGAGAATTCGCATCCTCGGCGGGGAGAAAATTGTGCATTATAGTGCACGGCGTATGCTCTGCCACGTCCTCGGGGTCGTATAAATGCAACGTGCTGCCCTTGGTCGATTTGACCTTCTTCTTCGTCGGCCACGTAGCATGCCCTCTGGTGTACTGCTTCAGCGACTTTTGACGGCCTATCACGGCACTCTTCTTCGGACATTGCTGGTGTTTGCTGGATTGGAGCGCCTCAGACGCCCGGCTGACTGAACCGTCATGGGCGAGGAGAAAATCGAGCAGAGCCTCTTGGTCCACCTCCGGATGCAGAGAGCACAGGAGCACAAGCTTGACCTCTGTCGGCTCGTCGTCGTCCGTGACGCGTTTCGGCTCTGGGCTAGGCTTTCGCTTTGGCTGCGTGAGGAATGACTCCATGGCACCTGTGTGCTTGCTGCAAGATTGCGCGGCGAGCGGATGTTGGAGAGACGCTTTCCCAGTGGCGTGTGGAGGTTAGAAAATCGTATGAGCCCTCCGAGATTATCTAGTTGCATTTGAATCTCGGCTTGTTGACCGATTGCTGTTGCCTTTGATGTACGGAAATGTACGGACCAACGTGGGTGATTGATGCGCCGTGACGCGGTTCAGGGCGCCGACTGGCGACGCGACATCATGTGACTGGTTGCAGTCAATTTAGGCGACGGGCAACCCTAACCCTTGGCATCTTCATCACTTCCGACCGCCATCAGAGCCTGTCAGTTGTAATAGGAGCATCTACCTCGGTAGACGGGTGAGATGCTTCCAGCTTCTTGACCCAAGAAGCACGCACTGACCCCAGCGACGGTTGACTCGCGGCATCTATATTGCCTCTGGATTCGGCGGTCGAGTCTCATGGATTCGTCGATGTAGTCAGTCTCTGTGGCCTTGCCAGAAAGTCGACGGTGAATCTGGCAGGGTCCTCAATGGACGCAGCGGGATCCAAAACGAACCCCCCCAAGATTTCAATTCTTCAGGGATCAAGCCTTCGAGCACATCTCCTTTCATCAACGCCCCGTATAGTTCCAAAGATGGTTTTGCTCGGATCGGAGACGCGAACCTTGAACAGCCGTTTCAGCGGGCAACAAGACACTTGGCGGCATCATGAAAATTTGTGACTGCATATTGGTCGAGGTCGATGGTCCCATGACCCAGGGCTGCCACCACACGGGCTGGACTTCCAAGGACTGGACGTTCGATGACTGTTTGCCAGTGCTGGTACGCAGGATGGTGGAAAGAAAGTCTGCTCTATCGCAAATCACTCGTTGCAAGGTGGCCGTTTGGGAGGCAACCAGAGGAATAAGAGCAATGGAGTCGCCAAATATTGAACATGGCGACACATGAGTGCCACGTTCCTCGAATAACCGCCGCATACTCGGCTTTCATATAGATAGCCCACGGTTATGTGGGCTACAGAGGAGCCGAGATGAAGCTTCGTTTCGCAATCTGGCAGCATCACCAGTGTCGATTGCTCCTCGTCGACCGCCTTGTATTGGTATAAATTGCAACACACGAGCGAGATTTTACACTGCAAGTGGAAAGTGGAAAGAGAAGGAGAGAGACTATCTGACATATACAGCAGAAGTCATGTCAATGAAGCAAAGCTCGTTGAGTTCCCGCGTGAAGATATGATATGACATCAGCCTCTTTCTCACAGTACCCAAACTCAAGAGCTGGCTAAATCATTCGTAGGCGACAGGATCAGGAGCAATGGAGAACATCTCCCATCACACCCCAGTAAACAGCTGAGCGCCCTGCTTCTGCGGCGTGCCGCCGTAAATACCATACAAACCCTTCAAATATGTTCTAGTCGCACTTAACCACGGCTTGGTGCCTGCGGTCGCCTGGCACACATCGCCACAAACCAAGTGATTCTTGCCACCCCAGATGACAAATCCATCCATCTCCTGATTTTCAGTCAACACATCAAGCTGGTTCTTCCACAACTCAACAGGGTAGAAAGAATGAGGAGATTCGTGATACTGCGGCCAAATGAAGGGGTATACGGGCAGCGAGGCATCGATAGCCTTGACCTTGGCAAGAACGCTATTGAGTGACGTTTGCCAAGTAGCGAGACTGCTGGAGAATGTGTAGGCTGACGGGAAGAAGGCGTGGGCGCTATAGTTGGCGATGAGTCTCTGGTAGTGTCCGTATAAAGAGGCGGCTGTGTTGCCGGAGAGGCCGTACCACCCAATGATTTGACGGCTCGGGAGAACTTGAGCGGCCCAGGTTTGCAGCGTCTTCATGACTTCCAGGTTGTGGTCGGCGGTGGATGGCGAGTTGAGATAAATGTTCTCGCAGTCCAGTACGAGGGGATAGCCTGGGTAGATGTTCCATTGTAGCACGACGGACTGCCATGTGTCTGCGGAGGGGATGGCGTTGTGGGCGACGAGGGGGCTACAGACATAGTTGGGGATCCAATTGATGTTGGATGTGCCGTAGCCGACGGACGTGTTGGTGTAGGCGGTACTGTCAAAGACACGGAAGTTGCTGGCGCTGATGGCAGGGCCGAGGAGAGAAGACACCGTCAAGGTTTTGGCGAGCATCGTCGTTGAAGCTTCCACTGCGGATGACGGGGTTGCAAGCGGCAATGGCCGTACAGTTCAATCCAAGCGAGTATGCGAGAAGAACGGCCTGGCCAGGTAAATGGCATTTCGAGAGCCACTCTCCACAGCATCAGGGCGGCCAAGATACCGGCAGTCGCAGACCCAAACGCAATGGCATGATGCTGCAGAGGAGGTCTTTGGCCAGATCGGGGACGAGATCCGCTACGCTACGCCTTCGACGTTCCCAACGAGGAAGCCGCGAGGGTTGCGACTGCCCGTCCCGCACCATCGTCTAGAGAATATTGCGTCTTGTCGCGCTACTCCGTACTTGGCGTGCTCGCAGACGAGACGTGTTTTCAATCCTTTCCGCCCGCCTGCGAAGGGCGTAGTCTCGGTCATGCCTCCATCCTCTGCATCCTCCCTATCCTCCCTGTGCCTGTTCGACCTGGCCCAGGATCCATTGATGGAGGATGGCACGATATGTGCCTGCGAAAATGGAGTCCTGGAGCTGGGTGGTGTTGTGTGTTTGCCGCAAAAAGCAAGCCTCGCCCCGTTTTGCTCGTACGCTGGTCAATGTACTAACGCTGGGCAGGTGAAATGCCATCGACGTGCTGGTAACTACTCTTGCATCGTGGATCGATCGAATCAGGCGAATCCGCAACTTCTTATCCATTACCAGACCCAAACGCAGTCATGGCCCGACTACTTCAAGGGCACGGGAGGCGAGTGCAGACGTCGCAATGCGTCTTGAATGGTCGCGGTGGTGTCAGGACTCGGGACTCACGACACGCTTCTTCGGTACCAGAGTAATGAATGTAATGGCCCTTGGGAGTTGCAGATGCCAATGCTAGAGTCGACGAGGTGTACCACGTTTGGGTCGGCTGGGTATCGCCTGAGGCTTCGTCGAGAGATGACGGGATGCAGTGCCAGTGACAGCTCAACGTGGAGGCCACCAATTGATCCCTTGTCCCCCTCCTCCGCCCCAAGGAACCCGACGATGGAGATTGACCTCCCCGCCATTTAGTCACATTACCGAGGCACATGGCAACCTAGCAACCTCCAATCCAAGCCAATGCTCCATCGCCTGCCCAAGAACTCGACCAGAACACACAGCAACACTTTCTTCTCGCCTAATCAATCAGCCGACTCCCGTCCCAAACAGATATCAATGCGCTCAGACGCGGCCGCCGTCACAAATCACAATGGCGGCCATGCTTGAGTTCCGCACCCAAGGGTACAACCCGTACGCAGTCAAGTACTCGCCCTACTACGATTCGCGCATAGCTGTTGCGACCTCAGCAAACTTTGGCATTGTCGGCAACGGAAGGGTCTTCGCCCTGGGGCTCACGGCGCAAGGTGTCCAGGTGGAGAAGACGTATGTTTGCGCCCAGCTGCCACCGCCGCGAGGCCCTGTCCTCATTTGCCACGAGACTGGCTGAATATATAGCAAAACAGGTTCGATACGAACGATGCATTGTACGACTTGGCCTGGTCTGAAATCAACGAGAGCCAATTAGTCGTGGCCGGCGGCGACGGCTCACTGAAGCTCTTCGACCTGAGCGTCAACGAGTTCCCCATCATGAACTTCCACGAACACAAGCGCGAGGCATTCTCTGTCTGCTGGAACCCCGTCACAAAAGATACATTCATCTCAAGTTCCTGGGATGGCACCGTCAAAATCGTCAGCAACGGCCCCTTCTTTCGCCCCCGAAAATTCAAGACATATTCCTTCCATACTAACCGCCTAATTCCTAGTGGTCACCAACACGTCCACATTCGCTCAAGACCCTCCCCATCGGGAACTGCACCTACAGCACATCCTTCTGCCCGTCCAACCCGGCCCTGATATCAGCCGTCTCATCAGACTCGCACCTCCGAATCTTCGACCTGCGCACCCCTACCTCGGCCAAGTACCACCTCGTGTCCACGGTCCCCGTCCACGCCGCAGGCTCCCAGCCCGGCGTCAACCCGGGCCTTGCAGCCGGCAGCCCGCCCGCCGAGGTCCTCACGCACGACTGGAACAAGTATAACGACACGGTCGTTGCCACCGGCGGCGTCGACCGCATCATCCGCACCTTTGACATTCGCAACCCCACAAGCGGTCCGCTAACCCTGATGCACGGTCATGAATATGCCATTCGACGACTGGCGTGGAGTCCGCATGCGAGCGACCTTCTCATTAGTGGGAGCTATGACATGACGGTGCGCTTGTGGAATGACGGGTCTGCTCTGCCTTCAGGACCCTTGGCCGGGGCCAAGCCAGGTCACCAGCTGGGTGTCATGAATAGGCATACGGAGTTTGTGACGGGTGTTGACTGGTGTTTGTTCGGTGCAGGCGGCTGGGTCGCATCCGTTGGTTGGGACGAGAGGGTGTTGCTTTGGGATTCGAATATGTTGATGGGTCCAGGTTCGGGCCTGAGATGAAAGACGCGGGGAGTACAGATGGACCGTCCACATGGGGCACCGCATGATTCATAGACTTGGCGTTTGTAAGAATGTTGGTTTTGTGCATGCATCTATACAGCGTGACCACAAAGGCGCTGGAGGAGGCGTTCTGGCTGCAGATATGTTACATGATATCAATTCAAAACGGCATGTATTTACGTCCCTTGCGAGGTTCATCATATTTAGCTTCAAAACAGAAATTGAGGTACTGACTACTTCTCTATTAATCGTTGGGGAGATTGGAACTTCCTGAACACCGCCTTTTTTGTGTGTGTTTTGCTCCTGACCCGGTGTCATGCACCGCACCGTCCGTAGTGGTACCGTACATAATGTCTCTTCCAATTTTCATTTGTTTCTTACATACCTGGTACATCCCATAATAGTAATACAAGATTTGTCTCTGAAGTGGACAGTGTCTCGGGACCGAACCGTTTTAGATTCCAGTTCCTGAGCATTGCGGTAACCGTCCTAGAAAGACGTTTCCCTAGACTCCCTAGATCCTCTGAATCTGCTGGATTCTCGAGACCCTCGGGACCCTCGGGACCCTCGCGACCCTCGCGACCCTCGGAAGCCTCTTGATCCCCTATCACGGTTGTCGCGACCAAACCCTGCGTCATCTCGCCGAGCACGACGCCCCATTTCAGTGAAAGGGTCAGACGAGCTATAGTCGTCGAAGCGACGAGGTCCCCTGCGTTCATCGCGTCCAGGTCCGTCATCTTGGCGTGCGGCGTTGTCCTGGATGTTCAATCCAGAATGAAGGAGGCCTTGGTTGCGGGCCCAAGCATGTGAGACCGGTGGTGGTTCGCTCAATCCCAATCCAGTGGTGGCCCAAAGGTTCAGGTCGTCAACCAGCTCTTCCCGTTGCTGAGTGGAGTTTCCAAAGATTGACGTATAAGCAGAGCCTAGCCTGCTTCGTGACATAGATTGAGCGAGATCCCGAGTCTCTTGGTGGTACTTTGGTAGTTCCTCGACACCTTCCCCTGCATCAAAATTGAAACTCTCCAGCGTTTTGTTCGGCTGCAGCGGGAGACCACGCAAGAGCCTTCTTGCGCTTCCCATCGATGTCGGTGGGAGAAAAAGCCAGCCTTCGCCACCCTTGTTTTGTCGAGCTGTACGGCCCAGTCGATGAATATACGATTCACGGTCGCGGGGGGTGTCTACTTGAATAACGTGCGTAACGTTGGGGAAGTCCATTCCACGAGCAGTGACATCAGATGAAAACAAAACGCCACTTCTCGCATGTCGGAACATATCAGCAGCCTTTGTCCGCTGGTTCTGACTGAGCTGAGACTGAATAGAAAAAGTGGGGATTCTCATGAGTTTGTTTCTTCTTCGGTGATAACCAAGGTCGGCCCCCATTTCAACGAGGGCAGTGGTGTTAAAATAAACAATGGCCTTGAAAGGGGGTAAACTGCGATCCTCAGCCGTCTTAGCGGATTCTCGGTCGATGAGTTCAAACAAGCTGGGGAAAACGTTGTTCCATGAAGTCAATGGGACGACATGCTGTGGCACTCGATCGTGGGTAAGCGACTCATTCTCTGAGATGGTCTGGACAAATTCAAAGTCATCGGGTCGGACCATCGTACGGGCAAGTCTAATGACATCGTCCGGTATGGTAGCCGAAACCAGCATGGTCTGGCGAGTTTTTTCGTGGCGGTTTGGAAGACAGCGGGTGATCTCTCCGAGTTCCTTTTCGAAACCCACATCGAGCATGCGATCGGCTTCATCTAGAACAAGAGCGGCCAAATTTGGTGCGTCGATGCCACTTTGAGGATCCTGCAGCAAATCATTCAAGCGGCCTGGCGTAGCAACCAACAAATGGCATCCTTGACGCTGCGTCTGACGCAGCATGGAAGCCTTGTGAGTGCCTCCGACAGCTGATTGAACGACCAGGCCAGTGTACTTTGTCAGGCGACGAGCTTCGGTCGCAATTTGCTCGGCGAGCTCTCGCGTCGGCGACAGAACAATACCGCGAATATCATCCGATCTGGCACTTCTCGAGGCGCGTCTTGTAGCCAGAGTCGGGTCTTCTTCGATCATACGCTGAAGCAAGGGGAGAAGGAAAGCCAAGGTCTTTCCTGTCCCCGTCTTGGCTTGGGCAACGCTGTGTCAAGTTAGCACGGAGTGGCAACATTCCTGATGGCTGGTCTAGCTAGGTACTTACATATCTGTTCCCTTTAGAGCCGGGGTGATGGTTTTGGCCTGGACCGGTGTCATAGCCTCATATTGCATGTCCTTGGTGATTGCGTCCAGGAGATTTTTGTGGACTCCAGCGTGCGACAAGTCGGCAAAGTTGACGACGTCCCCTGGAACAGTCTCCTCGACAGGCTTCGTCTCAACAGCTGCGGCTTCGACTTCAGAGCCATAGAATCTGCAAGCGTACGGGAAACTTTTCAAGGTAGCATGAGTTGGTGCCAAAGATGCTACGTTTGTCTGTGCAAAGGGGGTAGCCGTCCAGCTGCGCAAGACGACGGACCGCGCAATAGTGCTGCTGAGGCCAGCACAACGGCGAAAGCCTTGTCTTAGCATAATGTCAGCTTTCTCTGCGGACGGAAAACAAAATATTGATATGAAAGACCCCTAGCGTTCAGGATTGTGAAGGTTGAGAAGGGCAGCAGAGCGATGAAGGGCATCAGAATATCTGGGCTCCCTCAGCCTGCAGAACTTTTTTTTCTGCTCTTGCCGTACCAGAGTGCCCACCAGCCAATCAGATCGATCTAAACCCCGTACCCTTGTTCCCGCGGCCCCCACTCTCCTCCCCACTGTTCTTTCCCCAACTAAACCTGAAAAGGAAAAAAATCAAATTTGTACTGGCGGTAGTTAAATGAAGAATGGAATAAAACAAAATAAGTGCTGCGAGATTTAGTCTCCAGAGTCGCCTCGTCACATATCTTTCCTCCAATTTGTTGTCTGTTTGCTCATCCCATTAAGTAAAGTCCTCCACGATCAGACTCCACCTCACGTAAAAGTATCTGCCACTGCATAAACTATGGTTTTCAAAGGGAAGGTTTATTTCCGGTTTACTAATACGTATATTCTCACAAAGATACCAAGTCCAGAGGATATTGCCTCTCGGGCACCGCCGACTTCTACGACTAGTATTCTTTCCAGCGAGCAGGGCTTCACGCAGCATCCAACGCTTTGCTAGCCAGGAAAGGAGAATGTGCTGCTCCATCGCCGCGGGTATCGATATCAAACGCCAGCTTGGTAAACTTGATCATTCTTCAGCTCATGTCATTCATTGACCGTTCCAGGCCCAATGCTATGCTACCACACAAAATACCTGAACGCCGGCCACGTCGTTCTCCCTCGTGAAATATGCCTTCTCCTTGACCTTCTAAAATGTGAACTTCCTCTAAAGCATGTCTTTGCTCATCTCGTAAGACCACCCACCGTCCCGCCTGAGCTTATCTCGTGCTGCCAAATCCTTTCTAATGTCATCTTCTGTTAGTCGATCCGCCCCGCTCCAGTTAGCACTGGAGGTCCTGGCACGGAACTTATGCCACCTATCTTTGCTCTTACTGAACACTTCTTCCATATTGAGCGGTCGTGGAGGTCCGAAAATCTGCGAGGGATCCATAGTCTCCTGGCCAACCAAGGCTTTTCTTAGCTCTGGTGAATCTGCCCAAGGCGCCACTACAACTCCATTTGCATCATCGTCCTCACTGTCGTCATCCGTTTGTATTTCAGGCAATTCAATTGCTTCGCCGTTTTGGAAACGTGGAGACGACCTAGGCACAGACCTAGCCGCAGACTTGGCAGCATTGACAGGGCCAGGTCGGCCGGGGGTCTTGTAAGCTGGCCCCGCGGCGTTCGGGTTAGGGGCAAACGGAATAGCACCCTTCGAAATCTGGGCCATTTCCAGCGGGTGGAATGCCTTCGTTTGATTGACATGCTGAGCAGTTACGGTTGCCTTGAAGAGATCGCGAGTAGCACCATGTGATGCATTTGCGTAACCGTTCTGAAAAACGGACTTGGAGGGTAGCTCCTATTCCCATGTTAGGTGAAATTGGCTGACTCACTTTAGAGGAGCCGCTTACCTTCTTGAATCCAGCTGAGGGTCGAACAGGGGGTCCCTTGATGTTCTTTTGACCAGATGCATCAGCTCCGTCATCAAAAGCCTCACTGGTTCGTCGTCGCTTGGCGTCGTTGGCTTGGTACGCTGGGCCTCCACGAGATTGAGGACGCTTTTCTTGGCTATCATCGGCTTTCTCTTGGACGAAATTTCGTTTCGAACCAGCATTGCCCGCGCTAGACAAGACCGCATTCACCGGCCTACCAAGCTCATCCTGAACCCAGTTTGCATTGGATGTCGTTCGAGAGGGCGGGCGTGCAGGTTGACTATCCTGGCCCATCGCAGCGTCTGTCGGGCCGTTTGGCTGGGAACGCACAGCAGGCGGTGGCGCCCTCGTCTGCTTGGCCTTTTCGATAGCGGCATTTCTATGAGCATTGCCTTTGGCCTGAGATTGAGATAGGAGTGCGGCTTGTTCGTGTTGCTGTTTTCTTTGACGTTCAGCCTCCTGACGTTTCAGCTGGTCCTGTCTTCGTTGCTCTTCCAGAGCTGCAGCTTTCTTTCGTTCCATCTCAGCCTTCGCGTCGCGTCTCCTCCGAGTTTCTTTTTCTTCTTGTTCCTTCTTTCGGGCAGCCATTTCCTGTGCCCGAGCTCGGCCAGCAGTTGCAGCACCTCTTAGACTCTGTGTTGATTGCTTTGGTTGCAACGATGCCTTGCTGGCTTTACTTGCAAGTTGTTGTGTTTGGCCCGTGGAAAGACTTGACACATCAGGCTGTGCAGTAGACAATCGATACTGTGAATGCTGGGATCCTGTATTAACTCGAATGACAGTAGGCGCTTGTTTTGGTCGAGTTTGGGTTTCCCTTGCAATCGGTCGCTTGATTTCCCTGTTGCGCGTAGCAGGAGTTGACCCAACAGAGCGAGGCGCAGATGGCGGTGGCATTGAAGGGGCATCTTCCATTTCGATATCTCTATTCAGCGAGATTGTTTCTGCCTCAACGTCTTTTGCATGCCGCAGTCCGGTCCTCGTAGATTTGGGTGTTTCCTGAACTGCAGAATGGTCATCTTCCTTCTTAGATGCAATTTGCATCTCCATGGCAGCAATTTTATCCTGTTCCTTGCTAAAGACACGGGCTTTCTCACGCTCCTTTTGTCTTGCTTTCTCAAGTTTTTCATTTTGCTCCTCCAGCCTTTTGGCTTCCTTTTCGCGCCTCTTCTCTTCTTTCTCTTTCTCAACAGAAGCTCGCGTACGCCTTGTTGGTCGCGCGGGGCTTGCGTCTTGGTTGGTCGGCAAGCTTTGAAGATCAGTTCCTTGCTGAGAAACAACGGATTCCGACGACATAACAGAATGGAGACCAAGACGGGTTGAAGAAGGAGACATCAATGACTTTCCTTCGGCACTGATAGCTGCACTACTGGCTAGCAATCCCCGAGAGCTTTTGAGAATAGATGAGAGCTTGTTCTTAACTTGTTTCAAAGGGCTCTCTCGGAATCCCCGCGAAGGTGACTTGGGTTGCGCGCCAACAAGACCGGTATCAGCAACAGTAAGAAGACTTGGATTGGAAACAGACACAACTTTCTTAGAATGTTGAGTGCCTTCCATCGCAGAGTGCATGTTAGTTACGACAGGGACAGAGGCGGACTTTGCATGCCCATGGGTCAGCTCAGCACCATCGTCTTTACTCGTCTGTATGAATTGCCTGTCGAACTCGGCATTGTCATCATCCGACACAGCAAAATCCGTTTGGCTAACAGTCTTTTTGCCCTGAAGGTCTTCCATAACGTCTGCCGTATGGCTTTTTAACAAGTTTGGCCGTTCTCCACGTGCCGCTGCCACCGTCGTGGGTGGCTCAATCCAATCGTCGTCATCATCTTCCGGAAAAGCTCCTGGCGTGGATTGAAGTGTGTTTATGGGAATCGGAGAAAACGCTTGAGGAGCAGGAGTCTTGGCCTGCGGCTGTATTTGAGCACACTTGGCTTGGGATTGGCCAAGCATATTAATCTGGTCTTGGAGCCGTTGCGTATAAGTCTTGTTGTCCTGATTTGTCATAGGATGCGAAGGAAATTCATCATCCAACTTCAGTTCGTTTTCCTGATCTCGGTCCGGCTTTGTTAAATTTCCCCCAAGGCTTTTACCTCCTGTCGGTCTATTGTAGTAGCTAGTCCTGATGTGTTCAAGATGGCTGGTTCGGGAGACTCGGATACCATTGTTCTTACCAGCTGCGAGAGGCTCCCGGGCTGGCAAAGACGCAAAATTTAAACTGCTCTTGCGAACTACAGGCCGAATGGGACTAGAACCGTCCGATGCTGATCGGGCGTCATGATCAGGATATCTTGTACCCTGTTTTGCTTCCAAACTCAACTGTCGTTCGGGTGATACGTCATCTTCGTATTCTAACTCGTGATGAGGATTGAGATGTGTTTCAGAGTTGATCTTTTTTGACACATCTGCAGATACCCGTACTGTCTGGCCCTCTTTAGCCCTTCGAAATGTTTCCTTAGGCGGAGGTTGACTGGAAGCGCTTGCGGGGCTTTCCTTTAGTGGAACTGTTGTGCTGCGCAAAGCGCCTTTTTGTAGCGAGGCTTGTCCATCATCAATGTCTGAGTCCATGTGAATATTCACCGGGGCAACATCTTGGCTACCGAAGTAGCCAGAGTCCTGTATACCTTGAACATTTGGCTTCTGTGAGAAAACTGCGACGCGAGCTGGGGATGTTCTTAAGGGACTGGGAGAGCCTTTGGCTGAATGATCGTATACCCCGGGAGATTGAAGGTGGCTTTTGGAGCTCGAAGCTCCATTTGGAGTTGCAGAAAAGACCTCGGAAAGAGGCTACTCAATGTTAGCTTTCGTATGTTGTTTGAGGACGATTCGCATACCACGCGTGTCTCCAAAGGATTTGCTCTTCTGGCGGTTCTCGGTGTCTTCCCGCGAAGTTTCGCTGGTGTTTTGAATGTTTCTGCAAATTTTCTAAGAAAGCATCAGCCACCCATACCTACATCCCAATGTTGATAGCAAAGTATTTACGTTTGATTCTCATTAAAGATACCTGCCATGTGCTCGTTGAGCCAGTCGAGCTCATTCCGGGCAGAGTACGAGAACTCATCGACCTCCGATTGAGTGATCTGTAAAGCTGCATTTCGCTCGTCGGTAATCCATGTTGCAGAGCCAACTTGCATGCGCGGTCCTCGCATTGCCGCCATGATATCCCGCGTTGCCGACGAAGGCAGGAGGATCCTACAGGGTGTTGGCGTTCGATTAGTTTAAGTGATTGATATCATGAGAAATTTGGTGGTTTGTGATATTGAAAGACTCCAACCGATGAAGTGTAAGGGAGAGTCAGAGCCGCAAATGACCAAAGTAGGTCGATGTTGACGGTGGAGAGCTCTGATGCTTGACTGCCCATTCCAAGCAGCAATGTTTTGATTGATCCCGAATCAGGTTAGCCTCTCAGAAGCAGCCCTCCTTCCACACCGTCGCGTTAGGCCAGGTTGAAACGGGCGAGGAAAAGTACTGAGTCACGTGGTGATAAGTGGCCTATCAGATGCTAAACACGCTTTGTTTACTTTCATCGCGTCGTCGCCAATGTTTGGCGGCCAAAGGGTAGCCTCAGCTTGATTCCGAATCAGTCATCCCGTATTTACCTTCACAGAAAGCGACTGCGCAATATGAGGGTAATAGAAGTAATTATTGACGTAAGATGAGCCATTTCTTGCACCAAATATAGCCAACTAATTGTCTTGCTTAGGGCTTCAAGTCGTACGCCGTACGAACGGTAATATCGGGATGGTAATCACCTAAGCAGGGCATGGAAATTTACCAACAGCGTCACTAAGTAAAGTAACAGGGACGAAAGTTTTAATTCGATTACTGGCCTCAATGGCAGTGGTAAATCAAATATTTTGGATGCCATCTGTTTCGTCTTGGGTATTACCAACATGTCTACAGTTAGAGCACAAAATCTCCAAGTATGAGCCGCCAACTAACTCGAACTTCTTGAGACTATGATGCTGACTGTGTGACTAGGATCTCATTTATAAGCGCGGACAAGCTGGCGTCACAAAAGCCAGTGTAACAATTGTATTTGACAATCGAGATACCAAGAAATCGCCGATCGGTTTCGAAGAATATGCCAGCATCAGCGTGACGCGTCAGATTGTGTTGGGCGGCACTTCAAAATATCTCATCAATGGCCACCGGGCGCAACAGCAGACTGTGCAAAACCTGTTCCAGTCCGTACAACTCAATATCAATAACCCTAATTTTCTCATCATGCAAGGGCGTATCACCAAAGTCTTGAATATGAAAGCCGTTGAGATCCTTGCTATGATAGAGGAAGCTGCCGGAACGAGAATGTTCGAGGACCGTCGAGACAAAGCACTCAAAACAATGGCCAAAAAGGAACTAAAACTCCAGGAGCTGCGAGAACTATTAAGAGACGAGATCGAACCCAAGCTAGAAAAGCTTCGAACAGAAAAGCGAGCATTCCTCGATTTTCAGCAAACCCAAAACGACCTTGAGCGTTTAACAAGAGTTGTTGTTGCCTACGATTATATCAGATGTCAGGAGAAACTGAAGCAGTCTGCAGCCGACTTGGAGGACAAGAAAAATCGTTACAAGAATTTGGAAGAATCTGCGATTCGACTCAAGAGCGAAATATCACACTTGGAAGAAGACGTGAAGAAAGTTCGAGCTCAGCGAGATAAGGAGATAAAGAAGGGAGGGAAAGCCGGCGCCCTTGAGGAGACCGTCAAGAAGCATGCAAATGAGTTGGTGCGTCTCACTACTGTGATGGACTTAAAAAATACGAGTTTAGCGGAGGAAAGGGAGAAGAGGCAAACAGTCGGGAAGACTGTCACAGAGATGGAAACAGCTTTGAAGGACAAGACAACTGCTTTTGACAATGCGAAGGCATCTTACGAAAAGGCAAAGGATGATCTTGACAAGCAAACTCGGGAGGTTGAATCGAAGGAAGAGCTTTTGCAAACCCTTCAAACTGGCGTCGCTTCCAAGGATGGTCAAGAGAGTGGCTATCAGGGTCAGTTGCAGGACGCGAGGAATCGAGCCACAGCGGCCACCACCGAACAAGAACAGGCCAAACTCAAAATTGCACATCTTCAAAGTCGACTTAAGGAAGAAGAGCCACGCGCCAAAAAGGCAAAGGAACAGAACGCTGGGCTTCTTCGTGATCTCGACGGACTAAGGGAACAAGTTCAACAACTTGAAAAGGGGCTCTGCAAGTTGGGCTTTGAGCCTGGGCAAGAAGAGGAAATGTACAAACAAGAGACACATCTACAACAGACAATTCGAGGCCTTCGCCAGGATTCAGACAAACTCAAGCGCCAAGTAGCCAACATCGACTTCAATTACGCAGACCCCGTTCCGGGATTTGATCGATCTAGAGTAAAGGGGTTGGTTGCGCAACTTTTCACCCTTGACAAGGAGCATACCAAGGCTGGCACAGCCCTCGAAATTTGCGCTGGTGGCCGACTTTATAACGTAGTTGTCGACTCAGAGGTCACAGGTACTCAGCTACTCCAAAAAGGTAAATTACGAAAGAGAGTCACCATAATTCCTCTGAACAAGATTGCTGCTTTCAAAGCGTCGGCCGAATCTATCGCGACTGCACAAAATATCGCGCCTGGAAAAGTTGATCTTGCTCTTTCTCTTGTCGGATATGATGAAGAAGTGTCTGCGGCTATGGAGTATGTCTTCGGAAATACTCTAGTCTGCGCCGATGCGGAGACCGCCAAGCGCGTGACTTTCGATCCCAATGTCAGAATGCGAAGTATCACTCTTGAAGGTGATGCTTACGATCCTTCCGGTACACTCTCGGGAGGTAGTTCGCCCAACTCTAGTGGTGTTTTGGTGACGTTGCAGAAATTGAACATTATCACGCGTCAGTTGAAGGAAGCTGAGCAGACACTGAAAGAAGTCCAAACCAAAATCAGCAAAGAGAAGTCAAATCTGGATCAGGCTCGTCGTATCAAGCAAGAACTCGATCTCAAGAATCACGAAATCAAACTTGCAGAAGACCAGATTAGCGGTAATTCTTCGTCCTCAATCATTCAGGAAGTGGAGAATATGAAGACCAGTATCACTGAGATTCAAAACAACATTATTGAGGCCAAGTCCCGCCAGGCTGAAGCCAATGCAGATATCAAAAGGATCGAGAAAGATATGAAGGATTTCGATACCAACAAGGATGCAAAGCTTGTTGAACTCCAGAAGTCATTGGATGAGCTGCGAGCTGATCTTCAGAAGAGCTCTGTAGCGGCCAAAAGCCTGCAAAAGGTGCATCAAAATGCTCAACTTGACCTAGAACAAGTGGGAGCCGATCTGTCCGCCGCTCGAGAGCAGCTTCAGGAAGCTGAGGTTGGAATCAAAGCGGCGCAGCAGGATGTTGAAAGTCTTTCAGGACAGCGTGCTGCGTTGAAAGAAACGCACGACACTGTCCAAGCTCAGCTAGATGATGAGAGAGCCAAGCTCAGCTTGTTTGACGACGAACTTCGTTTGTCAGAGGAAGCCATGCGGTCAAAAAACGCCCGCATTACAGAAGAAGGGCTAGAAATACAAAAACTTGGCCATCAAATTGAACGATTCCACAAAGAACAGCAAGGAGCTGCGGATAATGTTGCTCATCTGGAATCAGAGTACGAATGGATCCAAGACGAAAAGGACAAATTCGGGCGAAGCGGAACGCCTTACCATTTCCAGGGCCAAAACATTGGTGAATGCAAAGCCACACTGCGCAATCTTACAGAACGTTCCCAGGGGATGAGGAAGAAGATCAACCCCAAGGTTATGAATATGATTGACAGTGTCGAGAAGAAAGAAGTCACTTTGAAACACATGATTAAGACGGTCATCCGCGATAAAAGGAAGATTGAAGAAACGATCGTCAGTCTCGACGATTACAAGAAGAAGGCCTTACACGAGACATGGGAGAAGGTGAACGGCGACTTTGGCCAAATTTTCTCGGAACTGCTTCCTGGGGGCAGTTTCGCCAAACTTGATCCCCCTGAGGGCAAGACTATTAGCGATGGTCTTGAAGTCAAAGTGTGCTTGGGCAAGGTGTGGAAACAGAGCTTAACAGAGCTGAGTGGTGGCCAGAGGTATGTAATACAACGCATAAAGAGCAGCGGAATCGTGTGTCTGCACGTAGAAACTAACGATATTGCAGATCCCTGGTTGCTCTTTCGCTCATCATGGCACTTCTGCAATTCAAACCAGCGCCGATGTATATTCTTGACGAAGTTGACGCTGCTCTGGATCTCTCCCATACGCAAAATATTGGCCGTCTGATCAAAACGCGGTTCAAAGGCTCGCAGTTCATTGTCGTCAGTCTGAAAGATGGTATGTTCCAAAACGCCAACCGAATCTTCAGGACACGCTTCAGTGAAGGCACGAGCATGGTACAGGCCTTGACACCGGCGGACATGAAGTAATCAATGGAGGCATGTTCAAAGTCATCATGAGATACGAAGATTTTTGATATGAAGAAGTATTGTACATAAATCACTTGGCGGGCTATGGACGAGATGTGTTTACTCACTCACTTTCGCAGCATGTAACCGCATGTATGTATACAGTAGTTATTTGACACCTTTACTTGATCGCTCAGTGCGGAATATACTTGTGGGATGGTTCATCCAAGTCCAAATATTTGCCTCTCTGCCCCAAACTTTTGGTTGATCTTGCCTATCACCGAGCACTTTGTTTGATGTATAACTGAGTTCCACGCTCCAGAACATCAACCTCCATACCGACTTCCAGCACAGACTCTAATCGTTCTGGGTTATGATTATTTGGACATGCAAGCAAGAGTGGCATGCCAAGACAGCCCATCTTAGCAGCACCCGCGTCAATATCCCGATACTTGCGAAGGGCATGATCTGGTTCCATATCGTGACAGATACCTGTGGCATGGTGAACATTTAGTAGTTCGCGCCTTCAACTACCATGTCAGTGTTCCTGGCACCGTCTTCCATCCGGACTGCTGCCACTAACCTCGCAGTTCTGCATGAGACATGGAACATGCTCGTTCTTTCACTTTTGCCGGGATGTTTGAACTTGACTAATTTCCAGTCATCCTCATCATATTCCTTTAGTCCAGAAACTATATTGATAATTTGCAGGTCAGTATGGAGCAGCTCATGTGGGCAAGTGGCGCTGTGTTACGCTTCAACCTACTGCATCGTGGAAATCTATTTCGGTTTCATGACCTGACATCTCGTTTCCTGAAGTATTTGGGAATACTTTTCTACGATCAAGAGGAGTAGATCGGAAGATGCCCAGAGGGTTCTTCACACCGAGATACGTGGCAAGTTCAGCCGGCAGCTCATTGGACATGTTAAGTGCATAGGGAACGTCCGCCCATATCTTGACATTTTCAAATCGGTAGCCCCTTGCATCAATCTCCTGCTTGGATGGGAATTCCAAAGGCAGTATGAATTCCTTCTCTGGAGCTGCGCTCCATCCCCTACTCAACTTGGCAACAACGAGTTGGACGAAGCCCACGACGCCTCTTTGCTGCCAGGGAAAACGGACAGCGAGGTACGCGCCTTGCAAGCTTCCCAGCAGTCTACTCTTCTTGCCTGCATCCGGCAGCCATATGTCAAATTTGACATTGGCCAACAGCGGCAGTTGCCTCGGTGTCAAGAATTCCCAGGCGCCGTTTGAGTCTGTCGCTGCTCCATCAGGTGCAACGGTGGATAAAGACTTGGGCTTTAGCTGAGCAAACATGTAGAGCCGGTCGTGCTCCAGGCCGGTAGGTAAGACCTTGGTGCTATCCAGCTCAATACCTCTGCACGATTTGACGGGATAAATGTACAGACTCTCGATTTTCGGTTTCTTTCCCGCCTGCGGCTGATGTCTGGCATCATATTGCGAGCGCAAGTCACTGTCGCGTTGTGAGCGGCCAAGCTTGCTATGTGTCTGCTGTAGCGCGTCGCTATGGTCGACAGGGACAGGGGGGAACAGAATCAAAACTGGAAACAGGAAGACAATGATGGTGACAACCACGAGGAAAATTGCGCCGTAGTCAAAGTCAAGTAGAATCGCCATCCTGGAGAGGTAGAGCATCTTGACTGACGATGTTCGGAAGGTCTGCGATCAGCCCATCACGTAAGTGGTTGTTTGTGTTCATATGGTCCGGGCTCAGCGAGTACTTTCTTGGTCGTGGATAGGGATCCGAGCAGTTTGATTGCTTTTTTTTTATGGGGTATTTCAGGTCGATGGGCCGGCGTTCATGTTCAAGGCGCCCCTGAATACCAACGCCGGAAACCGTCATGGTAAAGATCCACCACGTTGAGGTTCCGACGTTGTTCATCCGTGTCGCAAGCATGCAACCGCCACGAAAACCTTGACCATTGCAGACCGGGTATCTGAGCAGGAGGCTCGATCGCGATTACCGAGAAGAAAGTGTTGCGTCGATGTTGTTGAGCCGTTGCTAGGCTATAGGGTAGCGACAATCCTAGGTTTTGAGATGAGCCCAGTAAGAATTTTCAAACGCTGTACACTGTACTGTCTCGAGTAGGGTTAACGGAGACACTAATTATTGCAGACTGGGTACTCCAGGGAATCCGAACCTTGGAATTCGCACTCTTACCCTCCGCCTCTTGTTCTTCTGATATCGTCTCTGCTTCTTCTGTCTTGTCGTGTCCTGAACTGTGGCAGACATTTTCCTGTGGGTCACAATTTGCGGCGTAGGGTAGGTGCGATCAGGAGGACCTGACCCTGGTTCTCGGGCCGAGATTGGCTGTTGGCTCTTCCTCAAACGAAGCAAAACCCGGCCCTCTTGTGACGGTCGGTGATGGGTTATTTCATTATTTCCGCCTCGAGCAGATGTCCCGTTGCTTCTTCGAAAAATGCGCACATGGTTGACCTGTCGCACATCATGGAACCTTTTGGGTTACACGAATTCAGCAACGCCCCCCGGCGTTTGTCGTGTTTGATTGTCCAGTCGGAGACTCTAGCTGGCATCCACGACCCCGGCCACCCACAAAGCACGACGTGGTTGCCCGCCACAATGACTCTAAAACGATGACTTACATGGCCTAGGGCAGTGCTTCATCTTCAGCCGAGGACTCGAGTGCTGCAGCATCTCTAGTCCGAGAGAGGGTTGATCTGACAGCTCCCTTTTCAACAACGATCATGCACTGCTGTGGACCCCAACACCAACTCTTCCCTGGTCATCACCGTGACAGCATCCAGCATTATCCATGAAATGAATTAAACAAACACAAAGCGGATTCTTCCGCCCGGGGGACTCCGTCGACATCCACAACTCTTGTTCGGGTCTAATCAACCGCTTTCTCCTCCTTGGAATCATCCTGTACCGCGCATACTATCATAATCCACCAGGCCATCATCACATGAATCGACATTGAACATGACTCTGAGCATTGGTCGCTGTTCCGAGGCATGGAACCTCCACGCTCCTCTACCATCCCTGGGCTCGTGAGATCTGGCCGATCACTGGCACCATTACGCCTACCAAGCACGCCGCTCACCTTGCGCCACGGGGAGGTGGAGTTATACAGTACGTCGGCGAGATTCCGTCCGCTATTTAACCCCTCCTCGGAGCCAGCTGCTACAGCTGCTGAGTGTCAGTCCGCATCACGTCCTATCTGCAGACGGTGCATTGAACCCGTTGACGTGTCAGCGCTCGAGATAACAACAAACAGAAAGTGACAGCATGATAGTGTCCTTTTGGTTGTCTCAACGTCGAAGGCGAAGAAAACAGGAAGATCTGAACGGATTCGGCTGGGTGAGAAAAAGGCATGAAGCTCGAAAGAAGCAAGGGTCGTCTTGTTCGACCCAAAAGTTTCATATCACCAGGCTCCGATTCATTATTACAAGCGGTGCAACGGAACATTGGAGCCAACTCAAGCACTCATAGCGTATGGAGCGAGGCCACTTGTCACGAATTCAATCTTCCATGTCATGTCATCCACTTCAGGCCCAAACTGGCGCGCCACGCAGCCTGTCGTGAATGCCATCAATACTACGAATCCCTGATGATAGCTTGAAGAACCTACCTCAACTCCGCGCGGCTGGGTAACCCGCTACTCCCCTGCCTCTGCCCCCTTGGATCATTTCGCTAGTTGTGTGGGTGGAGCCTTGGTGTTGTTGAACTCTTTCGGACATGAGCATGTTTGTTGTTGTGCCTTCAGTCAATCATTGTTGTATCGAGCATTGCAGTGGGACAAAACCGTCGTTATTGGTACGGCAATGGCGACCTTTGGCGTTGCAGGAAGACACGTCTTTTTGATAATGTGCCGGGTCATCTAAAGCCAGATAAAGTAAGGTAATAATCCAGCGCAATGCAATTATTCGATACTGACACGATTTCCTAGGTATGGTAATACATGACTATCATGGCCACTCACATGACAGTTGCCTTCTAAAAACAAAGAGGCATCTGTTAGGTCTTGCTGGTCAGTTAGGCATAACAAGTTCACCACTTCTAGCATACATGTAGCATGCCTCTATGCGCGAGTTCCACATGACCACCAACAGACACCGACAAAGTCTTGACAACAGTGGGAACCCCTGCCAGACTGTCACGCCGTACAAGTTTCGTGGTAGCTGTACAATACGCTCCGCAAAACACGATAAAAAAAAGCACGGAAGTATTTGAGCAGCTCAAATTGAGGACAGCTGTTATGACAACAAGCGTGCAGATCCAGGCCGAACGAACCAAAATACACAAGATTTTGCGACTACATTGAGAAAATCGTTTTTCCTCGGCCACAATATGTCAGCCGGTGGTCGTATGCATTCTGGTTATCCTGCTGCAATATACAGGGCCGGCTGGCTCTCTTACTGCCCCGACGCCACAATGTCAACTTCTCGTACGCTTGGCACTACTAGTTTTGACATTCTAATACTAGTATAAATGCAGCTAGGCTTGGTATGACGGCGGCTCGATGATATTGGCCCAAAAAGACTGCAGTCTGGGCCCTTGTTTTGGGTTATGTCTGTCGAAGGAATTGCTTGCCTAGAAGTTTTCCCATATCTTTTTTGGAGGGCTGTACTAACAAAGTACATACCTACCTAGGTCTAGATCCCTAGGCTATTCATCTCAAGTCAAGCCGCTGACGACTTGATAACCGTGTAGGCTGTGAAAGCCGGCGGCCAAGCCATGCAACCGTTTGTCCCTGCCAAGTAGGGGTCCCCGTCGGCAACTATGTAAGTGGCTCGACCACTTGGTCACTCAGTGACGGGTGTTAATTCCCCAACTGCGGCTGATTTTCCGGGTGCACTTGTTGGTGTTCAAGGCCACTTTTAAGGACCGTTGCGGAGCAAAGCGCATACGAACAGACCAGTCCTGTGGTGCGTCCGTTATGCCGAACGAAAAGAGAACTGAGAACGGCAGCAGGATCCGGGACTAGTAAGCCAGACCAACTAAACCAACCACGCCGACAAGGCAGTTTATTAGTGACAGGCGGCTCGATAGCGCTCTGTGGATGAGTGGGTGGGCACAGGGACATTCTCTTTCTCTTGACCAAGTCATCGGGGCAGCCGCGGGCTCGTTGTCAATCTTCCAGCATGCCAATGCCAGGCTTCTGACTCGTGTCATGCCGCCGTGCACCGACGCCATGTTGTTCTGACCGCACACCACAAGAGAGGAGAGTCTGTCAACTGTCGGCCTGGCAGCCACACCGGAGAGCCAAGACTGTGGGCTTAAGCCATGGAGTACTCCGTACGGAAGATGGGAAGTGGCTGTCCACTCACTCGTGTTCCATGTTCCTGGACATGTGAACACTTTTGAACTCTCGCAGATCAGCTCTAGGGGGTGAACGAACATGACAGCGGCTCAAGGATGCGAAACTCTGACATACAGCACCTCCTGTAAAGTGGACGGCCATGCTGTTATGGAGTCCCAAGAGGTGGACGGAAGCAGCCGCGTAATACCAAACCTGTACATGTCGAGAACTTGATGAAGGTAGGGATAATGGAAAGTATAGCAAAGCCCTACTGGTCCCACTCCTACTTATTACATGGTGACCGGGTCGCAATCCAGGTCGAGACCTCCTTGTCAAACGGAGTCTCTACTGCACAATGAAATCTCATGATCTGAGATGACAGCACCATCACGACGCGTCCATAATTAGTCACCGGAGACGATAGGTTTCCACTTTGCGACAGCGGGAAATAACTAGGGTTGGGATAGCCCCTGTTTTGCTGCGTCTCTTGCAGTGGCTCACGCAGGATGTCAATGTGTGTCTGCACCAAATATGACGAAGGACCCCATAGTGTCCGTCTTTTGGTGTCAGAGACACCATGATGAAATCACCCAACCTGCCTGCCTTATTAACCGGACTGTAGCATGGAGCATGGCGAATAGATTACCCAACCAAACTTTCGCCGCATACGGAAACACATGGGAATCGCGGCTTATTGCAAACAAATCCTGACAAGGAGACCCCAGCAAACCCAGACGGGATGGTCCGCTTTGACGCTGCAGTACGGAGTATGTATGTCCCTTTTACGTCTTGGACGTGTTCGTCCGCCTTGAGTGTTTCATCAGCAGCACGCTCGTCAACAGACAAGTTAATATCGAGAACAAAGGTTCGCCATCGGCAGTCATAGTGCCTGGACAGGCCCACGGGGGGCTGCGGACAACCAGCTGCGTGGCGAATCAATACCTCCGATTACGGGCGTCTTTGCAACTAGTAGTATAAAGATTCCTTGAGTTAGCCATCTTTCAAGATCGACCCAAGCTCGTCTTGTAGCCCAGGACAGTGACACGCTCCACCATCCTAGCATGGGGGAGATGGTGGAGAGCCATCACGTCGTATTGTCCGGAGGAGCACGCAGGGCAGGCTATCCTTGCAATGTTAATATGGCTTGGCTGGCTGTCCATGAACCCCCCCAAGTGCCCACAGGCCAGTACTTGGACTGGAACACATAACACATGGACTTATATACACTGAAAATGTACATTCCGCCTCTCATCCGACCGTGGGCTGGAAGCTAAGCCGCTCTGCGTGGACCAAATGCTCTTCACTGATTTCGAGGTTCGGATGGCAGTTGGTCATTCATTGTCGTTTGGGGCGCCCAAGCTGATGATAACAACTGATATTTCACGACTCTAGCCTGCGGATTCGACATAGCTTATCGGAGCCATTCGTTAGACTGTGAATAACCTTCGGTCCAAGCCCGCCCTACCGCCATCTCATATATTACATCGCGGCATTGGATGATAAATGGAGTTGCAGCTTGCTTTCGCTGGCTCTTCCTGCCCGACATTCATCTAGCGGATGGATCCATATCGTTTGCTATGCTCGACAGCTAATAATCCACCGTGTTCGCTTGTGTTTTGGAATCAAATTGGGATCTGTCCTTGGCATTGTTGTACCCAAGACGCAAAAAGGTCGCGAGCGAGCGTGAGTACTCCGTGTTCCCCGGCTCCCAATATCTGTCTGCTACGGTGCGTAGCTTCAGCCGCCCAAGGAGCAGTGCCTTCGATTTAACGAACATCGAGTGCCGTCATTGTTGGGTACCTGTCAACTCGCTCACCCGCTGCGACGTTGTAGGTGTCTGAGTAGTGCCACAAGCCCTCTGAGTAAGAACATCTAGGTCGACGTTTCTTGTTTCTCCCTCTGCGCCTTGCGGTTGCAACGAACCCGCCCAAGAGCACAGAGCTCCGTCTCCACGCCATACCACATCATATATACACGCAAAAGCCTACCGGTACAGGTCACCCTCGATCGCGTCAGGGTCCAGTTCGTGACGGGTCCGTCTCAAGGCTTTGTGTCTTTGACCTGAGGATCTATTGCAAGCTTCATCCCTAGCAACAAAGAAACCTCGATACGTTCCTTACCGTCGTGGGCAGCTACAGCTACAGATATCCATCTACCGGGCCTCTTCAACGCCGACATTCACAGGAGTCAAACCAACTTGTAGACTTATTTCTGGCACACAATATTGACTCACTGCTGCAAGCAACGCACCACTTTAATTGCCTCGACGCTCGGAGTGTGGCGAACTCATGGTTGTGCGGACCAACCCGGGCATCTGCCGTGACAGTTGTGTTCTGGCACTTTTGGACAAGACAAGGCTACCAGGGGTAATTCCCTGTCATGTGCCCCATCTAACACAACCGTTTGCTTGCGTCACTACACAGGGGGTTGATGTTATTTGAGGGAAAGTGTTTTCCCCCTCAGACACCAGGCTGATGGAGGAAGGCATCCACTTTTGATGTGCGAGTTGGCCCCTACAGCTTCAACGTAAGCCCGGGAAACATTCGGAAATGGTTTCCTTGCCTGGAGATACATCTCTCATATACACCTGCAAGATGTAACATGTTCTCACGGCGCCCTTGGACCGATTGTTATCTCATCTCTCCGGCAACAAAAACACCACCCTTGCGCCTCTTCACTAGCTCCGTTGCCAGATCTTGCGGCCAATTCGCTATAGAAGAACTGGCAACCTTCGTCCGATACTTTGGATGCCACAGAAATTTCCCTAAACTCTTGTCAGGACTGGCACGACTTGTTACATTCTTGCCTCAAGCAAAGCAATCACTACCAAAGCAGACCCACGGCGGTGCCAAAACAGTCAGTCTCCGAAGGCGTTCTCGTCAGAAATGGGTGTTGTTGCTGACTCTGCTTGCCTTATTAGCGGGAACTGATACATCCTCAGTTCCATAACACGGCTGGATAACTGTGGGATCTCCCCCAGACTTTACGCCGACTGCTGCGGTATAGCTCCGCTTGGTGGCTATCTATGTCCACACCTCTGCAGCGAAACACATTGTCTGCCTTATTGAGCATGGTAGATACACCCCGGTGCTGGAACAAGCTGCATCCCTCGACATATATCCCGGCATTACTTAACGTCATCCCCAAGAAGTCGTCATGGATGAATATTATCACCATTTCCTGACATCAATGTCGGAACTGGGCGGCGGTTATCTCCCTAGCAATCCCGAAGAGTCCAGCATGTCAACCATGCCGGGATATCATGTTCCAGTATCAGGTCCAATGATGCAAAACCCATATCATCACCTGGGACATTTGGGGACATATCTCGACCAGTCCTTTCTTCATGCTTCAAAGGCAGGGAAAGGTAAAAAGAAGTCCATCGCGGGACCGACATTCGGAACGGACCATGTTAAACACAGACGGACACGCTCAGGATGCTTCATGTGCCGTAGCAGGCGAGTCAAGGTAGCAATCCCGTATTCCCAACAGCATTGACGAGCCGCAGAATCATGCTAACTACGGCTTTGAATCCCTTTAGTGTGACGAGACCCGTCCGATATGTGAACGTGAGTAAATCACTACAACCCTCATCCCAACGATACTCTACCAGGAGCCGTTTTGCATCTCCTCCCCAAACTTGAAGGGCTACCGCAATGTTAATGTGTTGTCAGGTTGTAAAAAGGGCAATCGCGATTGCGTCTACCCCGACCCTCCGACCACAAAAGGCTCTAAATCCAAAGACAATAATAATACATCCGCTCACAAGACGAGCCCAAAATCATCCAACGAGGGGGAAGACGCTGATCTAGACCCCCTCACAAACCCTCTTCAGACGATCCCCGACGAGGCCGAGCCTGGAGAATTGTCTTCCGGGGAGAGGTCTGATTCCCAATTGTCGGGAAGCAAGACCACAGGTTCCTCGGACCGGAACCTCACGAAGCGGCAAAGCACGGATAGCCTATCACCCGATGGAATCAAAGACCCTTCTCCTTCAGTATCGACTGTTGGCAGCAGCGTTACTATTTCTCCGCCCATTGACCTAAATATCCCTACGGACGGCCGTGCAGATTGGTCGCATCTTCCTTTGGACTACCAACATTATCTAAATTATTTTGTGGACAACATCACGAGTTTTCACTATAGTGTCATGCACGATGAAGATGACTTCTTTGGCACTATTCTGCCTTCTCTGGCTATTCAACACGAGCCCCTTCTTAACGCTGTCGTTGGCTTTGCGACGTATCACGCTACGTTGCAGAATCCCAATGGCGAGCTTCAAGGCTTCTTGAAATACTACAACAAAAGTGTCACTCTTCTTCTGGAATCTATAAATCGAAGGGAGATAGACAACATCCTAAATTTGATTACTATCCTGCAGCTATTGACTATTGAAGTAAGCGCTTCCCGTTGACACCGCAGGCAGATAGATGCTGACTGGCACTGCAGGAGTATTTTGGTGATTGGGTTAACCTCATGGGACATCAAAAAGCGGCGTTCCAAGTGATTCGAAAAATTTTCAAGCCAGATACAGTTATGCTTACACCAGTTGGAAGAGCTTGCATAGACTGGTACACGCGCTACGACTGTTATGTGGCCATCATGGGCGGTTTCCCGACGGATCTGCCCAGGGAGTGGTTCAACAGGATGAACGAGTACAACGAGTCGCAACTTGGCGCCAGCCCCAACGAGCTTCGCTGGAAGATTAGTTCTCGATCTACTCAACTTCGCTCGATATCCTACGACATGTCTGTGCTCTATGCACGGGGCAGCCGCGGGCAGATAGGGCCCCAAGACTTCACCAAGGAGCACAACAGGATAACCAGCGAACTTGTCAAGTGGGAATCAACCTGGAATGCCACCCTTTCAGTGCCAGAATACTTGGTGACAGACTTTTCTTACCAACGCGACGTGGATCCCGATGACATCGTGAATCCGTACGTGCCCGGCCTGCTCTATAAGCGGCCACTCTTTACAAATACCTTGATAAATACAGAGTGGACCTCGATCATGATTATGCACCTGTCGCAGTCGTCGGACATTCCCGCGGAAAAGGTCTTTATAGAGATGGCAAAGCATGCCTACACGATCTGCCGGCATTTCGAGACTGTAGAATTCTGGCCACTGAAGCCCAAGGGCGCCCTGATACCACTACAGCCTTGTATATCCATTGCCGCTCTTTTCCTACCGCGCGACTCCCGTCATCAGATGTGGGTTCGTAGGAAGTTTGCTTTGCTAGACACAATGGGGTGAGTGCAGCCAGTCTTTTATCTAAACCCAGGCCAAATGTTTGCGTAGGGCCGCGCAGCGCATTCGTTGCCTCGACATGCGCCTGAAGAAGTATTGCCTAACGTCGTGTTGAAGATTTATACACCCCACGACACGACGGATAAAAATGGCGCGGCTGTTTCGCGACCCGTCCTGCGCACATTGGTGGCTGCCAAACGACGAAGGATTGACTCCAGTATTGCAAGCCATTCGCACTTTTGCCGACGAGCGGAACACGGCAGCTGTCAACGCCCAGCATGAAAATCTCCGGGAAGTAAGACATTTATTTGCCAAGGTGGAGGCCGCCGAATTGGCCCTCATGGCAGGCAACGGCGGAGTGGGCAAGTGACTTGGACGTTGGCGTTGCGCGATTCATACTTTTCATACCGATGTGGAACAACTCGGGGAAAGCAAAGCGGCAACAGGTCCTGCGTAACTTACTACTATTTACCAATGAAAGGGCGGATTACGCGTCACCTATCTATGGTATAATGTGAAAACAAAATGCGGCGTTACCCAGGAAGCATGGACATGGCAATGCTCAAAGGTTACTTATTCCCCCTTTAGATACCGAGATGAGAACTTGGTGCTTTCAACGACAAAAAAGGTGTTTCGCTGATTCTCCGTCGGACTGTTCGCCTTCAACATCAACCGTCAAAACAGGGGCATGGCCGTTCGTGCTTTGTACCCAGAGCCCTCGTAAGCTCCTGATGAAGTATTCCACACAAGCCACGACGTCTCGGATGATTTTCAACGACGAAGCAAAAAGAGACATGATCGCTGTTCAAATTTGTGGACTATACAATCTGCCCCTGTCCACGAGAAGAGGAATGCGAAGCTTTAGAAAGTGATGCATGCGAATACTAGAAACGCCGCAACTACCCTTTTCCCACTGAGCAACATTGCACAAACTTCCAGGTTTATGCGTGTACCGTACATCAGCTCACTGATCCTCGTGTCATGTTGTTCACTCTGGATCAGGGACCTGTCCAGGCTCTCCGGCCACGTCCTCTGATTTAGTCTCCTTGGGGCGTTCCTCCTTTTCTTCTGCCGAGTCTGATGAAGAGGGGGCGGCTCCTTCGGTCGATTGTCTGGATTCCTCGCCGTCGAGTTTTCCCTCTGTAGCGGGCTCTTCAACTGGGGTTTCGGACGGTTTCGTATCCGGTTCGTTCGATGGAGTGAGGACGACACTCGGCGCTTCGTCTTGGCCTCGGTCTTGGTCTTTATTGCTGACTGGTTGAGGGTCTATAAGTGTCTGCTTTGCTTGCTCTCTGTGTGCGTCTGCGTCTGCGTCTGCGTCTGCGTCTGCGTCTGCGTCTGCGTCTGCTTCTGCTTCTGCCTCTGCTTCTGCTTCTGCCTCTGCCTCTGCCTCTGCTTCTGCCTCTGCTTCTGCTTCTGCCTCTGCTTCTGCCTCTGCTTCTGCTTCTGCTTCTGCTTCTGCCTCTGCCTCTGCCTCTGCCTCTGGTTTTGGTCTTTGTTCTGGCCCTGCTGGAGCAGACTGCACTGGCTCTGGAGGTTGTTCCTGTGAATTGGCAGTTCCCTCTATGACGGAGCGTTCGACGATGACGGGTACTTCTGCGCTTTCTTGCTCTTGGTCACTTGGGTGCGTGCCGGAAATGTGCAGGCTTTGCATCTTGTTGGAGACGTTGTCTGCGTCTTCTTCGTCGGCTTCTATTACGGTGGTTACGGCACTGCCTGTCGACGGACTACTCCTGATATGTCTTCGGGTGTTGGTACGGCCGCCGGGGTGTGGACCTTCATCGTCTGTTCCGGCAGGTCTCTGTTGCGACGTCGGCTTGAGAATTACTGGTGGTGGCCTGTCCGCCTCGGGCTCGATGAGGGGCGCTTCTAGACCCTCGGCTTCTGGTGGGAGCTTGTAGTTCTCGGCTGGGAGCAGATCGTACAGGTCGCACACTGTCTTGAAGAAGACGTACAGACCAGTCTGGCTCTCCACGGACCAGAATACGCTGCGGTGCTGGAACCATGCATGGGCGAAAATGCGGTGTAGCCGCCTGAATACATTTACCAGGTTTTTCACTCCCGAATTCTTGCTATGAGCGTCGCTAAGGATCGCGAAGCGGCTGGGGAAAAGCTTCTGGTCGGAGACGACGTTGGCTGCCCAGTCGAGTGTGTGGCAGCAGTAGTCGATGGCGCAGCAGCTCTTGGGTTGCTCGTGAACGGCGCATAGGAACTGCCACTCGGAGGCTCGCATCTCGGGACATGTTTGCGCGCTGCAAGGAGGGGTGTCGAAGAGGAACCCTACGATGAGTTGGTTGCATTTGGAGATGAGGAATCGACATAGTTCGTAGAGCCATATGGTACGGTCGATACCCGCCGGGGGTTGGGTAAGCTTGTGAGCGGCCTCGCGCGATATCGCTTGCGTACCAGAGGCTGTTTGGTCATAATGTAAGGCAGCAAGATGCTCCTGCAACTGGAAAGCTGAATCGAGCTAGCGAGAAGAAGCTTGTCAGTGGTGAATTGCGACGAGTGCATGCGGATAGGGCCACGGGGTTCCTTACCTCGCCCAGGGGCACCAGAGGCGGCCCAGCTGCCATGTCGGCAGCCCTGGTCCCCGGATGTATGCGACGCCTGGAATTGGCGTCCAAGACGGACTGCTCCATCTGTGTCGCATGAGGACTTGCTGGTGTGCCGCCTGATGGTGAGTTTGGGCTGATTTGGATTTCTGCAGGCGGAGGAGGGCTCGGCAGACGAGGCGAGCTCGGTGCCAGCGCCATTATCGGTTCCTGTTGTTCTGTGATTGCCGGGAGCTCGCAGGGAAATGGCCAACAATTGTCGCGGTTGTGGCTGTGGCTGTGGTCGCGGTTGTGGTTGTGGTTGTGTACAAGCTCTCTTTGCTGTTGCAGCTGTGCTAGAACGAATATCCGATGTCAAGCGCCGCGGTTGTGCGCTTCTGATGCCGCGGTTGTGCTTTGTCTTTGATAGGCCGGCGTTGCTTTGTAACGCCGTGGACCCAAGACAAGTGCATTGCTAACCGCAGGCGGCTTAGCGTGGCGCCGCTTCGGAGGGACATGGGCGCGAGAGCCAGACGCCCCGACAGCAGCAACATTTGAAGCAGGCTTTATCCATCACCCCGAACGACTCGCCGGACGCTGCCTGGATTTTTGGAGCGGGTTGCTTTTCTCTTTGCTTGTTTTACTGAAATCTCATCTGGTTATTTCTTTTCCTGCATCCTTTTTCGTTGCACATGTAGGAAACAACGCCGACCGCAAATGGACTTCGATGACGATGCCCCTCCGGAGTTGGTTGACACGGCGGGACAGCTTGAACAAGACGGTGAAGAAATCGCTGTCAAAGTTCCCATCACAATTGTGACCGGTCCGTGCTTTCAGTGCCGGGGGTTGAATCGAGTGTCACTCATTTTACTGATAGCCAATTAGGCTATCTGGGAGCTGGAAAGACGACATTGTTGAATTACATCTTGACGGCTCAACATGGCAAGAAGATTGCAGTTATTATGAATGGTTTGTGCGACAACCCCCCTCTTTGAGCAGGACAGTGTACTGATCTTTGGTTGTTACTGACAGAATTTGGAGACTGTGGGCAATTAAACATCCACCCTTCCGTCTTACCATTTATGCATTCTGACGCCTCGGTAGCACTCGATATCGAAAAGTCTCTAACCGTCAACCAAGGGGATGACAGGGTCGAAGAATGGTTGGACGTGGGGAATGGCTGCATTTGCTGTTCGGTGAAGTAGGTGGGAGTTGGGAGTAGGGCGCTGACAGAGAGACAGTCGATTCTAACCTTGACAGGGATACCGGCGTAAATGCCATAGAGTCTCTCATGTCAAAAAAGGGCGCATTTGATTACATTCTCTTGGAAACCACAGGCCTCGCAGATCCAGGCAATATTGCGCCGCTTTTTTGGGTAGATGATGGGTTGGGAAGCACCATCTATTTAGACGGAATTGTTACCTTGGTCGACGCTAAAAATATTCTGCGCAGCTTAGATGATCCAACTGGGAAAGTTGAGGGGCAGGAAGACCACGAGGATCACGGGCCACTGATGACGACCGCGCATGTGCAAATATCTCACGCCGATGTCATTGTCATTAACAAATCAGACCTTGCGAGCAACGAGGAGTTGCAGCTTGTCAAGACGCGAATTCAATCCATCAACGGACTGGCAAAGTTGCATGTGACAGAAAAAAGCGTCGTACCTCAACTGGAGGGATTCTTACTTGACTTGCATGCATACGACCAATTCGACGAGGCAGATGAGCGGCACAAAGGCCACAGCCATCTTGACCCTGTAAGTCAGCGAATGGTGAAGCCATGTCTGCAGAAGGGTGAATTTGGGGTTGGCTAATCAGACCAGACCATATCAACATTGTCAATTCCAGTGCCTCGTCTTCCGCCCGGTAGCGTGCCCGAGGTGGACAAGTGGTTGCGCTCTGTGCTTTGGGATAAGAAACTACCGGGAAGCGAGAAAGAGACGGCGTTTGAGATACATCGAGCCAAGGGGCGCATAGTTTTGCGAGATGGGACGGCCATGATGCTGCAGGGGGTGAGGGAGGTGTTTGAGCTGAGTGACGCACCAGACAAGACCGAGATGCAACCAGAGCAGGGAAAAATCGTCTTTATAGGGCGGAAACTTGCAGAGGAAGATTTTGTGCGGAGCTTTCATAATGCCGTCAATTGAGAAGCAATCAAGAGCAAGCAATGCAATTGCGATTTCCAAGGCGACTGATTACATGTTGGGTAAAGGAATCATTGAATAGCTACGTTACGTCGTCATGTTCAACCAGAATTTTGCTGCACGTCGCCGTCAGCCTTGGCGCCAGCGTCAGCTTTGATGTGCCTGATTGGTTCCGGAGCAGGCTTCGGCACGGACCCACTTGAATCCGGCCAGCGACTTTGTGGGTTAGCCTTGTTAGCCTTTTCTGGATATCGATTCCACCACAAGATCGGGGACCAAGCAACGTTCAGACTTTGAAGTGCGAAAGCGCGACACACCGTTACATACCGGACGACGAAAATAAACCAGTTCAACTGCTCAAATCTCGGCGACGCGGACTCCAGTATCGACTCCGCGCGATCACGAAGACATTATGAATCGGCCAGGTAGGACACGCCCAAGCCTCCGCCTGCCTCAGTTTGAATCCTGCCGCGTCGTTACGTCGCCCGGCCGGGTCTTCGCCCGGGGGCCTGCAGTAGATGGTGCGCGAGGAAATGGCTTTCCATTTCAGGTTTGGACAGGGGCTGTCTTATTACTCATTAGCCGTTTCCTCTGCTAAGAGCGAAGAGTTGAGCTGCCCTATGAGGATCAAACGATTGACGATGATAACATATCTCAGGAGGCATTGAGCTCTCATGGGGTATAGTCAACTGTTAATGTACCGGTATTCTGAATTTGGAAAGGCTATGGCGTTCTTCTTGGTTAATGAAAACGGCGATGTCAGAGAAATAGGCTAACGCGATGTGTTGGAAACAAACAGGAACGGTGCCCCAGTCTCTCAGAGGCATGCCGGGCAATTTCGGCGGACAACAACAACAATCTCAACTACCAGGTCGATCGGTATCGAGCCGGCTACCAAGCGGGAAGTTAAGTACGCAATTGCATCGGCGATAAGAAACCACGACCGTCGACCACACGACTTTGGGGGCTGACACTACTCACTGCGCACTTAGCAAACAACGGGTCAGGCTGGGCATTTGGCGGAAACGTCCCGATCGGGGCTGCTGGATTCCAAAACCAAGCCCGACAAATGGGAGGAAATGTCAGCTTTGCGCAGAGCTTAGGCGGGTCGCAGCCTGCCACGCCGTTGGACTTGTCGTATGTGCTTTCCACTTGTCCTCACCTCTCGTTCACCGTGTCCATCCCGCGTGCCCAACCCTACCCGCCTGGATTTCTGCCGCCTTTCATCCCATGTAATTGCTTTCTGGACATGTGAAACGCAGCAAATATGTGCAGCGGGCTTGCTGGCATAAGGTCGTCAACGGCCAAACCGCCCGCTTGGGATTATGCTGGCGTTGTCAAGGGGTAAACTTTATCGATTTTTCTCTGCTGCAATACGACATTATATCTCTTACCTCACGGCTTTGTTCAAAGAAGCAAGTGCTAACAACTCTTGCAGCGATTTTCCATCTCTGTCAAATAATTCACAGCTCAGCAATGCCAACACTGTATCTATGTGGTCGTCTGGAGTGTCCCGAAACTTGGGTGGGCCTGTTCAACGAAATCAATCGACTCCCGTCTCGTCTCAGCAAGGAGGCCAGGAGGATTTGTTTGCAACCGGCTCATCACGTTTGCCTTCACACCAAGGCTCTTTTCGGTTCGGCAACCAGGGGAATATAGCTTCAGCCTCCCTCGGACAGCCCAGTAGCGTTGATGAATTTCCTCCGTTGAATAGAGCTGGAAATGGGGAGATCGGGTCAGATAGAAGTGGACTCCTGATGTCATTTGGGTTCGGGTCGCACCAAGGAGCATCAGGAGCGCAGAGAGGCAATGGCCTTTTGAATGCTTTGTCGGCTAACAGTCGGGCAAGCGATGTACGGTCACCTCCTGGAGTTGGTGAGTCGAGAAAGGACAACCTGTTGGATGGCGTTGACCAAAAGCGAGCTGACACGACTAGCACTGAACCGAGGTCAAGACCCCAAACGACTGGGAGTCGACGACGACAACAGGCATAAACCGATTTCCAGGGAAGATGGCTTGGGAAAATCTGCTGTGGAAGACCCAAATCAGAATCCCTTGGGCGCAATCGGAAACGAGGACTCTACTGTAAAGTTACGAGATGTGAAGGAGAGCAAGGCGCCGGATGCGATTGATCCTCTAATTGGGATGAGTGCCGTAGACAAATGGGGCATAAAAGGCTTACGGACGCTGATGAACAGCTACCCGGATTACCAGGCGATGGTAGTTGGCATGGATCCAATCACAGTTGGACTCGATATCAACTCCCAAGAGTGAGAACGGTCCAGCTTCCAAGTACACAGTCAGTCCCACTAACAAGGGCCAGGGCGATCTCGACACAAGTTTACTCGCTCTTTGACGATGTCCCTCCGCGGCCGACAGTCAATGGTAACAAGTTCCGGCTTCCAGAGTGCTACAATGTTACGAATGTTCAGCCAATTGAGAGTAAAATCCAGAACTTCAACGAAGAAACACTGTTTTGGATATTCTATAGCTGCCCCGCGGATGTTAAGCAACAAATGGCGGCGGTAGAGTTGTAAGTCGCAGCTTCGTATCCATGGTCTTGGTGTGTACGATGAGAGTTAACAAAGATGCGTGTAGGTATTCGCGAAACTGGAGATGGCACAAGAAACACCAGATATGGCTCACCAAAGACGAACATATGGCACCTCAGATTTTGAGCAACAGCCATGAGCGGGGTTTCTATATTGTGTGGGACACGGACAACTGGCGAAAGGACAGGGTGAGCGATTCCACCAGGCCTCCCTGGCTCAAAGTAATTGCCAACTAACTTGGGCTATTCAAGCGAGAACTCACCCTGTTCTACGGCGACTTGGATACCACATTGAACCAACCACCTGCGGTATCATAGAAACTGGGGCACGGGCGACGGAGGATGGTGGGTTTGCTTCACAACTGGTCTGTAGGACCACTCGGCGTACTGCCATCAAAGGACGGGACAGTGGTTCGGTGGCCTGAGGGCTGGGAATGCATTGTCAGGTTGTTCTTGGCGGGTATTTTGCCATATGGTATGGCATATGAAGCTCACGGTTGTTGCTTCGCAATATACGAAGTGCCCAGAACAGGGGAAGCGTTACGGGCAGCTAGTGGCATGAATATGACGTGCCAGATGCATGTGGCGAAACCAGATCCTTTGTGCCTTCAAGATAGTGGTACATGTACGGAGTAGCGAGAAGAACTTTCACTTTGCCTCTGCGGGGACGCTGTGCCGCCGCGAGCCCATGGCGATCAAGGAGACGCGGGAGTTGTCGCGTGCCTTCTCTGGTGGTGCAGGTGCAAGTGGCTGACCCGACTTGGCCAGAACCAGTCAGAATCAAGCGTGGTTGCAATTTTTAGCCGAGGTTCCACCATGAGGGTCTGAATGGGAGCGCCGTCGACACTGTCAGCAACCTTCTGGTCTGACCCCCTCGCCTCGCATGGTCTGTATAAACCTGACTCCTTCATTTCTGTCTACGAACCATCGGGTTCTCGACCGACAGCGCACAACGGGCAGTGGCCTGCTAGTTGCTCACTGTCGTCAACCAACCTGGCATCGCCACGACGGCTGCGGCCCAAGCCACACGCAAGACACGTTTGCCACTTGACCTGAGTTGGCAAACCAACCTGGCAATTGACACCGCTTTGTCCCTTCGCCTACGGGCCTTCACGCAACCCAATATGGCCAATGAACAGATATCGCTGCCATACTTGGCAGGAATCCTACTCTTGTCGGGGCTGATATTACGATACCTGTTCTTTTCTGGAACGCAGACGTCCCGACCGACAAGGTCACCAGAGGACGTGCGGAGATCGCGAGAAACGGCAGTAGAGCGGATACAACAGATGTTTCCCCAGGCCGAAAGGCGGAGTATCCTGTGGGATCTGCAGCGTAATGGCGGGAGTATCCAAAACACCACGGAGCGAATCTTGGCCGGGCGACTCGAAACTGTAAGCACAGCATTGTCATTCTCAGACGTATCGGACGTTGTTCTCAATGGCTCTGCCTCGATCAGGTGCTGCTGAATCTGGGAATGTGAGCTGACTGGGATATGAAATCTCACATAGCCGCCTGTTACGTTCCAACCCCTCCCTCCGCCCGGGCAAGCCACGGCCGGAGCCAGCACCGCTTCTGCGACGAGACAAGCCGACAAGCCATCACAACCAGACCTAATAACGCGATATAACCTAAAGAGTAAGATTACCGAAGCGAAATTTGAGGACGAGGCCAAACCGAGAGGATGGAGTTCCAACCGGGATGAGCGCCAGGCGTCGTTGCAGAAGCGACGAGACGAGATGATCTTGGCGGCGCGGCGGAAGATGGAAGCGAAGATTGCGGCGGAGAAAGCTAATCGATAAGGGTGAAATGTGAGGCTGAAGAGATGGCATATCCTGTACGACGAACATATTTTGTCATGAGCGACGCAATTGACTCGATCATATTGTCACTTGGCTACCAGCGTTTCAAGACCACCAGTGTGGCCAATCAAGGCGGCCGTCGGTTTTGTTTTTTCGGGCTTCACTGGCAGCTTTAATCTATAAATTCGGCTGGCAGCTGGGATTTGTACCATAGGTCATGGTTGTTGGGGATTTCGGAGGGGGTCGATGATAGCCAAAATGTGTTGCTTGCCGTCTTTCGGCATGAAGCTGCATTATGTCTCTCTCTGTTCAAGTGTGGCTACAATGGATCGTCTACTTCTTGGCTTGGTAAAAAGCGCATCGTGCATGTACGCTTGAGCGCCCGGGCAGAGGGCTTGTGTTTCAGTTCAGCATACAGCAAGAGAAGCGTGGTGAATTATTCAAGTTGCTTGCATGATTTGGATGTCTGGAGTGGCAACAGTTGACTGCAACCTAGAGAGTATGTAACTTATGGGCCAGAGGTGTTGAGACTGGCGTTACTACGGAGTATTATTGGTAACGCTACGGAGTAAATACTCGTAAATACTCAGCCACACTCACTACTCACTTTTCGCACTGCCACCTGGCACCCTGCGTCACTGTGGAGACCACATGCTTGCGCAAGTGCACCTCTGCAAAGCCAACCAACCACCAACCAAACCAGCCTGGGTGGGTTTCAGCGGAAGCCTCGTCAATTCTCTACTTCGCTACTCCGTACTGCAACTAACTTACATCCTGTGCTCTTTGTCTTCTCCTCTTGCGCTTTTCGTGACATGACACTATTTCTGCGTTTTTGTCTTTCCGACTGACGTCAACTCTTGGCAAACCTCTGTAAGCTACGCATTCAGCTTTGCCTCAGGCTGGGACGCCCTCAGAATCATCTGACCTGCAGGCTCGGTGGATGGTCAAAGCTCGCTTTGTCGTCCGTCTTCCCCGTTTTGTCATTACTGACACTGACTGCCCATAAGCTCTACTTGTTATGTTAGTTTCGCTTTGGATTTACGTCCAGGTCCTCCAAAAGCTTGTCGCTTGTGCCCGTGGGCCGTGAGGGAAGCGTTGCCTCAACCCTTTACCACCACTTCACCGAGGACGTCGGTAATCGACAAACACCCTTTGCATTGGCATGTTGATTGTGGAAAAGGCTCCTGAAATTCGTCTCGACTATTGTTGCTCACGGTCCCTTGGGGTCGCTTTACACCGTCTTCCATGGCACCCCAAAAAGACTACTACGCCGACCTTGGGATGCCGCGTGATGCGGACATTGAAACAATCAAGAAGCAGTATCGAAAGTTGGGTAAGGAGGGATCAACCCTGCAGCAAACAAATCTCGGTCTGTTTCAAAATATACTGACTCACGAATGCAGCGTTAAAATACCATCCCGATAGGAATAGCGGCAACGAAGACGAAGCTATTGCCAAGTTTCAGATCATCCAGGAGGCTCACGAGGTCCTGTCGGACCCAGCTTCAAAGGCGAATTATGACGCCACTCTGGGGAAAAGCCGATATACTGGAGCCTCAGGTGTGAGGGGGAACCCTTGGGCCGACGTAGGCCAACAGTTTCCTACGCCTCCGAGACGGACAACAGCTGCGAGAAACGCAACTTCAGGGGCACAACGATGGCAGTCAAGATTCTCGAGCGGAGTGCCACCGACGGCAAAACAAACCTTTGGATCTGACCCAAATGCGAAGAAGAATGCTGCCAAGGCATTTGAGAACATGCGCAAGAATGCACGGGCTGAACCGCGTTCGTCCGAGCCGCCTCCGCCGCCCCCACGACAACCACCACGAACAGAATCGGCGAGACAACGACAAGAAGCTTCTTTCGGATCCAGAAAGGCCGGCTACTATCCTCGATCGACTGTGCCTGGGGACGAACCGCCCGTGTCAAACGCGAATTACACCAATTCTGAACGACGAAATGTCCCGCAACCCCCGCCTCGAAAGCCGGTGCCGAACCCGATGCCCGACCCGTTGAGTCAGTTTAGGGAGAAGGCCACCTCGTCTACAATTCGTCACGGTACGCCTTGTACTTCTCGTCGAAGGGACAAGACGGATCATTTTGCTGGAGTCGCTGACGAGGGACCCGTTTCAGATGACGAGCAGCGCAGTTCCGGTATTCCAAGACGACCGAATCAAGAAAAGCCTGATGCAAGTCCTCCAGCACCGGCGGATGGAGATCAACATGTTCAAAATGCGGCCGAGGGCACGGGAACGTATACCGATACGTCCTTTAAGTCACGGACTGACGCCACATTCGACTCGAGCGGTCCAAATCAGGCTGCAAACTCATTTACGGAGAAAGACTGTAAGCATTTCTCGAATGTACAACTCGTTACACACAACCAAAGCTTACGCACCATTAGCAACGAGCAACAAGGATGAACCATTACTGTATGAAACTCCTCGTAGCCGCCATCGTCGTAACGTGTCAGTTTTTTCCACGTATTCAGCCTCTACAAAGCCTGGAATTGCTTGGACATCTCCAACAGCGGGTCTTGATAGTTCAGGAACCGTGCATGAAAACAGGTCTCCGAGTGGGAATAAAGGTGACAGTGTCGCACTTTTGTCGTTTGAGCGACAGCAGACCAATATCTTGAACAAGCTTATCAACAATAAGGAAGGATCTCCAAGGCCCCTAGAAGAGGAAAATCGCATTTTGGCGATGAAAAACTCCAAAGAGATGACGAGACATGCACAAGCAGCTAACCAAGCTCAATCACATAGCTTCAGCTTCCCCACGAACAGTGCCAATTTTGCGGAGACTCCACACACGACTGGCGGACGCGGCTTCTCAAAGAGCAGTCTGGATGACATAGACACCAGCTTTGTCAAGGACGACAACTTGAACAATTATCAGTTCAATGCCGGCACGGCCGAGGGGGACGCCAATGTGGGTTCTATGTTTTCTCCGCGCACTCAACGTGCTCGTCGCTCGGCAATGATGCGTCCAACCATTCCCAGAGTGAAGGTGCTAATGCTACTCCTACTGCTAAGCAGGTTAAGAATGGTTTTAATCCTAATGGATGGAGCGACAAGTTCAATGCTCAGACGTTTGTTCCACAACCACAACCTGGTCCATCTGCTTCGCCAACACGAGCCAGCCGCACCAACTCTAGAAAAACAAAGATCAGACCCACTGTAGGAACAGCAGCGACAGTTGAGGAGGGCAGCAGCGACGAAGAGACTTATGAATGGCGCGGAAGAAATGCGCAGACCCAAGGGCAGGCGGCTCCGGCGACTGACAGCCCGCAGGCTATGGATATCGATTCACCAACGTCCTCTGGCGCAACGGCAACTCAAACGGCACGAAACATTCCAGTCGAGCCATCCCGACCAGAATGGCGCGCCGGGAAGGTGGATGACGGCGCGGCCAACCATGAACAGCCACAACGACCGGCAAAAGTCTCTTTGGATGCAAATGCTGCGGGTTCGGAAGATAGTGAAGAGTTTAGGGCGAGTTTTGCAGACTTTAAGAACGTGCCACCCTTTTCTCAGTCGAAGGAAGGCCTTGAGTCTTTGAATGGAATGAAGGATAGTCTGCCTTTCGAGAGCAAAGCATCTGACGTTCCACCAGTCAAGGTACCAAAGTCTGTGTCCTTGGTGTTTCCTTCAGCCCCTCTGGCACCCCGTCTACCTCCTATCATTGCTATTGAGGGGATGAAACCCAACGCTGCGTCCTGGATAAAATATGTTGCCGATTTTGAAAGTTACTTGCGAGAATGGGACAGGTTTAACGGGCTGGTTGTTGATCATTTTGCCACAAGGAAGTCGCATATTGACAATACGAGAGCAAGCAAAGGGTACGGTTTTTTGGCAGCCCGGGGAGATGGCGATTTGCAGGAATATCATAGCTGGGTTCAGCAGGATAACGATGTTCGACGACAGTGGAACAATGCATGTGAGGAGCACGAGTCACGGATGCGAGAATTCATGGCGTTTAGACAGAGGATGAAGGACAGCCGCGTTTGAGCCTGGGTGTTCTTGGTCGGATTGCATTCTTTTATATTTAGCGAGAGATGGTGTAGTCGCGTTTATTCAGTTTTCGGGGCAGCGTGCTGTCCTGGACATGAATGATACCCATGGACTTTACACGGCAAATGTGTTTTCCTCGCGATCAAGTTCCAAACACGGAAGAGGTGATGGTATTACATGGAGCTTGTGTTCATGTGAACAGCAATACGCAGTTCTGACAAGAAGCAAGAAGTCGACTGGTGCATGTCGGGATATTTACCATCAAACACTACTACTGCAAACACTACTTACCTAGTTCGTTTGTTCCGTGGCAACGGCCAGGAGCTCGACAAGGTACGACGAGCCCGTCTGCCGTGGACAGTTCAATAATTGAATACCTCCTACTCCGCCAGCCACATGGATGTGCCCTGTTGTGAGGTTCGCTGGGACGACTCGCTTGCGGGCGACTCACTTTTGAATCACTTTTTGGCCACGATTACAGAGCACCTGGCATGGCAAGCTGCCATGTAAGCTGTGCACACAAGAGAATGGAGCTGCCTCTTCCTCTCTTCTCTTCTCTTCTCTTCTCTTCTCCCTCGCAGTCCATCACTCGCATCCTAAGCTTTTGTTCTTCGTTCCTTCACTCCGTGCCTCTTGTGACTACGTCAAACACAGGACTAATAACCCCCTTCGTCTTCTCCGCGACAAGTCCTGGGGTCGAATTTTCTTTTTCTTCGTCATAAAGATGGATTCTGCGAGCAGTGACAAGGCGGACGGCAAGGCGCTTCCCTGGACTGAGGAAGCCAAAGTACGTATTATTCCCCTGTTTCATTGATACGAGGCGAGGTTGTTGGGGCAAGGCGGCAAATGGAAGTGGATGGATGAGGAGAGGCGACCACCCGAGAGTTGATCCATCGTCAGGGTTCGCGCGAGGGTGTGCTCCGTGATACGTGTAGGCATGATCGTGTCCGCAACTGACAGTCATGTAGTTCCAGCTCCTGATCCGCATTGTCGCCCAGCTGCGCGAGAACGGACGGTCCATCAACTGGCAGAAGATCGACATGCCAGGTCGCACTGTAAAGTCCATGCAGAACATGTGGACCAAGATCAATAAGATGATTGCGGAGGTTGAGACCGAGGGGGGGGATGTGCCGATTCAGCGGCCTACTCGTGGGTTTTTCCCCCCCTTCTCCCCCGGCTTTCCCTTTGTCCTTGTCGTGGGTCGTGCCGTCGACCGTCTTGTCATGCTCGCCGTTCTTGTGCGTCGTTTCGTTGGGTGCTTTTGGACTGAGCACCGCCGGGCTCTTTTGCCGCCGCTTTCTTGACGAGGAGGTCCTGCTGGACTTTGCTGACTGACATGCTGGCAGCTCGCAAACGGGCGCCGAGGAAGAGCATGGCGGCCTTGGACGACGACGAGGAGCTCTCGACACCGACAAAGTCTCCTGAGAAAGTGACGCCTCAGAAACGTGCTTGTGAGTGTTGCATGTCCTGGAAACGGGCAGCTTGGGTACCCGAGACTGACTAGAGTGCCGCTGGTGAAGCCAAGGCTGGGGGCGGCGCTGCCAAAAGGCCCAAGAAGGGGACCGACGACACGGAAGAGGAACAAGGCTCGGCGTTGAAGGCGGAACCCGATGTGGAGGCATAAACGCTTGGTTATAGACGCGCCTTCTCGGACTCAACTGGCTACGGAAAATGGTTGCTTCACTTGGAAATCATCTGGATCGGCGTGGGAAAAGTCGACGCGGCGGTGTGAACCAACGGTAGAGATTGACATGTGCTCCGCGGAGCGATATTTGCTATTGGGACCAAATCGAATTCATGCTGCGCCATCGGTTTCTACAGGGCGGCATCATTGGGCCTCTGCGCCATGGTTTTGCTCAGAGGTTGGGTCCGTCACGAGGACGGGGGACTGGGAGGTGTATGCGCGGTCTGCCTGCATGTTGTTACGCTGGTGTGCGGTCGAGTTGCGAAGCAGGCTTATGCAGATGCGGAAAAAGTGCGATACGAACCCACGGTTGGGGCAGCGTGCGTGTCTGGTAGAAACTCAGTGCCGCCGTCACGGGGAGATGATGCCGTGAACACTGAAGGCATTCCGTTCCGCGTTTGGCACGACTTTGCGTAATGTAATGGCCTCTGCCCTCGAGGCTGGGTGTAACAGACGGAGAAGCGAGACACGACATCTGGCAAGGAAGCGTCTCGATTCCCCGGCGCCAGAATGCGTACGGACCACCCGGTCGGAGAGTATATTCCCTGGTGTTGAGATGGACGGACTTGTCCCGACTGCCGTGTGGCAACTCCAGCAGCTACACAGATGGGAAACGCTTGCATGGCTGTCGTTTTACCGTCGGGATCACTGGGTCGTCAATGATGTTCTGCATTAGCCTGCTCCGTGATCCGCTCTGGTTCCCGGTGTGTTGCCCTGACGAGTTAAAGGGAAGCATGATGGAATGCAGACGTTGGGGGTTGAGAGTCGCGGTCGAGAAAGTAAGTTTTGCCCTCGTTCCGAGGCTGGGAACATCGGACGAAATGGTCAGACCCGTTGCCCGTGTTCAGCCAATCCGACCAGGCACTTATCTGATCCAGGGTTGTCAACTTGTCCTGCTGCTTTGTACTCCGCAACAACTGTTTTGCAGACGTGGTAGATGTTGTCGTCAATGCTCGCTCGCGTACGTACATGGATATGGATGGTGCAGTGTCTTGCGCCTGGCCCCATTCCCGCCTCCCGTCTCCCGTCTCCCGTCCCCGGACCCTTCCCCTGGCCCCCCCATCAACGGTCCCTTGCTGGGGCCTTCAGCGCCCCGTCACCGTCCAAACAAGTGCAGGGTACCTGCCTAAGCACCCAGGTACTGGGGTGGCACACCCTGATGGAAGGCTGTGGGCTGCAACGATTATCCTGCTGATCCACACCAGTCCATTTTCTCATCCATAAACTGTTCATCTTCACATCACATGGACTGACTGACTGCCCATCCACCAGCCTTCTTCCTAGCCGGCAACTACTCAGAGCCGCTCGAACCGCCGATTCTCCCTCCGTTGCGCTACTCTGTCGTATCTCGATGCGCTGTCAGTCCCTCTGTCGACCTGGAACTTGTCACGAAAAATCACCAGCCCAGTACTACTTCCTCTTTTCCCACCAAGACCTCTCGTCAGCAAGGACGTTCCTTCGCAACGGCCGACTTTGAAGCGAATAAATCCTCGCCCGAGAACAGTCACCGTTAGATACCAGAAAGCGGTCGTTTCAAAGAAACTTATAAAAGGCCCAACCAAGAGACGACCCCTCTAGCCTTTCTCTCCCGGCTTCTTGCGACTGTGTCGTCGCAGTATTCCTGTGTCGATTTCCAATAATGTTGCCCAGCATGAACGGAACAGAACCCTCAGCAAGAGGCAAGAGAAAGGCTCAAATCTCTCCCGGCCACTCACCAGCAGTCAAGCGTGCCACCAACGGCAAGCTGTCCCCTGGTGACAATACTCCAGATGTCGTTGATATTGCACCGTACGACGGCGTGTCAGGCGAGTCAGAAATTGATGACATTGACGCCAGCACTCCCATTTACATAGACACACCTGGAAGCTTGGGCGAGTGGCAGGACACAATTCAAAAGGTCGTGCGGAACGTGGTCGCAATTCGGTTTTGCCAGACCTGTTCTTTCGATACCGATCCAGCCTTGACGAGTGAGGCCACCGGCTTCGTCGTGGATTCGGAACGAGGGTACGCTATTTCGAGCAGTTGCCAGGAATCTGCCCACACCAGGACTTTCCTCGTCTGTTGACGTACGCTAATGGGAGGATAGATACATCCTTACGAACCGACATGTCGTCGGCGCCGGACCCTTCTGGGGCCACTGCGTCTTTGACAATCACGAAGAAGTGGATTGCTATCCCGTTTACCGCGACCCTGTACACGACTTCGGCATCCTTCGATACGATCCCAAGGGGATCAAGTATATGCACGTTGATGGCTTAGACTTACGTCCAGATCAGGCTCAAGGTTTTTTCCTTCCCCCACCCTTGCTTTCTTGCAAATGGTTGAACAAGGCACTTGAACAGTGGACTGACATGCTCTTACAGTTGGCGTCGAAATCCGGGTTGTCGGTAACGATGCCGGTGAAAAGCTCAGTATTCTGTCGGGCGTAATCAGCCGCCTCGACCGGAACGCTCCCGAATACGGGGAGGGCTACAGCGACTTCAACACATGCTACTACCAGGCCAATGCTGCTGCCAGTGGTGGTAGCTCCGGTAGTCCTGTCGTCGCCAAAGATGGCTCTGCTGTTGCTCTCCAGGCTGGTGGCCGCTCCGATGGCGCATCGACTGACTATTTTCTACCGCTTGATCGACCATTGCGCGCTCTCAAGTGTATTCAACAAGGTAAACCCGTCACGCGTGGTGACATCCAGTGTCAGTTTCTGTTGAAGCCATTTGATGAGTGCCGTCGACTGGGTCTGACACCTGAGTGGGAGGCGGAGATTCGAAAGGCCTTCCCCAACGAAACGAACATGCTTGTTGCCGAGATCGCTCTGCCATCTGGGCCCTCGGACAGCAAAATAGAGGAAGGTGACGTCCTTGTCAAGGTGAACGGGGAGCTCATTACTCAGTTCATTAGGCTCGACGACATCTTGGACTCGAGCGTAGGCAAGACCATCAAGGTCCAACTGCAGCGGGGCGGTGAGGACATTGAGGTGGAAATCGAGGTTGGGGACTTGCACAGCATCACGCCCGACCGCTTTGTGTCAGTCGCTGGCGCAAGTTTTCACAACTTGTCCTATCAGCAAGCCCGCCTCTATGCAGTGGCTGTCGAGGGCGTATATGTTTGTGAATCTGCCGGGTCTTTCAGGTTTGACAATCACGACAACGGCTGGATCGTTCAGACCATCAATCACAAGAAAGTTCCCGACCTCGACACGTTTATCCAAGTCGTCGGGACAATTCCTGACAAGGCGAGAGTGGTGGTCACCTACAAGCACCTTCGCGACCTGCACACCCTCAACACGACGGTTGTATACGTGGACAGACACTGGTCCTCCAAAATGAAGCAGGCAGTTCGAAATGACAAAACAGGCCTATGGGACTTTACCGACTTGGGAGATCCGCTGCCACCAGTTCCGCCGGTTCGCCGGTCAGCATCCTTCATCGAACTGGATCACATGCCTCATCCTGGCATTGCAGAACTGATAAGAAGCTTCGTCCACGTCAACTGCACCATGCCGGTAAAGCTGGATGGATTTCCCAAGAACCGCAGGTGGGGCATGGGGCTAGTTATCGACGCCGAAAAGGGTCTCGTCTTAATTTCGAGAGCTATTGTCCCCTACGACCTCTGTGACATCACTGTCACCATTGCCGACTCCATCTTCGTGGAAGGCGAAGTTGTTTTCCTGCACCCACTTCAAAACTATGTCATCATCCAATACGACCCGGCTCTCGTCGATGCCCCTGTCAAGAGCGCTAGATTGAGCAGCGAGCACCTCAGCCAAGGTGCCAAGACTTACTTCCTGGGTCACAACAGAATCGGTCGTGTTGTGCACAGTGCTACAACCGTTACTGAAGTCACAGCTGTCACTATTCCCGCCAACTCTGGCGCCCCTCGTTACCGTGCAATCAATGTGGATGCTATCTACATCGACGGCAACCTCGGGTCTACCTGCAACAGCGGTGTTTTGGTCGCCCCTGACGGAACTGTCCAGGCACTGTGGCTTTCGTACCTTGGCGAACGATCACCCTGCAGCCAACGAGACGAGGAGTACTATCTCGGACTTGGGACGCCAACCTTGCTGCCTGTCATTTCCACAATTCAAAAGGGCGAATCGCCGAAGCTGCGGTTACTCTCGGTCGAGTTCAGAGCGATACAAATGTCACAGGCATCCGTCATGGGTGTTTCTGATGACTGGATCAAGAAGGTTACGCAGGCCAATCGATCTCACCACCAGCTCTTCATGGTCAGCAAACGAACTTTTGAAAGGGTCAACCAGCCAGTGTCTCTGTTAGAGGGCGACATCATTTTGACTTTGAACGGCAAAATTTGTACCACCATTTCTGACTTTGATGTCATGTATTCCAATGACGTGCTCGACGCCGTCATTGTCCGAGAGTGCGAAGAGCTGCCCTTGCAGTTGGCCACTGTTCCGGCAGATGACATCGAGACCGATCATGCCGTGTCATTCTGTGGCGCCATTCTGCACCGGCCCCATCAGGCTGTTCGTCAACAGATTAGCAAACTTCACAGCGAGGTGTACGTGTCCAGCAGAATCCGTGGCTCGCCAGCCTATCAGTATGGTGTTGCACCTACCAACTTCATCACACATGTCAACGGCCAGCCTACGCCGGACCTGGACTCATTCATTGCTGCGACACCCCCGCGCGCGGGAAATGCATAATCACATGCTGACTTTTGTACAGACTTCCGCCTAAAAGCTGTCACGTTTGACAACGTACCGTGGGTAATCACCATGAAAAAGAATGACCACTATTTCCCCACGATGGAGTGGATCAAGGACAGCAATGAGGCCTGCGGATGGCGTCGCGTTACGTATGAAGGCAGAGAAATTTTTCAAGGGGAGTCCGTCGACGGCGTGCTCCCCATTGTTGAAGATACAGATATGGACTGATTTGTGTGTGGTGGAAGTCTGCCATTCGGCGTGGAGTTGCTGTTGATTGTCACGGCGCCCACGAACCGTGGCTTGTAGTATTATACTGCATGGCACAAGCTGGTCGTGTTACAGGGACTTGTGCACTGGATACAGGCGTTGAAGGCTATGAAGGAACTTAATTCCTCGGAAATGATCTACAGCTGATGTTACGTGATGGATGCTGAACTTTTCTATGTCAACCCGCGTGCCTTTGCTATTCGGCATGATGTCGTCGAATCATATGCCTGGGTACCCGGGCAAGTCTTTACCGATGTGTTACATGCAGAAGATAATAGATCAGTTACAATCTCACCTTCAGACTCTGTGCAGGGCAGAAGTTGGTGTTTAAGAAAAGCGTCATTTCAGAGAAAGTGCCTCCAAGGGGACTGTGGACTAGCCCTGAGTGATTGACGTTTGCCGTACCACTTGGGGGAATGGGCACTTGGGTGCCTGGGTAAGTACCTAATGTAAGCACGCAAGCACTTTACTTTAGTAAGTACCTAGGTAGGTACTTATATGGACGTCTACGTCCTTCTTTGAACAGAGGCTGGGACGATGCGCGAAGTGGTAGTGCGACGTTGTGGTGGGGCAAGCTGCTCCTCGATATCGATACATCACCCACCCAGCTCTCACATGGCAGCTGACATGGCCTGCCGGCAAGCACAGCTGGCTGGATTTATCCCGCCCGCCCTCTTCCGTTTGTCCCTGAAGCAAATCCATACATTCACCTCGCCGGTCCCTGGTGTCACTGTCAAGCAAGCGGTGAGCCTGATACCGCGTCAACGCATATTATCCTTCCGAGTCGCCCGCCATGCCTCCCGCGCAGTCCATCCTGGTGAGCCCCAGAGTCCAGAGCCTCCCCCCCGACCCCGCCATGTCCATCCATCAGTGACGCAACAGGTCGAGACATATCCTGAGGGCCACCAAGCTGACCGAGACTGAATCGCCGCAGACCAAATTGAAGGTTCAGCTCAAGCTCGCAATCGCGAGACTGCGCATGGTCCAGCAGCGCGACGAACAACTGGGCAAGTCTCAACAGCGGGCAATGGCCCAACTTCTCGAAGCTGGCAAGATCGACTCCGCCACCATCCGCGTCGAGAACATCATACGTTCTGATATCACGACCGAGCTCCTCGAGATGCTGGAGCTCTACTGCGAGCTGTTGCTCGCTCGTGCGGGACTCATGGAAAGTTCTGTCTGCGATCCCGGTCTGGAGGAGGCCATCAAGAGCATCATCTACGCTGCGCCAAAGACGGAAATCAAGGAACTCGTGTCGGTTAGACAGCTTCTGGGGGAAAAGTACGGCAAGGAATTTGTGCTCACGGCCATGGACAACTCAGATGGCAAGGTCAATGAGAGGGTTGTCAAGAAGCTGAGCGTCGAGCCGCCAAGGCCGGAACTCGTGCAGGGCTACTTGGAGGAGATTGCGAGAGCGTATGGTGTCGATTGGCCGAGGAGGGAAAAGGTCACGCCCCCGCCGGAGCTTGTCGACGATGATGATGATGATGATGATGATGACGATGAGGGGGGCGATCACGACGATAGCCAGTCGGGCGGGCAGAAGATATTGGCAGAGCCCCTGACGGCCGGGAGAAAGCTTTCCAGGGGCGAGGAGGAGTTGAACAAGGCCACCCCGCCGCAGGGGTTTGCTGGTCCCAGGAGTCCGGTGACGGTTACGCCGCCGAGGAGAACGACGGAAAACGTCCATCCCAAGGTGACGCTGGGGTCGGTTGAGCTGAAGCCGAATAAGAGGATGGAGGCTGCGGCTAGTAGGAAGGAGCCCGAGGGGGCGGTGCCCGACATAAGTGACTTGGAGAGGAGGTTTGCAGCATTGAAGAAGAGGTGATGACGGGATGGACGGAGGGGATAAACGCAGTTTTTTTTGTACCACCTGCAGACGCGCTCATGCTCACAGCGTTCTTTTTTACGTACCTAGATACCGTCAGTTTCTGGCACCGTGCTCAACTACGAGATACCTAGGCTCCCGGCAGTCTCATGTCGACCATGTGTCGAGTATGCGATCGTATATCCCACCGTCTCAGACCATCGCCCGCTACCCAGGCACGTAGCCAGGGTCAGTCACCTTTGGCTCCGAAGGGAGATTAGCTACCTAGGTGATGTTCGAAAACAGACCAACCTCGTTGAACTGTATCAATGTTTCAAGTCCATGCCTGGTTGGTGTTTGTCTTGTGCAGCCGTTGCGGCCGTCTGCCGGCTGGCGGCCGACTGCCTCCAGAAGCTGAAAGAAACTCGCCGACTTTGCTGTCCCACACCACACAGGCGCACCTTCTCCTCTCAATCGTCTTGTTTTCCTGGCCTCTTGAGACTTTGGATTGTTTGCGTTCTCTGTTTACCTTGCTCTTTGCTATTGGCAGCCACTTGGAGGCGGGCAATCTGTTCCTGGACCCAGATGCGCATCATGTGCAGTCATTGGTCCCCCAGAAACGTCGTCGAAATGGACAGCCCGGACCGCGTACTCGATAACCTCCGAGATATCCTGGGATGCAGCGGTCTAAGGGACTTCCAAGACCTCGCCAAAATGAGACTGGACACGCTCCACGGTCGAATCGGAGCCGTCAATCATAGGCTCTCACGACACAATGTCATATCCATCTGCATCGGTTGGCTTCAGACCAATGTCTTGCAAGACCCGTCTTCCCTACTCCCAATCAAGAATTGGTGCTCCGCCTTGGTAGACCAGCGATGCAATGGAGAGGACGTGCTTCATTTTTGGCAGTATTCTCTGGATCACACGTGGCTCTACCATAGACGAAACCGTCAAGGGCCACTAGAACAAATGAACAGGCTTTATGGTGAGATTAAGAGGTATTTGTATGAAGATGAATCTTCTCTCGATGGGAAGCCAATGGTTAGTCCTAGTTCTAATCCGCGAGGCGCACTCTTGGGGAAGACTATGGATAACTATGATGAGGTACCTCCTAGGGGGGAAGGTGCTGGACAATTTGTTACAGCGATAGGTTGCGCAGAGAAGACAACCAATCTGCCCTCGAGGCCCAGTGAGGACGAGGATGGTGTCTCCAGACACCAGACAAAAACCTCGGGCTTAGACAAAACGGAGGCCCTCAATGAGCGGAAGCATGACCTTCAAGATCATACCATAAAGGGTCTCCAGAAAAAGGGGGCGCAAAAAGAGGCTGCCCAGACAAAAGGCGCCCGAAAGAATTTTGCATCTCCCAAGGCTCCAGCAGTTCCAAGCTTGGCCAAGCCTCTTGCGAAAGATATCTGTCGGAGATGTCACACCGCAGGTGAGCGTGCCTGACAGTTAAAGCAGTGTATTTATTGCTGAATAGACTGTCTTAGGGCATGCTTTCTCCAATTGTCCCACCATCAATGACCCGTCATGGGATCCTCCTCCGCATCCGAGATATAGGAGGAGGTGAGTTCACATCCCCAACGTCGCTTTCTGATCTAACATCACCCAGTACGTATAAGCACGACTTGCTGGTCAAGTGGGGATGCGTTACAAGAAAAGTCGTTACGGAAAAAGTCGACCGTGGGGCAGGCAAAGTTGCTGGCCACACTGCAGACCAAGTTTTGTCTCAAGAGGAAATTCGATGCGAAAATTGCCCCTGGGAAAAACCGCAATGGAGCTGTGGCAGAACAGCAGTGACCTGATTGAATTTGTTTCTCGAGCCGAAAATGAGGCGCCTTTGGTCGTTATCAAGCTGGAAGAGAGTCACGGCGCTAGTGACGATTCCAGGGCGATCGAGGGCATTTAGAATGGTGCTGCGGCTGGCAGTACTGTGGAAGGGGAGGAAAACGACAGCGTTCCCCCTTTGACATGTGCAAACGAGAAAGGCGAGGAGTGTGGTGGTTCTGGGCATGCCGCTGCATGCGAGTTACACCACACTAGTGGTGTAGCTATTCATTCTGTCAATGACGAGGTGAAGCAGAGTGGCGCCATGTCTTACCCTCTCGTTGCAGCTGAAGGCAACAAGAATGCCGCGGCGTTTGTCGACGTTGTAGAGAAAAAGGCAGAGGGAAGCGCTTCTGCAACCGACTCTCTTGTTGTAGATGGGGAAGATGTTGGGCGAAGCAGTATTGGGCTCCCCGTTACGAATAGTCCACGCCAGAATGACGCAGCTGTTAGGGCTGTTGAAACTGAGCCGAAGCAAGATGAAGGCGGCGTTGAACACTGTGCGCATATCGTAGCCTAGTGCTGAGATGATGTCGAGTGTAGCAATGTGAGAGCGCAGCTGGTGCGCCTCTATAGAATATAAGATCATTGAAAGTAATAAAATTGACCTTAGATAAGCAAGCAATAGCTCAGCAATGTCGTCCATGGTATCCCGGCGAGTCCTTTCGCAACGCCAAACTCCATGATGTAAGCCTCCAGCAACGATATTCGTCATGTACTGTTTGTCCAAATCCTCAGGGGGTTGACTGCAAACCAAAGCCAATTCCTCTCCGTCTGCGCTTCCCCTCTGACCAAGGATAAAGGATAATCACTCAAGCTTGTCCAAATGTTCTAACCTCGTCAAGACAACCTGCTTGCTCGTCTCTTCAATCTCTCCGGCCAAGAAGACCTCATCCAATATCGCGTAGACTTTGTAAAAGTTAAAGACAAGATCCAGCTCGCAGACATTTCCGAAAAAGGCATCCAGCACCTCGACAAAGAAGTGGATGGCCTCGAGGTAGGCCAGCTCGTTGTCGTTTGTGTCGACGCAAACGCAGAAGAAGAGCCCCGCGTAACGGCGGTACACAATCTTGTTGTTGCGGAACTCGACGAAGTTGGACTGGTATTTCTGGTCGCGCGGCGCCACGAGCCTGTGGACTTCACCCTTGAGCTTGATCTTTTGGTCGTCACTGTAGGGTGCGTACCATTTCGCGAGGCGGGTTTTGCCCCTGGGGAGAGCGGGTGTCATTAGCGGATGGACAGAGGATTGAGGGAGACGACAGAAGGAAAGGGGACGAACTGGCGGTTTTGGATGAGGATAAATGATAGCATGGCGGTAGCGGGGGGTTGGTCGGTTGGGATGGACGTTGCAGATGTGGTTGTATTTCCGTGCCCGTTTGCCGTTTGAGGGGTTCAACGGATCGGAGACTGGCTTGGGGTTATGGCCACGGCGGAAGTCGCGGCGGGGTGTAACTGCCCAAGTACGTGTAAGTGCCCAGGTACTTCGTACATGGGAAGGTACCTACCTACTATTTAGTAGGTACCCAACCGACCTATGCAAAGCTTCCTTAGTCCGCTGCGTTGCAGAGCTGGGTCATTGAATGTTAAAAAGAAACCAGCGTTATCATGATGATTTTAAACATAAACCTACGCCGTACCTACTCAGGTATTCCAGGACGGCATAGAAATGTCCATTGTTGAAAGTCTGCCAGCGGGCCAAGTTACTTTGGTGCTTAGATGTGGTTTTACTTTCCCATTACCCATCTTACTGGCCGCTCCTTCCTTCCAAATGTGGGTAGTTGATCACCTACTTGGTAGTAACCATGCCCATGGTGTAGATCAGATCGTCAAGCTACAGCATCATGACATCTGCCCACAACTGCAACACCCATGTTGAATTGCATGTGGTTTGGGCCGCTCTCAGACCCAATGCGTGTGTACTGCAAGACTTCTTCTTTTCTGCCTCTGGCCTTTTCTAACACAACTGCCGCAGCGGCATATTGCCTTCTCACATTGTCTCGTGCCGAAACTGGGCAGAACCTCGAACCACGTTCGAATATTCTCGTTGATTCACGATTACCGCTGCCATGGGATTTGGTCCACAACTCCGCGAACTATGGCGTCCTCGAAGTCATTCCGGCGGCTGGTCACAGCAATTTGGGGTGATTGGCGAACAAATGCATTGTGGCAGCGCATCGTCAAGCATTCTCTGGCCTGCACCATTGCGACCATCATAGCCATCCTCCCTCATTTCAAGGCCATTGCGACATTCTTGATACCCATGGTTACCGTGTTTGCTCATCCCGGGCAACGGACGGGCCCCATGATTGAGGCACTTCTCATGATTCTCTTTGGAGGGCTGTTGGGGCTGTCATGGTCAGTTCTCGGTTTATACCTGTCTAGCCTGGTTGAAGATGTCAATGCACCCGCAGCCTATACTATTCGCGCTTTATTCCTTTTGGTTGTTGTATTATTTCACGGGTTTTTTTTTAAGGTCTATGAGCCCCCGTCTCTTTAATTTTCTTTTGTTTCTACTCGTCTCTGCATTGCTTACAATTCAGCTGCCGAGCAACACAACCACATCCTTATTTACCAGCATTTACATCCCTATTTTGCTCGGAGCTGGCGTTTTAGTGGCTGTCAATCTGGCTGTCTTTCCGGAGCTATCTAGCAGTTACCTTGGCTCATCTACGATTGAGACTCTATCGACTACCATAGACACATTGACATGAGCGACTCATTGCTTCATCACAGCAGGTTGCCATACTTCTGAAGCAAAAAGCAGCTCCAATACTTTCGCCAAAGTGCCAACAGCTGGGGCCAGCAGGACCGCAAGCGGAGCAAGACGAAAAGACAAGAGGCACATTGAAGCCTTTTCACCCATTTCCGCAATCCATTGCATGCGAGTAAAGGCCACATAACAGCTGCTACTGAGCCTGTCCATCGAACTACAGTAGCTTACCTAATAGGGCAAAAAGCTAAATTGCGTACACAGCTTTCACGTTGTAAAGACGCTCAAGACGAAGTCAATTTTGAGATTTCTACGTCATCTCTGCCCCCGATCGCCATGAAGCCTATCAGTATAGGCTATATGACAAGCCTTGTTCAGAATATCATTACACTCATAGGCAACTGTGAGAACAAGTTTGTGCTTGCTGGTAGCGAGGGCCACCGCCTTGTGGCTTACCAGACTGTTCGGAGCACCCCGAAAATGCAACACCAGATTTTCAAGGGAGGACGGCACAACGAACCCAGTCAACTAGCCACAATGCAGTTGCAGAACCACATTGCCAGAAGAAGGTCAAGATTGCTAATCTCAGATGGGGAGATTGAAGCAGGCAGCTCACAGCTCCTCGAGATGACCCTCTCACGTATCCGGCTTCCAGTACAAGTCTTTCATATCTCTATGAAAGAAGCTGCAGATTTACTAATAGCATGTCTTGCCTATTGTTGTGAAGTCCCAATACTGCTCTCCGGAGCGCCTACACCAAATGGCGTGCTCCTGGGAGAGATTGATGCTGGGATCGACAAATTCTCGGCTTGCCTCTCCGCCTTTGATGCAGGATCTGCCGGGGCGCTCGAAAAGGCAATAATGGACGAATCTGGCCTGGCAGTAGATTTCATGCCACACATGGAGACCTTCCTTGTTTCCTCATTCATTCTTGCACTGCGCGACTCGGCAACTCAGATTCTGCATATGCTTCGGCATGTAAGGAGTCTTGCAGAAAGAAGACAGAGACGACATGATAAATTCCGGATCTGGATTCCTCAATACAAGAATCTAAGGAACTGGCTAACATCCGGTGGTGAAGCTGATGCCAGGGTTCTTCCCAAAGGAGCCAACAAGGCAGCTCGTCAGGGGCTTTCAAGTTCATCTCCCGAGGAAAAGGCCGAGCCATTAAGCGACAAGTTCCAGGATCCAGCTGTGGCCAAGGATGAGGAATCGCGTCCCGAGATCATTAGTTGTTACAAGTCTAAAGAGACACAAAAATTACCAAGCAAACCAAACAGCCGGGAAAGAAAACAGTCCCCGCGTCGCCTCATTGCGCAGTTCCGAGGTACAGTGGCGGACGTCTTGGAGTGGACCCAACAGTCTGACGATGTCGAGCATGCATCAAAGTTTGCAGTTGCAATATTTTTGGTTTCTTGGCCAGCTTTTGTTTCTTCTTCAGTGCTAGCTACAGCGAAGTGAAAGGGGTGTGGGCTCCCATGCAACTTATTCTTGTATTCAAGGTTGCCATTGGCACATCCTTATTTGTTTTTACCGTTAGACTCTTTGGTGTCATCTTTGGTTGCGTTGTTGGAGATCTTTCGGTGGAAATTGGACGAGGTAATCGCGTTGCTGCTGTGGTAATTCTTCTTTTTGGTGTAGTACCGTCTGTGTATGTCCAGGTTGCAACCAAATATGTCAAGGCAGGGATGATGTCGATTGCGTCGTTGGGGGTTGTTGCTTTGGGTGAGAATACAACCCAACGCCTCGTAATACGGATAGCGAACTAACCGTACGTGAATCAGCTGCGATCAATGAACCCACTGCGGCCTCACATGTCTTCTACGAACGGCTAGTTGCGTTTCTGGTCGGTGGTCTTGTGGCCATGGTAGTTGAAACACTCGTCGTCCCCGTGCGAGCCAGAGACCGGCTGGTAGAGTCTCTATCTACATCGGTTCGTCAAGTCCAGAAGATGCAAGCCGCCGTGGCGGTTGGTATCGATGACCCAGAGAGGCCGAACTTTCGGTCCTCGAAGCTTTTGACCCGTTTTATCCATTCTCGCGACAAGGCTCAAGAGGCACTAGCAGCGGCTGAGATGTTCTTGCCGTTCTGTCTCACTGAACCACGTCTGAAAGGGAGTTTCAAGCCATTGGCGTCAATTTACAAGGAAATTGTTTACGTCCTACACCAGATCATCGATCGAATGGGCAACGTGGTTCAACTACGCAGGGCATGTGGTTCATCCATCTTGGAGGACTTGAACTCGCGAGTGTACACGTACCGTAGAAACGTTGCCGCCAGCAGTACTTTGATCCTCTTTTCAGTGCAGGAAGCGCTCACTACGTGGCTACCGCTACCTCAATTGCTCCTATCGGCTCGTCTAGCACAGTTAAGACTCATCAACCGCATTCGGGAGCTGTTGATAGGGCAGGATCCAAAGGGGCCGAAACCAAACATGCTGAAGTACCAGCGAGGGAGGCCTAATCTGGATAAGGAGACGGCAAGTCTGATAACCCAACACAAGTTTTTATCTTGGAATGCCAGCACATCTGGGCAAATAGAGATAATTGAGTATCTTGAAGAGCTGGCAGAGCTGGTAAAATTGCTGGTTGGCGTCAATGCCTTTTGAGACGGTACGCTAGAGCGGCCGCAATGTCGACAATATATTCGACAGCTAGAGACTGAACAGGACGAGGACTTGGGCAGAGTTCTATCAAAACGCTCCCATGCTTTTGCTCAGGTAGATGGCGAGGGTGACGACCTTGGATGCAGCACGCGCAGACCACGGGCTACCACAACTGGGCCGGGGGGCAATAACCCCCTATTTGCGCTTGGCCAAATGGATGATGAAGCAGGTCCTGGAACCGATGACTCGGAAGATGAAGACGAGGTGATACCAAGAAGTCTACAAAGAGTTGGAACGAGATTAATGAGAGTCAACACAGTGGTGAGAAGGCGGCAATGTACAGGTGCGTAGAGAGAATAGCATAGCATGGCGAATTTTCAAGATGTTGCTCGGTATCCATCAAGCCGAATCCCACCATTTATGCCATGTATAGGTGTCAAGGTATACTCGAACGGTTTTGCCGCCAATGCTTTTCCCACGTCCCCATCATTCAGACCAAAAAAAAAAAAAGAAAGCCTCTACGCTGAACCAACGCCAACACGCCCCCGTCTATTCACAGGGAGGAAGCGCAGTGGAAGAATACAAGCAAGCAGCCACCAATGAAGCAACCGGCACCCTCAGATGATGTTGAGGGGCGTCTTTTGGACAATTTTGGACTCGTTGAGCATAGCCCTCGTCTTCTTGGGCCGCTCCTGGAAGCGTCTGAATGCCTCCTGGACGTGGCGCGGCTCAACGGGAGTCTTGCCCTCACTCGGGGGGTCAAACAGTCCTCCAGGCTGCATTTTCCTCTTCTTGGTCCCCGCATTGTCCGCACCGCTCTGGGCCCTGGCCATGTCCTCCTGCTCCTTGACCTTGAGCGCGACTTCTGTCAGGGTAGCCACCATCTCGAAGGTCAGGAAGCCCAGAATGTCAACAATGTCGTCTGACGGCTTACTGTCAGTCACGATACCGAAGCCAGCCCACTCCCTGAACCTCTTGCCCTTCCTCCACGTAAACGACGCTTGGCGGTATTCAGACCACGTCACGTATTCCTCCTTGGTCATGGCCTTTGTGCGTTCGTCGGCCTTGCGGAGCCGCTGGAGGGTCATGTAGTTCATCTCCTCCTCTTCCTCGTCGTCCTCCTCGTCACGCTCGGGAACTTCTACGGGGTAGAATGACGCCGGCTCCCAGGGCAAGCCGACCTTGGCCTTTTTGTTCTTCTTGGCGGCTTCGTCGACGGGGCCGCCGGGGACGACGGCGTCATCACCGCCCGCGAGGTCCGCGTCGGCACCCTTGTCGTCAGAGTCTTTGACGTTTTTGCGCACGTCTTTCCAGGAGAGGAACGTGCGCAGTCGGCTGACTTTGGCTTGGTCGTGGCGGATTTGGAAAATGAGGTCGTTTGTCGATATGGATTTAGCGCCGCGCCGGGAGGCTAGTTCCGTGCAGTTGCGGAGCTGTGGAGAGGCACATGCTGGTAAGGGACTGTAATTTTGTATTTTTTTTTTTGTTTGGAACGTCTTTGCTTACTAGTTCTATGACTTGTTGGCGGACAATGTCCTCGATGATGCTGGTGGTCTCGACTGATGGTTCGCCGGTTTCACCGGAGACGTACATCATCTGCTGCGGTTAGCGGGTTTTTTTATTTTTTTACTATTTTTTTTTTTTGGGCAGACGGCGCTCTCTTTGTGAATTCCAGGCCTTGGAATGTTTCAAGGTTGCAGTACCTGGCTAATCTCTTGGCGGTATTTGTACGCCTTGTTGTCCCTGGAGTCTGCCATGGTCGCCGACTCACAGCGTCGAGGTAATCGACGACGAGTGTGGATGAAGTGAGCGTTGTGGTTGAGTGCTCGACTTGGCTACCTTGCCGGGGGCATAGGTGAACCACGATGAAAGTCTGATGGCGGAACAGTTCGAAGACGAATTTTGGCGTCTGGACTTATGCGCGAGGCCGGTGGGAAGCTCGCGCAATGCGCATTGCGCTGAGTGGTGTCGGACGGAGTGTGAGGGCGACCGCGAGCGAACGCGAGACCTTGTGCCGAACGATGGTGCTTGGCGCCAGGGCCCAGGAGGATATAGGAGAGGATGTGCGGCAGGTATAGTTTCGAGGGGCGGCTGAAAAAAGCCGGCAACGCCAGGGCGGCGATATATGTGTCGTTGGCGATGAGTTATGATGGCAAGGTTGATTTGTCGACGACTTGGCTGGCGTTGGCGGCTGCGAGATGACTAGCGGCGCGGGCGCACGTGATCGGGGTCTCGGGGTTCGAGGTTGAAGCTTGACGGCATCGACGCCGCAACAACACTCGGGTTGTATTGGAAGCAGCTTGTAAGATTGCAACCTCTACGGATTGGTTCCCATGGCCCAAAATTTTTGCAAGGGACCGAATGCAGCACCCCCCCTTGCCCCCCAGACGACGACATAATGGGCGGCCAGGAGGTTCCATTCCTCGACCTCGTCCAGGCCCTCTAACCCATCTACTCTCTCCCTCTCCTTGCTGTCAACCCATTCGTTCCAGGTATTTCCAATCGTGGCGTAGCCAAGACTGTCGAATCCCGAGTCCCGTAACCTCGCTAGCTGGCCGTGGTGGTCTCTGTACGCTTGCAGGGAAGGCATGTGAATGTGTCGAGCTTCGAGGTTGGAGACCATCATGTCGCCAAATGCGTCGTGTAGCGGCATCGGTTCATATAGCAAAGCCGCTATGCTATCTATCTTGGAGCTGAAGAAGTGTAGGACGGTTTCGGAGTCTCGCTGCGTCAAGTAGCAGAGGCAGCACTCGGACAGGAGCAAGGTCGGGACGTCGCTGCGGACGTGGGAGGGAAGCTGTGTCATGGCCTTGGATATGTTGCGCAGGTCGAATGCGTGGCAGTGATACTCGCCGCCCTGGGGGGGCTCGGCACTCCAGGATCCGCCTTGGTGAATGATGATGTCCTTGAATATGCGACACAGGCCGGGCGATGACTGGGTGATGGCCAACTTGCGGCGGCACGTAGTTTCAAAGTCGATTTCGTGATAGACGAGATTTTGGGCGCCCGGTCTCTGCAGCATGTGCAGCGGTCTCGTGTCCGTTCCGGCACCAAGAGAGATGACTTGCTTCAGTGAGGAGCCATTGTGTGAAAGGAAGGCGTTTATCATGGCATCCAGGGCCCTGGTCCGCATATACGTGCCTGCGTGCTTCATTAGCATCCGTGACACGAGGGTCGCGCTGGTGCCGCGGCACGGACCTCGATTGATGATGGGCAGGCGTCTTGTCGGCGGCCCCGTGACGAAGTACCGCGCGTAGGGATCCTCCAGATAGCCCTGGTCGACGGCACTCAACCGGGAGACGGCCGCATCGGTATCTGTACCCTGAATGGCGGCATCTGGTGATGGCCCCGTGGACGGAGGGGGCTGCCGTCTTCCCCTGCCTCCACGGCCTCCGGGGCGACCGGTGGCTCTTGAGGAGAGGAGATTTGGTATGGACGGAGCAGCCATGTACGAGGGACGGCGGCGTTTGGTTGATTTCCTTTGCGGTTTGCCTTTGGTGCGAGCGTGTGCGTGTGTGTGTGTGTGTGTGTGTGTGTGTGTGCAGAGCTGAGAGGATGACGGGACGACGACACATGCAGCAGACGCGCTCAGGTTGCTGCTGCCTGCTGCTGGCAGCTGCCCAGCACTCTGTAGCTCTCCGTCACTTGCGGAGCACTGGGCAACTGCGATCAACTGCATGTACTTGCAAGCCGCTGCCCAGCGATGACTGACACTGCCCCACCAGCAGTCTGGCACCAGTCAGTGACTAACAAGGCTCTACTCCGTAGTGCCGCTTGGCCGCTCAGCGCCGCTTCCTCCATTCCGCTTCCCAGTTGTGACCGCGCTCGCTCCAGTCGTCATCGTCGCAAAATCACCGCCGGCATCTATTCTATTCGTAGTACTCCCCAGCTTTACCTTTATTGCTTCCTCCTCTTCTCCTCCGTTTTCTCGGCCTTCTTCGTTTACTCGCCTGGTTTTCCGGGGGTGGTTTTTTTTTCCTCTTTTTAATTCTCCCTCCCCCTCTCCGCATCGAGGTTGGCGTCATAATACCCAACTGCCATGCAGTTCCACGTCAAACGCACACTCGAGGGCGGCGATGACATCAAAGGCTACGAGCTGCCCTCATGGGCGCTGCTAGTCTTCCTCGTCGACTTCTTGGCTTTGATTCCCATACTTCTCCTCGTAAGTTGATACTGTGGATGAACCATGGGCTGGCTAGACGCATCCATGCCCTGGCCGCCATGACTGCGTCGTCACCATGACAGTGACATCTCCATGGCCTTCATGTGCTCACGAATTTTCCCAACAGTTCCAATATACCTTCAAGCTCGTCTATCCCGTCTTCGCCATGGTTGAAGATGAGAACCCACCCGCCTACGAACCCGTTCCCCTCGACCAGTCTGCGTCCAGCCGCGAAGAGGGCGTCGCTCGAAACCGCTTCAAGTCCACCCATGGCCAGCCTCGCACCGTTACGTCTTCCTTCCGCGCCGTCAACCGTCTCCTCATGGCCAACGGCGGCGTTCTGGCCAACTTCCGCGGTTTCTTCTGCTTCCTCGCCCAGCTCTTCCTGACTTCTATCCTCGTGGGCATCTTCACCGGCACCCTCGGCCGCTACTTCGTCCCCGTCGCCACCCTCCTCGCCTCCTTGGCCCTGGTTCAGTACAGCACCGCCTGGGTTCACATCATCATTTCTGAGCCATCGCATCTGCACTTTTGGTCTCGCCTGCCTCCCTTCCGACGCACATTCGAGGCCACCTGGAAGGCCGTCACGATTTTCTGGTTCGCCAGCGAGGTGGCTCGCTTCCTCCCCATATCCGTCGCTCTCATTCTCCGCCTCAAGATGCCCAAGGCTGCCTACAACGAACCCGTGGACATGGACGCCCTTGGCGCCGGCTTCGTCGTCAAGTCCGTCATTGTCACCGTTGTCACCATTGTCACCTCTGTCTTCGTTGTCATCCCCGCCTATGTTGTTCTCGTCCGCGTCCAGGCCTCACTGTTACCCGTCGAGCAGAGCACCATTATTCCCTTTGACCGCTCCTTTGACGGCAAGGTTGAGCCCGAGATCGTCGGTGGCAAGGGCTATGCCACCGTCTCTGACGCGTGGACTACCTTCAGCAAGACTGCATGGCGCCGCCTCTTGATTCTCTACGTCAAGATGTTCTGCCTGAGCTTGGCTGCCATGTCCCTCATTGTTGCTGTTCTCGTGCCTCAGGGTGTCTTTATTGCCAAGCACAGCAGGGAGATGCACTGAATGACCAGAGTCCTCTCTGAAGGGCACCGTAGAATGAGGGTTTCAAACACCCCCAATATGCCTGGTCTGTACTAGAAACAGCTCTACTGATGAACATGACCATCATTTACTTTTGTTTTTTTGTGGCGTTTTCAATTTCAACATCCGTCTCAGTACGGGCGGGTTGTCATTCTCTTCTTTTCACTGGGTAATTGTATCGACTCATGTAGAACCATACGTGTCAATCGTTGTCATCCATGGCATGGTTCGAGACCTGTTGCCAGTATGTTCAAAGTGTTGTATTTTCTTGTGCATATGTAGTGAAACCATACGTGAGCTCTACAATCGTAAAACTGCCCATCGACCAACTCCATCTTTCATAGTTCCATCAAGTGACAAATGACTCGGCTTTCACATCCCTTCTTTCCAGCCCTTTGTCAGGGTCCAGGGTCCAGGGTCTCGGGTCTCTGGGCGGCTCCCCTGTCCAATGTCTCTCTCTATCCTCTCTGCTCCTCCCATTGAACAAGCCTATTCCTTCTCAAAGGCTCATTTCGTCATGAATCCAATCGTCGTTGCCATCCAGTTTTTATCTATGTTGTAGAGTATGGACAGTGAAGGGGTGTGAGGGGCGGCGGAGGGAAAACGGGGCGTGTCTTTTCGCGCATTTCCTCAGTCCACCGGGTGAAAGGGGAATGTGGTGGGTAATTAACAAAACGAACAACAAGGTCCGGTCAAAATGAACAAATGGGAAAAGAAAAAGAAAGAGGAGGCACACACACACACACACAAAAGAAAAGACCCATTGAGGATACCAAAATGTTGCAAAGGGGAGGCGAGGCGTGGTAGGGTGTAAGAGGACAAGGACAAGGGCATCATTTCTTGCTTGCAGTATGCATCAACTGCGGGTCTTTGGGGTATGTCTGGTGTAATCTAATCGCAACGTCTAATCGCAAACGCCCTGTCGGAAAAAGCAACACGATTGCGCAAGACTACGACTTGTTGAAAAACCAGCTGCTGCGCTTGTTGTTGGTGCCCTCGTTCTGCAGCGACTGGATGGTAGGGACGTTGGGCCCGTCGCCTCCGCCGCCACGGAGAGGTTTGGCGATGCGGCTGCCGGCAGCAGAGAAGCTGAAGCCGCCGCCGGTGGCGTTGAGGCCCTTTGTGCTGCCGGCTTTGGCTGCCTCGAGACGCTCTTTGACGGAGGCGAGTTGAACCTCGAACCTGTTCAAGCAAGATGCTCGTTAGCAATGTCATGGTGAACGGGCGGATACTTCGAGTCGCTACATACTTGTGATTGGCGGCTGCCATCTTCTCCTGGCTGTCTTGCAGCAAGCTTTCCAGGCTCTGAATGCGCTCGTTTCTCGCAATGAGCTTACGCTCCGCAATGGCAACCTCCTTCTTAAGAGCAGAGTTCTGCTCAACGAGCTGGCGCTGGACCTGTGTAAGCTGTTCGAGATTTCTCTCCAAAAAGGCCATCTTCTTCTGCTGTGCTCGATTGTTGGACGATCGAAGCACATTGTTGTACTGCTCACGAGTCTCATCTAGCGAGATCTCCAGCTCAACAACACGCTCGCAGCGGTTCTGCAAGTCTCGCATGAGGCTCTTCTTCATGACATCAAACTCGGCAATCTGTTGCTGGATAGTCTTGCCGTTGGTCGCAGGCGTGGTGCCGCTGCCCGTCTTTACCTGCTGCTGAAGGTCCTCGATCAACGTCTTCATCCTCGAGTTCTCAGCCGCCTTCTGGGCGGCGTCAGCCTTCAACTCCTCGATGAGCTCGACCTGGGCTGTCTGTCGGTTGGCATAGGCGTGTTCCAGGCGGGACTTGACCTCTTCAACATCGCTCTCGCTCAGGTTCTTTGTGAGCAAATCTTCGTACTGCTGCTGCATGACCTTCAGCCTCTCTTCCAGTTCGTGCCTCCTCCGAGAGTCCATTTCGCTAGATGAAGAGCCAAACATGGATAATTCTGCCTGTCTGACAATCCCCTGTGTCTCCAAAAGCTTGACGCGAAGGTCTTTGAACTCGTCGGGGGCAATGTTGTTGCCCACCGCGCTGATCTCGTGTAACTTCTCAATGTGCTGAATAGCTTCGCTAATGCATCGCTCGTTTTCGCTGAACACATCTCCACCAAGATCAAAGCCAGCCATCATCTTGGCCATCTTTTCGGCCTTGCGTTTCTCCTTTTCATCAAAGGCTGCACCTGTCTCCTTGGCGTTCATCTTGATGTCAAGCAGCTGCTGCTTCACATCATCTAATTCCGTCGTCAGTTCTGAGTTGGCCTCTTTCAGGGCATCCATAGTAATCTGCGCCTCCTTGCTCTCGAACGTCAACCGCTCAAGTTGCATCTTGAACTCATTCGTCTCCGTTGTAAGCCGCTCGTTCTCTTTACCCAGTTTGCTGTCGTGCTCCTTGAGATAGCTCAACTCCTCCTTGGTCTCGCGCAAGGTCTTCTCGGCCATCGTCGCCTGGGATTCCTTCTCGGCCAGCTGATCTTGGAGCTCATTTTCGCGGCGCAAGAACTCCTCGCGTTCATCCTTTTCCAGTGTCAGACTCGGAGTAGAAGCGCGGTCAGTAGCAACAGGAGTTTCTGCTCGGCTCTCAGCTGTCAATCTAGAGGGGGTGGATGGTCGGGGGGTCCTGGGCTCCGTCCTTGCGCCAACAGCAGCAATGTCGCCAGGCTGTGCCCATTTGTCCTTGGGAACCGATTCTCCAGAACGCCACAGCTGGACTTCCCCTTCCAGCGTCGAAATATAGTTCTCGAAATTTGTGACTTGACCTTGGGCCTTCTTGAGCAGCAGCTTGAGCTCGGCAGGGCTGAGTTCGGCATTGACCTTTGCCTTGTTCTTGATGGACTTTGCTCTTGTGCCAAAGCGTAGTGTGCTCAGGGTCTCGGCGTCGTTGTAACTACTTGGGGAGCAGTTGATGATAAGGGTCGTCCGGCTGTTGCCACCCAACGATTCTTGCAAGATTCTCGTCAATTTGGAGTCTCGGTAGGGGACGTGAGATGATTTGCCATCGGTCAAGGCATTGATGACCATGCCCAAGGCACTCAAACTCTTGTTGATCTTCTTGGCTTCTTCGAGCGTTTGTCCACTGGCGCCCGTCTTTCCCACTTTTTCACTGCCAGCCAAGTCGACCAAGAAGAGCTGGCCGCTCTTTGCCGAACCTGTCTCGACGTTTTTCTGGGTGACGGTAATGACGAAAATGGAGTGCGATCGTGAGGACTCCTGGTTCATGTTGGTGGCGGCCACAGCTCTGGCATTTCCTCCCCTCCTCATGACCTCGTAGACTTCAAGGACGCTCGATACGTAGATTTCAAGCAAGCCCTTGACGTAGACGCCACGATTCTTCTCCTCGTGGACGGGTAGGTTGTCGTTCTGGGGGGCCAAAAGATCTCGAATTCTTTCCATGTAAATCTCCATGTAGCTGACACGGACGGTGTATTCTATTGTGCTGGGGCTCGACATGATGCTAGCAAAAATCTGCTCGACAATTCGTGGGATGACGCCGCGTCCTTCCTCGTCGTCGATGTTGGTGCCCATCATGGTGTACGATTTACCGGCACCAGTCTGACCATAGGCGAAGACGGTTCCGTTGTAGCCGTTCAGGATGTCGTCGACTGTGGGTCGAATGGAGAAATCGAAGATATCCTGCTGCTTACACGACATGTCGAACACTCTATCGAAGGTAAACCCTCCTTGGGCGTCTTTGGACTGTTTTGTTTACATTGTCAGCTAGGTCAACGATTGCTAGGCCCTGCGAAAGGGGCGGCAAGGGCCAGCGGTTGGACAGGAGTGACAAGACGGGGATTTTTTTTTTTTCATACGTCGATAGAACATGAATCCTCCGAGCTGAAGGAGACGATGGGCTTTCCGCCCGACTCGAGTTCGATCCGGTTTTGGGGCCGGAACCGGGCCACGACCTTGATGCTATTCGCAGACATGATGACGGTGTTGTTTGTGCCGCTGAGTTGATGTGATCATGGACCACGCCCCTCGGTATCGAGGCACACAGGTCAGGGTCGGGCGGTGGGCACGGACGACGCGCGAGATGAAGCAGACTGGATAGAAAGGGCGATTCGGGGTGCGAAGCAGCAGATGAAGACGACACAAAGAGGGTGGGTTCTGGAGAAGCGAACGCAAGTGTCTTTGCAGCGCAGAAACAAATTCGACGACCGCCGCCTCGGCGTCAACAACACGCAGGGGGCCCGGCAAGGTTAGAGGGGGGGGGGGGGGGGGGGGTCAACGCGCCTGGGCAGTCGAGTGGCACCGGTTTACATTTCACGTAGTGCCTGAATTACAGCCCTGCGTTGTCACCACATGCGGTTTAGCGTATTCCGCCCTAACGCCTCTCGATAACGTTACTTTAAAAAAAATTATAGCTTAGTGCTCGACTGTCACATGTTTCCGTGCTCTCCTGCGGAGCACTCCTGGCGCCGCCGAACCCACGGTGTCTTGGACGGTGTCCAAAGCTTGTTCACGGTATCTTCGAGGCTGGGCATTGATAATTCTGGTTTTTATTTCATCAAAGGCGAGATGAAGAGGCAACGGGGCCGCACATGGAACGCAAAGCGGCAGCGCGCTGCACCCACCCCCTCTTCCCTTGGAACAGCGAGGTACCTACTTAAGTAAGTACTTACGTAGTTGGTGAGTATCGAGGTAAGTATGATGCTGTATCTGATTCTCAGCACTTGGCCACCGTTTGCCAGTTATTATTCCGTGTAAATACACAACAGTGCGAGGGTCTCTGCACGCACAGACACTTACTCGAGCAGTAAATTGCGGCGGACCGCCCCGACTTTGTTGTTCATGCAGGCGGCAGACCCTCCGTAAACAATACAGAGCAGTTACAAGCAGCTTTTATTGCATCTTCATGCACCAACAAAACACGTAAAGTGCAAAATGGTAAATCTCGAAACGAAAACTGGCGACAAGGCCAGGCTCGCGTTTGAAGAATGACTAACAATGCGTTCATGCTATCTGATATGCAGTTCCCATGGTATAATCAGTCCAACACCATACACCCAAAAACGCCTGCCAAACTATGTCCACTCCCTCCACGGTTCGGCCGTCCCTTGCTATGAGTATCCCTAAGCCGGAACGTGCCTGACAAGCCTACATATAGGTTCCATGTGCACCCCAACTGCCCCCCCGGGCCTACGCGGAGCGTTGTGCACGATGGACTAGTCCTCCCAACTCTTCTCGACCGTTTCTCTCACCCTCTTTGTATATTCTTTGCGGTTGTCTTTGTACAGGTTCGACGCCTCGACATTTGCAGGTGACCCAGTGTTTGGGTCGTTGAGCAAACTGACCGAGAGCACATTAGTACATGTCAGTCAGTCTAACAGTTATAAAGAGAAAAAAAATCAACTTGTCTGCTCATCAGATTGGAGGCCCTACCTTTGAATACTCGTCAAGACAGCTGCGACGTCATATGTCGGACTCCAGCGGTTTTGCAGGATATCAAGACATAGCTCCCCCGTTGCATACACGTTCGGGTGGAACATTTGACTGATAAATTTGACCTGTGGCGGCTTGTTGGGATACTGTTCCTCGAATTGCATCACCAGTCGAAAAGTTCCGTCTTCGAAGGGCGTGTCGGCGGGTCCGATAATGACGGCATTCCTGCATTGATCGTGGTAAGCAGCTGGGTAGGCATCAAGGTGCTTGACCGCTGCCACCGCCCGTGAATGATGGAAACGTACCATGTCATCACATTATCAGGGATGGGTGAGGCGGAAACACCGGCCGGAGGATCCATCTGCATGCGCTGCGGAGGAAGAATCAGTACACGATGCGAAATAGAACAATAGGGTGGCGAACCTTGAAGTCACGCATTAGACGACGTCTTGCCGCGGTAGACATGGTGTGAAAGGCCCGGCCTGGGAGATGGTTATGTGCAAAGGTAGACGTGAGGGGGCGCTGTGCGGGTAGAGGTGTCGACGATGAGGCGCGACACAAACCAGACACTTTCCAGCGGGCGTCTTGTATCTAGTGTCGACAGCTTGAGGCTTGACGGATACTCGACGGCTGGGTGCGATGTCAGAGGATAAATGGGGTTTGGTCATCAAGGAAGAGCAGCGTCAAGCGCCAGGCCAATCACAGCGCGGGCCGAGGACTCGCCGTTCGCAGCGGGCAGATCGAGTCACGTGACGTAGCGCTCCTCAGTCGAATGCAAGCATGCAGTCGCACGTGGAAGTTATATTAAAGCTACAAGTTACACTCCGGTACAAATTGGCCATCGTGTCAGTGGCATGGCGGCATGGCCGCTCGACGCAAGCAAAAAGCTTGATGCCACAAGTTCAGTTCAGGCAGGCTCACAGCCGGATCCGACGTCATCTGCTTGCTCCTGCTTACCTAAGGCTACCTACCCCCGTGCCTCGGAGCATAGTTCGAGGCGCGTGTTGCGCGTTGCCTTTGGTAGGGTCCGGAACGTCCCGACTTGCCTGTGCCACCACCGCGGAGAAGTAACTTACCGCATGGGAGGACATGGGGCACGAGTTTTTTCCATTGGACACTGTGTAATACAGTGCATAACGCCATTACTTACACTCACCACACGGATCACGGATCTTCCCCCGCCACGCCATTTTCACAACCCAGCGGGGCCTTCCTTCCCCAGAATGCCGGACCCTCCCCGCCCTAAGCCGAAGCGTACCGAGTTGGCCACCTGCAATGCCACCAGCTTCGCCATTATCTACACCATCGTCCCCTTCGTCCAACAAGTCCGAGCTTCTTTTTTCCCTTCCTCGTGCAGCTGCTTCCCGCGACTCACAATCTTCTCAGTCTGGCCGGTCATACATACCCTTCAGCTCGCTTGACTCTTCACAATGCCCGTTGCACAGCTCAGGTCACCACGGCTGGCAAATCAGCTGGCCCGACATGTGAAAGCGGCTCGCTCCCTTTCGACGAGCGCCGCTCTGCGCAAGGAAATCCAGGATGCTTACATCCTCAGTGCTTCCAGAACGCCAACGGCCAAGGTTAGTCTGGCTTCTCAGATGCAATTTATTCCCCCCGTGTCCCAGTCTGAAACTAACAAGTCCCCGCCTAGTTCAACGGCTCTTTCTTGACTGTCCCTGCTCCCAAGCTGGGTGCTGCTGCCATCAAATCTGCGCTCGAGAAGTCCAAGGTCCCTGTCGAGAAGATTACTGATGTCTACATGGGAAATGTCCTGCAGGGCTCGGTTGGACAGGCTCCTGCGCGTCAGGCAGCCATCTTTTCTGGCCTTCCGGATTCCATTGAGGCGACCACCATCAACAAGGTCTGCGCTTCCGGCCTAAAGGCCGTTGCCATGGCGGCGCAGAACATCCAGATGGGCTTATCGGAAGCCCAAATCGCCGGTGGCATGGAGAACATGTCTCAGGTTCCTCTCTACTTGCCCCGCGCCAGTGGTCTGCCTGCGTTTGGCCATGTCAGGATGGAGGACGGTCTGATCAAGGATGGTCTGACCGACGTATACAAGCAGTTCCACATGGGCAACTGCGCCGAGAACACCGTCAAGAAGCACAAAATTACTCGTGAAGAGCAGGATTCTTACGCGATTCAGTCATACAAGAAGGCACAAAAGGCCTGGGCAGACAAGGCCTTTGCCGACGAAATTGTTCCCGTCACGGTGTCAGGTCGCAAGGGCGACAAAATCATCGACACGGACGAGGGTTTCCTTGACATCAAGATTGAGAAGATTCCCACTCTCAAACCTGCCTTCGTCCGCGACGGGAGCGGCACAGTTACTGCTGCCAACGCATCCACCCTCAACGACGGTGCTAGTGCTCTGGTTTTGGGCAGCAAGGCCGTGGCCCAGGAATATGGCTCCGGTTCCCGAGTGCTTGCCAGGATCTGCAGCTACGCCGATGCCGCCATGGCGCCCATTGACTTCCCCATCGCTCCGGCCAAAGCTGTCCCTATTGCACTCGAGAGAGCTGGCATTACCAAGGACCGAGTCGCCGTCTGGGAGTTCAACGAAGCTTTCGCCGCCGTCATCCTGGCCAACCAGAAAATCCTGGGTCTCGAGGGCGCCAAGGTCAACCCTCTCGGGGGTGCCATCTCTCTTGGTCACGCCTTGGGTAGCTCCGGTTCCCGTATCCTGACTACCTTGCTGCACCAGCTGAAGCCTGGTGAGTATGGTGTTGCGGCCATCTGCAACGGCGGTGGTGCTGCTACAGCCATGGTTGTGCAGAGAGTCGAATCGGTGTAGCATCTACGAGTACGCGTGAGGGAACAAGTTGGCGTGTGTCCTGGGAAGAAGAAGGGATTTACGTGTATCTGAGTATCTGAAGAAGATAGGTCAGCACCTGGGGCGGCGAGTTGGGGTCGTGGGATAATTACTGTACCAGCTAAGCGCATTGAAGAGCCTTTTTTTTTTTTTTTTTGGCATTTGGGAAATACACAGATATCAGCATCAATATGGAAGTGCCGGAAAGAGCAAAGAGGAACATTTTTAGCAAGCCAACCGTGTGATGTTGCCTGTCGATGTGTATATTGTAGGATCCTGGCTGGCAATGAACCCGCATCCAAACAACATGGCTCTCTCGATTGGGATGCCGCCATGGTCAAGGAAAAACATCATAACGGCAAAAAAGACAAAAGAAATCCCCCCAATTTTTTTTAAATTTTTTTTTTTTTGAGCTTCCGAGATTTCTTGCGACACCGACTTGACCTTGCCGCCAAAGCAAAGCATCGTCGTCCGTGATGCACCCTCAAATCAGTCGTCTCCACACACATGTATCGATCCGACGTCAATTCCCCCTTCGCATCAACGTCAACTGCTCCTCCCGTCGCCCGCAGCAGCCCAGCTGCCCAGCATGTCTCTCGTCGCCCAATTCCTCACTCAAATCAACCGCTATGTACGCCTCCAACAAGGAGACAACCTCGGCGCGTGGCTGCAAGTCGAGCCCAACGCGGCGAAATCCTACCACGACATGGCCGCCGAGTTGCGTGCCAAGTTCAACACGGCCAGCGGTCTAGAAGCCGCCATTGAGACGCATCTGCCCATCGACGACGACGTTCCAGACGGCCAGGGAGCAGTTTGGCCGAGCTTCCAGTCGTTTATGAAAGATTACCTCGCGCTTTGGAGGGATATCAACTATGACGATTTGCTGGGGACGCATGAGTTGCTGACAGCCTTGGTGAAGTGAGCCTTTTTATTTTATTTTATTTTATTTTATTTTTTTGGTCTACGTTTTGCTCTGGCCCCGATAACGCGCGGCAGAAGTCTTGGCGCATCATTTCTTCGTCCTGGCATGGCCTTCAGATCAGAGGCTTCGTTTTGATCTACCTCCTGACAAATGAACAGCTCCTGCGGCACGGCCTTTACCCATCCTACGTTTGGAGCCATGCTTCTGCAGACAAGCATGTCCTTCTCCGTGACCTTGGCGCGCTTCACGCTCCAGCTCAACAGACGGCCTGATCTTACGCGGCGCATCCGCTCCGTCGACGAAGACAGCGGCGGCAAGTCCGTCGCCGAGTCGTCTGCCGAGATTATCCAAAAGATCTTCACGACGTGCTTGACGGACCGGTCCGTCGGAAGGGTGCCAGAGGGGAAAAAGACGGGCGTGTACATGTTTGCCAACCTTGTGCTGAAGCTCCTATTCGCAGTACGTCCGTCACTCCTCCTCGTCGCCGCCACTCTCTCCTCCCTGTCCTCCCCTTCCCTTGCCCTCTTGGCCAGATTGGCCGGCCGACCCGTCAAGAAGAGGCAAAGACAAAGGCCGCCACGGGGTCCGCAACGACAGAGGCCAGCTGACGGGCCGCAAGTGTCGAAGAACAAACCTCGCAAAGATGATATTCGTCAACATATCCACCATCTCGCCCCCTCTGTCCCTCTACCCGGCCTCCCAGCGCGTCACGTTCCTCTACTACCTCGGGCGCTTCAACTTCTCCAACCAGCACTACCGGCGCGCCGCCCTGTGTCTCGAGCAAGCCTACCTCCAGACACCGCCGCAGCTCGTCTCCCACCGCACCAACATCCTGACGTACCTCATCCCCTGCAACATCCTCCTCGGCCGCTTCCCCTCCGACGTGCTCGTGCGACGGCCCGAAGCGGCGACCCTCCAGCCCTTCTTCATCCCTCTGTGCCAGGCCGTTCGCTCCGGAAACTTCATCCAGTTCCAGCACCATCTTTCGACCCACGAAACGTGGCTCTTTGAAAAGGGCCTCCTGCTGGCTCTGACGCACCGCCTGCGGCCTCTGCTGTGGCGCTCGCTGGCGCGCAAGACGTTCATCTTGACCTACGTGCCGCCGACCGATGCCTCTTCCCGGAGGGCGGCCACCCTCGACGTCGCCCACTTGCACTCGGTGGCGGTCTATGTGCAGCGCAGGCTGGAAGGCTGGCTTCCCAACCATCCGAGTGTCCGGGGCAGACCGTCCTCCCAGGCAAACCCACTGTTTATGAGAGCCGTGACGAACAACGTCCAAGACTCGGCGGAGACGACGCTCGCGCCCCCTCCAGGGGGGCCAACCAAGCTCCGTCCAAACGAGGGCCTGGTTTGGGGCAACACAGAAATCACCCTGGAAGACGTGGAGATGGTGGTTGCTGCGCTCGTGCGGCAGGGCCTGATGCACGGATTCGTGGCCCACGGCCAGGCGAGGTTTGCCATTATAGGGGCCAAGGCAAAGGGCCCTGTTGCAGCGGGCTGGCCCGTCGTCTGGCAGGCGATTCAGGAGAGGCGGTACGAGGGGGATTTCGATATCAACGAGGTGCCCGGGTGGGTGAAGGGCTGAGCATTCAAGAGAAGCTATTTGCTACGTGACACGGGCAGTTGAGGTGGTGCTCGATGTATTAAAACTACGGCCGGATTGATGTCGGATAACGATGCCCATTGGTGAGAATCACAGTCAAATACATCACGCAAGTAATCAACGTCACGAAGCAAAAGGGTACGGGAGGCAAAAATGTTATTCGTACATCGGGAAGAGAGGTCCTTCTTCTCTCCCAAACCATGAAGACAGTACAGGAGAGCTTTGGCGACAAGGGCCAGTCTACAGGCAGCAGTCAGCCCACAGAGATGTTGTATGTACGCCAAATTGTGCTCCCGTTGGGCAGTTGAAGAGAATATGCGGCTGGCCATGAGCATGAAGCGCCACAAACGTCAAAGAGCATAGCTCCTGTTAAAGCGAGCAAGCGGCAGCAACGAGAGCGACAACAAGGCCAGGTATTGCGGTGCTGACTTGTTGTCGGCCGGCTTCTGCCTTTCACTGCGGTGGGCTTGGACGCGTCAGGGACAGTTGTCTGAAACGTAGAGGGCGTAGACGATGCGATTGCGGTCGTGCTGTATGCGGAAAGAAGTAGTTTCGTCTTCATGGAAGGTACCAGAGATCATCAGAGCTGGGAAAGCCGATGGTGATGCGGGAGGCGATGCGGGAAGCGCAGACGAAGACTTCGGGAGCTCTTTGTTGTTCCCGCCAGATGCTCAAAGATGGCAATCGTGGCATAGCTGCCCTTGGCAACGCTGACAACACAGAAAGAGGGACCACCAGCACCGACAGCAGCATCCTCGCTGTCAACGCGGCCCAGGCCAGCCCGCGGATCGATCTGGCAGGGCAAGCCAGAACAGCCACCGTCGGGCCATTCAATCCCGAGGCCAAACGGACGATGATGCAGACGCGGTTCCTGTCAAGACCGACCCAGTTGTGCCATTGCTGTCGGTGTTGGCGCCGGCAACGAAAGGAGCCCGATTACCATATAGCTTTTCGGGAGTTTCCCATTGGTACCAGGAGGGTTAAAGGCTTCATGCGGTATGCATGATGCAGAAGTTGAATTATGCTTCATGCAAATGCAAACGTAGAGACGTGCTGCATACACGTCTCAGGGAAGCTCACAACAACTTTTCCCTGTGTCCAACCACCCTTGCAAACGAGTCGAAAGACATGGTCATGGAGTGCCGCCCAGCCGTCTTGCTCCGCAGGCGGTCGTCATAGTCCAGCATTTCCTTGTATGGTACCTTGGCTACAATCTCGACCATCCTGTCCGTCGTCTTCTTGCCCCTCAAAGATGTCATGACCGAGTCGTAAGGATCGGGTGGCGCGTAAATCTTGGACACGTCAATCAAGTCGTCGCCCACGGATTCAGCAGACCTGTCCTTGACTTCAAGGACTTGACCGCCGGCGCCTGCAGCAAGGTCATGCTGCACGATCCCAGCCGTCGCTTCTGGACAAGTAATGTGTGTCAGCATGATGGGCTCCAGCACCCCGATCTGCTGCTTGTCGAAGGCGTCTCGGAGCGCATTTTGCACCGCCGTTCTGGCCACGCTGCTGAAGTGTCCACCTGTAGGCGTCTCGAACGAGCCGTCAACGGTGTCAAGACTGACTTTGACATGGCAGCTGTGGAGTGGTGAAGCCCTGCGAGGACCTCGCGCCAACCCAGCAATGGCTCCGTTGAGAAGCTGATGTCGAGCCTCCTCCACGTCAAATGGCAAGGCACATGACTCCTGGGACTGGGCAACTTCAATCTCATAAATATTGCCGTCTATCCCAATACCGGACTCCAGCAGCGTATTTCGGTTATCTGCGTCAATGGGCTGTAATATCACAGTACAGGCAGCTTTACCCTGTTTGCTGGCGACTGGTCTATCAAAGACCGTGTACATTGGCCTGGTAGGTTGAGTCACGTTTTCCTTGTAATCAACCTCGATTTGACCAAACTCGGCGTCGATCTTATGCTTCTGCCTCATGTTGTAAAGAGACACATCCAGGTGAAGCTTTCCCATTCCCTGGATTGTGAACTGATCCGTCTTTGGGTCTCGGCTCCATCTAAGGCTTGGATCCTCTCTGGACGCATTTTCTAGCACCGTCTGTAGCTCCTGGGCGGCGACGTTGCCGTATGGTTCCACCTGTAGAAATGCTACCGGGGGTGGAATTTCAGGAGGTCGAATCTGCAAACGGCGAAGATGCTCTGGAACTGGTTTGCCGCCCACAGTAGTAACCAACGTATCTCCAGTTCGAGATTTCTTGAGGCCTCGCAGGGCGCCGATTTGCCCGACTGTGAGCTCCTGCACATCCTGTGTTTTGGATGCTGATATCTGAAGGATCCCCATGGGACGCTCCTGGGTGTTGAGGCTGGTATTGAAACTCCCAGCATTACGAGTCAAGGTGCCGTGGTAGACTCGGACGAAGCTGATGACGCCTTCCTTTGGATGACTGACGACCTTGAAGATGGACGCTACAGAGGCAATATTTGCCCCCGCCTTTTTGCCCTTGCTATCCAAAAGACTGTAAAGCCCCTGTGTGCAAGACCCGGCTCGCACTTCTGCATCTGGTCGTTCCGCTGGACTTGGCAAGTAATCGGTAATGGCGTCCATCAAGGGCTCGACACCGATGTGGCGGAAGCTAGAGCCGGCGAAGACCGGAATGACCCGTCCGTCCCCGTTTCGAATGGCACGCCGGATGGCCTGCTTCAGCATTGAATTCGGAATGTCGAGGTTTTCAGCAAGGAACTCGTCCATGATCGCATCGTCGAAATCAGCAAGACCTTCGATTAGACGTTGCCTGGCTAGCTGGATTTCAGCTAATAGTTCCGGATTTGAAGTAGAAAGCTTCTCCTTCAAGTCGTCTGGTCCGTATTGAGTCTTCTCGCGTTCCGACTTCCATCTGTAGCCGATGCCACTGATGATGTCTATCACGCCGACGAACATTTCCTTTTCCCACCACGGGACTTGGCACACGAGAGGCCAGCCCTTTAGCCTGGTACCGATTTCCAACACTGCCTTTTTCAAAGATGCGCCTTCACGGTCCAGCTTGTTGCAATATACAAGGCGAGGGATCCTGAATTCTTGCGCTGAGCCCCAGACCCGTTCTGTGTGGGCTTCGACACCCTTGACCGAATCAATGATGCAGACGGCACCATCAAGAATGGGAAGACATCGATCGACTTCGAACCTAAAATCCTGGTGGCCAGGGGTGTCGATCAAGTTGACCGTCTTGGGATGCGTGCCAGGAGCGCAATTCTCAGCTTTCGGCCAAGTGAAGGTGATGGCGGCTGACTGGATCGTGATACCTCGCTCCCTCTCCAATTCCAGAAAGTCAGTCACAGTGTTTCCAGCATCAACATCTACAGAACAGAGTTAGTTGATGAAGTTTTCTTCATTCGGCGCCGTGAACGGCACCCAGTGTCTGTGTCACGACTTGCCTCCAACTCTCTGCGTGATACCGCTGTAATAGAGCATGCGCTCTGTGGTTGTTGTTTTCCCCTGTCCTTCATAATCAGCCAGTCATTGCCGAGAGAAACTACCCATGGCACAACGTACGGCATCGACATGAGCAATTATACCAATATTGCGGATGTTTTGTACTTGAGCATCTTGCTGTGGTACAACTCGGCCATGGACAGTGCGTCGGCCGAGCGCTATGGACTTGAATGCCACACCATGCTCCAAAGTCTGCGCCAATATCCTGTGGGGAGGAGATGTCCTCCGACACAAGGACAGAATGAGCATGTTGAATTACTGCCGACTGGGTGGTAGTTTGGTCAAATAAGCCCGCTGAGGCGGATTCAAGCGCCCAGCGAGTCTGCCAACGGCTGCAATTAAGATACCGTGGTAGCCATGGAATCAAAGAATCTCGACCGTCAGTTTGCCTCGACGGCCCAGCAGTTCTTGTAATTTCGAGCTGGATTGTCGTCAGAGCGGCAGAATTTCTTGAAGCTCAGGCCTGCCGCCCGCGCCTGCCCCAGCTCAGAGCCGGCAGGCGGTGAGGGACCGAACCACTCGACTCGTCCATCGCGGACCGTCCCACTTTTCCAATCCGGCATCGTGCCGCCCCTCGATCGTGGTTGGATGCTTCGGCTGGTAACTACGTCAACGTCGCTTCAGTCCCAACCCGTCTCTGCAACCACCACACGACCCCCTTTTTGCGACACGCAGCCGATTGCTCCAGCCCTCGCCGCTCGCTGCCTGAATCCATACCGACAGCGCCCCCGCCGCTAGTATCATACTCGTCTCTGGGCTTTGCATCGTCTTGGAGGCTATAGGAACGACCGTATATCCCTTATTCACCATGGAGCTCTCTGACATCTTGTATGTGTCGCATGGCAAGGAGCGCATGGCCCTTTCGATTTCGACAGCCACTGACGTTAGCGTGATTTCGATATGTAGCCGGATCGTGAACTTGGTCGTTGCGGTCATCACCGTTCTAGGTGGTATCGCCCAGATTTTCAACTTCCAGCTGTACGTGCTCGTCATTCAACAAGGCTTCCATTGATTCCGAGGCGGTTTCTGTCAACGCCTGCGATTGCTGGCGCGGGCCCCCTCGGCGGAAGCAATTTCACCAAAGGCTATCTGGGGGTAACGTAGGCTGATGAGATGAGGACAGGCAAGCGATTATCCTAGGGGCTTATATGATCGTTTTCGGTCTCGCTATTGCCCTCCTAGGTAAGTGTCCAGTGACGTCGAGTCGTCTTCGATATCGCAGTTAACAAATTTCAGAGTTCCAGATCCCTCCTCAGGTATCTCGATACGCCAACTTCCTGTTCTCCTTCATCGGAAGAGGCATCTGTAAGTGGGAAAATTGTCGAGACGTGACGGTGACCGAAGTGGATCTGACGCAAATGTTTAGTCTATATCCTCCTTGGTGGTCTCCTCTTCGGCAAAGGGGTCCTCCCCAATATTGCCGGTGGGATTGTCTGCATTTTCGGTGTCGGCTACGTTGCTCTCGAATTCATCCCCTCGATCGAGCCGCCTAGCAACATGCGCGAGGCCGATGCAGGCTGGGGCGCCGAGCAGGTCTAAGCAACCATGCACAGAAGCTGCCCCGGAGCCCTGGAACGGAGCGCTGCTCCTTCTGTTCCCTGGTCCGCCGAAGACGCTCACGACTCTTGTCAGGGATGACCCGGACGGATCGATTTTGAAATAGTTTGACACGAAATCCTCATGGAGTGTGGGGGCATGCGCTTTCAAAAGTTGACGGCAAGGAAAGGAAACAGGTATAGAACTGTATCATTTGTTCATTCACGAAAAAAATGACGTGGAGATACGTCAGGTCAGGTTCATAGGGGGGAAAAACACCAAGTTATGATTAACTCATCCGTGCCCTACCATATCCATTACATCACTGCTTCTTGTTCAAGTTACCGGCATCCTCAACCCCCCCCGCGACACTGTTGATCCCACCCGCAAGACCGCCTCCGAGAGAAGAAACCCCATCGCCTACAGGTCTGAGTGTGTCGCCGCCCACGCTGTTGACCGTGTCTCCCACTCCCTTGGTCGCGGCGCCCGTGACGCCCCCAACTGTTCGCGTGACGCCACCAACCGTGTTGCCAAGCGTGCTGGTCACGAATCCAAGTCCGCCCTTGGCCTGGTCACCAGCCGTATTGGCCTGGTCGGAAACATTGCCGGCTGCATTGTTGACTGCGCTGGTGGCTTGTTGGTCGGCCATGATGCTTTGCTTGGTTATAAACTCGGACGTTGGGATATGGTTTCCTTTCTGGTATAGGCTGACGGATCCGGCCGGTTCTTTTGTTTTGTATTTTGCTTCAACCGGCGGCCCAGGCGGGGCCAACTGAGACAATATCAACATTTATACTCTGCTCAGTAGTGCTCGATTATACGCGTAAACAGGTTTTTTTTCTAGACAGCGTGATAATCCTGACGTCATGCGGGCGGTGGCTTGGCATGCATGATGGCGAAAGCCCCAACGTCCCGCCCGAATGGCAGGTAATTAGTTGATTTACTAGTTGACTAGTTTCCTCGGGGCAGGTGGTTAGAGAGGAATCTCATGTAGATGCTAGATATACTATGAAGAAGCGAAAACGAGAAACAAGACATCATTGTACGCTATTCGCTATGACGATGCCCAAGTCAAAATGATGTGTTTACATGTGAAAGTCGACCTTGCTATGCGCCCCTACTTTAAAAGGCGATCCTTAACCAATGTTGAACTCATCTGCGGTATTACTCATCAATAGCATGCTCTTCTGCCTGATACTATCCCTGGCTGGCTTCTGATCCACAGCCACTGATAATGTGTCGTCGTCCTTACAGGAAACGTGGCGATCCTTGGAGTTGGCCGGGCCCTTCTTCTTGTTGGCTTTGCGATCGATACCCGCGCCTATGCCGCCTGGCGGATCGCGCAGACCGAAGCTTTTCGCGACGTGGCCCAGGTGAAGCTGCGTGATGTCGAAGTGGACTCGTTCTTCACGGATGTGCGTTGCGTACGCTCTGATGTGAGACTTGAAACCGTTGCGTGCAAGCTCCAGACGTTTGGTGTCTTGTAGGAGGCGCTGCTCAAAATGAAGTTGCAGTGCCTCGGCCTTATCATGGTATGATTGCCCGTCTGCGGAGGTGGCCGAGGTTTCGACAGGGAACTCGAGTTTGCCCATCAAGCCCGTTCTGAGGATGTTGTCGTATGATTGCGAAGAGGGAGGAGACGAGGATTTGAGGAGCTCAATGTAGCCTTCTTCGCTTCCGGGAAGGAGAAAGAGCGTGGCGTCGCCGGACCTGCCGGCACGGGCTGTTCTCCCCACGCGGTGGATGTGGTCGGCGAAACTGAATGCTGGATCGTACTCAATGACCAGCTCGACGGAGGGAATATCTAAGCCTCGAGATGAGACGTCGGTGGTGATGAGCAGAGACGGTGACTTGCAGGCGGAGAAGGATTTAAGGGTTGCTGTCCGAATGGGTTGAGATAGTGAGCCATGCATCCTATGCAAAATGACGTTTGGGCTTGCGGGCGATGTGATGTATGCGGCCTTGGAAACTGTCTTCTCAATCAGCTCCTTGTCCGTTGGTGCAGATGCTGGCAAGTCTGTTTCGTTGGGGTTGCGGAGCATTTCGTAATGGAAATCAACAGTGTCGGCGCATGACATGAAGACAACAGCTTTCATGGTCCGTCCACGCCTAGAAAAGACCGATTTGAGATACGACGTAAGCGTGACTAGGCGAAGCTTGGAGGGAACAACAATGTATGTTTGGTGTAGCTGGGCCGGGGCTTTGTGAACAACGTCCTCGTTGATTTTGCCGTCGTCGTCGCTATTTTCGGCGGCCAAAAACGTTGCATCAGCAAGACTCATTTCTCCTAGTTTTTGGACGTTCATCTTCATAGTGGCTGAACACAGTACCGTGACTCGTCTCTCGGGCAGGCTCTCAAGAGATGTTCCCGCCCCTGTGGTTTTGACGATGGATACTTTATTAAGAGCGCTAATCGTCTTCTGCAAATCTTTTTCAAAACCCAGGTCCATGAGCCGGTCACCTTCGTCTAGAATAAGCCAGCGAACAGTACCCATGTCCAGAGCTTTTGTGTTGTCGATGTGATCAGCCAGGCGACCAGGTGTGGCAACCAGAAAGTTGACACCTTTTCGAATCCTTGCCTTTTCGGCCTTTTTAGACTCTCCACCAGTAAGTGCGCTCGATACAAGCCATGGAAATGGTTTTATAAGCTGCTCGAGAACGGCATGTGTTTGCTTCGCAAGCTCGCGGGTAGGTGACACGATGATTGCAAAAATACCGGAGTCTCGGTGGATCTGCTTGCCGTCGCCTTGGCTGCTGAGCATCAGAACTCTATGCAGCATGGGGAGGAGATAAGAAAACGTCTTTCCGGAACCGGTTTCGGCTTGTACGAAGGCGTCACCGCTACTAGACAGCAGATGCGGAATGACCTTTTGTTGAATGGCAGTAGGGCGTTCCAGGTTCATCTTGGCCAAGGCATCGACAAGCCGAGTAGAGAGTGTCAGTGAACCAAAATTGGCAACGCTAGAGAGCGGCGCATTTGTTGGCTGCGGCGCTTTCCATTCTTCTTGATTTGCAGTTTCGGTCGTCTGAGCCGGATTGAAGGAAAAGAGGCGTGATATAACCTGGCGACTGCCTTTGGCCGTGGGGTCTGACTTGTGCTGAGTAGAACCGTCATTTGCGGCGGCATCGTGGCCAGACCGGTCAGGCCGAGAGCCTGGTCTGTAACTTGAATAACTTGCCGACGGGTCGCCATGGACTCTTTGCCGCTTTGTCGATCTAAAGCCGTCGTCGTTTTGCTGTCGGTCTGAGGAGGGACGAGGGTGCCTCAGGTTTGCGCTCCTCTCAGCGCGCTTCCTGTCTCGCCATCGGCCGCCTTTATATTTGACCTGCGTCTTGAGAGGCTCAGAGCCCAGCTCAAAGTTCAAGAGCATACCATCGTCCGCCATAATCGCCAGTTGTCGTTGTTGTTGCTCATGTATTGATGGATGGTGGTGGGGCTATTCATTTTTTTATTTTTTTTGGGAAGCTCTTTTATCGATAACCTGCGTGGGGTCCACTCGCGCCACCAGGGGGTCGAGCAAGTCAACTATGGACTGCTCAAGCGGACGGCCACTTGGATGGCAACAACTCAATGCAAAGCTTGACACATGCAAGAAGGACATGGTCACGGCGGGCACGAGGCTGTGTCTGTTTAAATTCTCGTGGCAACGCTGTCAAAATGGTGCGGACTTGGGTTTTGAAACACGGCTACTGGCATGATGGACTTGGTTATTGTGCCTGGTAGGATCTCATTGTTTCAATGTTGATTCCTGAATGGCCCAATTGGACAGCTGACGGACTGGAGACCAAGACCTGCAGTCGCTCGGGGACTGACGGCGCCACTACGTACAGTGTTGGGACTTTGCCCCGTCTCCGGCCCATCCGAGCGCGCTGGCGGGAGATTTTCGTGCCTGCGAGTGAGTGACTGGTCCGCCCAATCGTGGGGCCTCGGGTGGGTGCGCCCCGACAGGCTGACAGGCGGCAGCTAGGCGTCCCGACTTCTTCCACCGAGATGAGATGGAGTCGGAAGGACTGGCATGCGACGAAGGCCGGTTTCTTCCCGACGATGCACTACTACAATGGCGCTGCACATCATGTGGGTGTTGCAGATTTTTGGCATGGCGAGTCTCGATACCAAGATTTTTGCCCATCGACACCGGACTGCCCTCCCTACAGTGTACGGCGGACTATTCCTCTCTTCTCCTAGCGAATGGTTGGTAAGTAGTCACTACAATCTGGAAGCTTTCGATACAAGGGCTCAAATGGACGATGCCATCAATCGACATCGCACACGTACTCGCCCAAGACGCACAGCGTCCACGTCAGACGGCGACTGGTGGCAGGTGCGGTACCTACCTACTTCAGTACTTAATCTGGAGCACAGCTAGTAGCAAAGTGCCAAGTACTCCGTAGTGAATGACGGCAATGGTTATAGTCATACTATCCCGTTAGTCCGTAGTCTCCGTAGTTTCCGCAGTCTCCGGCGCGTCGATTGCGCTCCATTTCGGCGTCCCTTCCTCCTCCAGTGGTCGCTCCTTCCCAGTTCCCCACATCCCATCACCCCGTCATTGCGTTCCTTTTCGCTGCCTTATTAACTACACGGTACTCCGTACCTCGCACTTGGTCACCCGCGCCCATTTTCCTTTCCCCATCCCCCCTCATTACTCATACCGGGAATTTTTTGCCTGCACCATCAGAGAAATTTTTTGCACCTCGGTTTGCTAGTAGTAGCATTCTATCCCTTCTTTAACCTTATTCACTCCCCAAATTTCTAGCATTCTCCCCTTCACGTGGACCGCGCGTTCGTCTGACGGCTAGATCTGTCATATGAACCTGCAATCGACATATTTTAATTCATCTCCCCGTACGTACTACCACTTCTGCCTGGTGACGCGAATCCCGCCGCACGTCCTGTGGCGTCTAGCATCAATCAACTGCACCGTACACCTGTTGTTCTGGTTTTTCCCTACAGCTTGACAACTTGACCTCCCTCTTCCTCCAAGTTGAGGCAAAGGAAGTCTCTCCTACTGACACAAAACACACACAGTCTTTTCCCCATCAGGTGTAATCTAAATGCCCACCATCTATTCTTCGCTGTATTCGAATTTCATCCGTCAGGGATCTACAGTCGCGAAATCCATCACAACACATGGCTACGCTCAGTCTTTCGTAGCTGCCACTCATCCGCACGTTCTCAACTCGCAGAACCGCCCCGTCTTTGGACGCCGACATACCAGCCGACTCGGTCTCTCCGCCCTTCAGTTTCATTCGACTTTTCACAAGGACAGCGGAGGCGTCTCCGACCACAAAAATGCGCACACTCATTTGCCGTTAGACGCCTACTTTGAGGCCTTGCAGAAACACCAAGTCAATGACGAGCTTGACAAGGAATGGACGCAGTTTGAGTTTCCAAAACAGATCGAATGGAAGCCCAGCGCCGCTACTGTCCTCCAAAGCAAAGATGCGGTCGTCGCCGCCGAGTCAGAGCCTCCTGAGGAGTCAGAAACTCGGTCTTCTATCTCTGCCGAAGATGAGGCTGCCCTTGCGCACATTGACGCTGCTCTTGAGAGAGAGCTTGAAGCGCGGAGACTCTTGGAGGCTGCTGAGAATGCGCCTGCTGTTGAACAGTCTTCTTCAATACCTTTGTCTAGAGTCGGAACACCTGCTGGTTGGAGATCCAAATCTCCCGCTGTTGCTGGCACCTCGTCGCCCGATGTCGACCGTCAGTCGCAGTCCTACGCTGATCATCTATTCAAGCTCTCGCAAGCCGGGCGATATGCCGAGATCCCCGCTGTGTTTGAGGCCATGCTGGCTACCGGCGTGAAGCCAATCGCCAGCGCATATAATGCCCTGCTTGTGGCTGCCATTCATATTCCCAGCAAGAAGATCGAAATTGTATCCAAGGCACTCGATGTTTACGCGGACATGATCCGTCGCCGAATATCTCCCGACGGCGATACATACGATATCCTTGTGGGACTCCTAGCTTCTCGATCTGCCGAAGTGTCCAAGATGAAGGTTGCCTTGGAGGACAAGCGTCAACGATTCGGTGGCATGGACGAGCCTGGCAAGTTCATGCTCGCTTCTCATGAGCTTGAACATGCTATCCTTTGTGAGGATGATAGACTCGATCTTGCCATGAAGCTGTTCGATTCGTCGGTGGATTGCGATACTGCCATGTACTCCTCCGAGACATATCACCAGTTAATCTGTGCCTGTGCTGAATCTGGCCGTGTCTCTGACATGCTTAGACTATTCGAGCACATGGAGTCCACCAAGACGGTGCCGTTTGCTTCCACCTTCCCCACCATGATCAGTGCCTTCGCTGAGCGTGGCGACCTGGTCAGTGCCGTTGAGTGCTACAACGAGTATCGTAGCCTGGCTGTTGCCCAAGACGGCGGCGAAACTACTCTACATGATCGTGTCGACTCTGAGGTATATGCGGCTGTGATCAACGCCTATGTCATCTCGGACAAGATCGAGAGGGCCATGAAATTTTTCGAGAAAATTGTCAAGGAGTACGGCGTTCGTGCGAGAGATATCAAGGATGCGTTGGTCAGCACTGGATTTGTCAAGGGCTTCATCTCTCGAGGGATTTACCAAGAGGCCTTCCATTGGGCTCAGTCTGTCGAAGCCGAGGCGCAGTCCCAGGACATGATTCGCATTGCCACTGTCGCAGCGGACCATGACGACAACGTAACCGCTACTGACGCGTATGCCAATATCGTCGCTGATCCGCAGGCCCTCGTCGCACCTGCAACGGCACTCTTGGCTATGAGTATCCGAGGTGGCGACGTCACTTCCGCTACCAAGTACTGGCATGCGCTCAGTGACCCCGAAGTCAAGGCGACTGTTGACCTCATTGAGCCCACTGTGATGTACGCCGTGGCATTGATTGGTTCCGGACAGGTCGCTGAGGGTCTGGCTCAATCTGAGATGATGTTTGGGAGAATTCGCGCCTCGGAGGTTGAATCGGCCAAGGAAATTGATGAGGGCGTCGATTTCATTCATTGCTACATGGAACGCCGTGGTCTAACCGATCCTCGTGAGGTCGCGTCTCAAACTCACAGTGGCACTCCGTTTGTGTCGACCGCAACACCTGCTGTTGCCAGCTTTGAAGACACTTTCGACCCCTATGCGCACAGCACGGATTTCAAGGGGTCTGCTCTCATTGCTGAGGACCTCGAAGGTGGCCACGGGCGCAAGGGCGTTCAATGGAACGAAGCTTTGGGACGTTTCCGCAACATCCGCCGTGCCGGTCGCCACCCTCGCTATATCACCTACGCCAAGCTGATTTCCGCTGCTGCTCGAGATGGCAAGATGGACCTTTGTCACGAAATTTTCGCCATGGCTCGAACCGACATACCTCTGGTGGCGCAGTACGCTGTTGTTCGATACGGCTGGTTCTCTATTCTCGATGCCATGGTCGCTGCTTGCTTAACCCTGAGGGACCGTGGCCGCGCCGAGCAGTACCACCAGGAGCTCTTGGAAATGGGCGCGGCCCCGTCTGCAAATACTTATGGTCTCTACATTACGACCTTGAAGGACTCCACCAGGACTTTCGACGAGGCTTCTGCAGCTGTCCAAATATTTCACAGGGCCAAGTCTGAGGGTGTTGAGCCCAGCTCTTTCCTTTATAATGCTTTGATTGGCAAGTTGGGCAAGGCTCGCCGTATCGACGATTGCTTGTTCTATTTTGCCGAGATGAGGGCTTCAGGGATCAAGCCCACTTCGGTCACGTATGGAACCATTGTCAACGCTTTATGCCGTGTTAGCGACGAAAAGTTTGCTGAGGAACTGTTCGATGAGATGGAGGCGATGCCCAACTACAAGGCTCGCCCTGCACCATATAATGGCATGATGCAATTCTTTCTTACCACTAAGCGCGACAAGACCAAAGTACTGGCGTACTACGAGCGCATGAAAGCCAAGGGCATATCCCCTACTTCTCACACGTTCAAGCTCCTGATTGATACTCATGCTACTTTGGAACCCGTCGACATGGCCGCCGCTGAGAAGGTCTTGGAGACAATTCGCGCCTCCGGCCAACCGGAACCTGTTCACTACTCGTCACTCATCCACGCCCGCGGATGTGTGCTGCACGATATGGATGGGGCCAAGAAGCTTTTCGACTCTGTCGTTGGCGAGTCATTGGTGCCTGTCAATGCAAGCTTATATCAGGCACTCTTTGAGTCCATGGTTGCCAACCACCAAGTTGCTGATACCGAGCCTCTGCTTGCTCAGATGCGAGAGAAGCAAGTTGAACTGACATCCTACATTGCCAACACTCTGATTCATGGTTGGGCTGCCCAGAAAAACATTGGCAAGGCCCGTGACATCTATGACGCCGTGGTTCGTGAGAAGCGGGAGCCGAGCACTTACGAAGCTATGACGCGGGCTTACTTGGCCGTCGAGCAGCGTGACCAGGCCCAGGCCGTGGTATCAGAGATGCGTACTCGTGGCTATCCTAGCGCTGTGCAGAATAAGGTCTTCGAACTCATTGGTGGTGGCCGGGAGGCATCCGCCATGTAGAGCCTTTTTTTGCTTTGACAGTCGGTGCGGGTTTATCGAGGGCGAAGGATGTCCTTTGTCCAATGGGCCTCTTGTTTTGATACCCTATTGCATTTGCCAAGCAAGAGGTGTTATGGGGTGTCGCAGTTGTTAGTGTGAGGCTCATTTGCCTGTTTTGGAGTGCTTTTTTGGGTTCTTGATTGTGCTTGTTTATACCGGCATGGCGTTTCGGGTTTTACTAAAAGACGGCGGCCTCTGGATAGGCCGGTTGTGCAATGGTATAATGGCATTGGATTCTGTGGGCGGCCACCCACTAATAGACACATCTCCACTCGGCCACGATGAAAAAGCCGTTCGCGAAGCAGCATATGACCCAAGGGTCAATGGCAAATGGAGAGAGGTCATCGTGGCATGCCGAAATGAGGGCGTCTACGATGGAGCCAGGACACGATGCTGCTGCTTGTATTATATAGATTATGTAATATAAAGAATCTAAAAGATCTAATGCCCTGTCCTAGTATACAACTTTGCGTTGCTTGTGTGCTTCCGTGTACATGGGAGACTTAAGTTGGAGGATCACCTCACGACCTCCTTTACGTACTGTATGAAATGGAGGATTGTGGAATCCCACACTGTATAAGATACCCCACTCGACAGTTTTCCACAATGAAACTCAGTCCATACCTTGAATACCTCGCAATATTCCGAGCCAATCCAAGTCTGTCGACTATGCCGCATCCGCACGTCACGATAAAATCCGTGACGTCTCGGTGCTCTCGTCCTCCTTGCGGAAGAAGCTCTGTACGGTTCTAACTCATCACCGGCGGCGTCTACAAGTCGTCAATCCGGCCAGGCTGCCCCGAAGAGTCTCCCCCGCCCCATCGCCAACTATTGCTTCTTGCACAGCCAACTCCTCGCGACTCTCCTTGTTCACCCGCCCAAGGTACATAAATATACATAGACACACACATAACATATCGAGCTCCTGCGCCCGTTCTTGACGAGGGGTCCAGAAGCCATGGCGAGCGGGAATCCCACCGTGGCCGTCTCAGCACCCGGCAAGGTCCTCCTCGCGGGGGGCTACCTCGTGCTCGACAGGAAGCACACAGGCGTCGTGTTCGGCCTCAGCGCCCGGATCAACGTCGTAGCGGGGGAGATTCACACGAGCCCAGGCGTCCAGCTGAGCGAGATCATGGTGGACAGTCCGCAGTTCGTGGGTGCGCAGTGGCGATACGGGTACCACTTGGCGCCGCAGGGGGGCGGCATCAAGGTCACGCAGTTGCAGGTGTGAGTTGCTCCAAGCAAGAGACAAGTGGGCGATGTTGATGTTGCGGAGAGAAAGGGAGTGGGGGGGGAGTGGTTGAGCGAGCGGGAAAAACCATGGACTGACCGGCCTTTTCCCAGGGACGCCGTCATCTGCAGGAACGCCTTTGTAGAGACGACGCTTAGCTATGCGCTCACATATGTCGACCGGCTTATGGGCCGGCTGTCAGACTATAGCCTCCGGCCGGCTCGTCTCGTCGTCCTGGCTGACAACGACTACTACTCCCAGTCTACGCCGACCGACGGCCAGCCGGGACGCTTCGCCAAGTTCACGGTGCCGCTGGGCGGCGCCAACAAGACGGGGTTGGGGTCGTCCGCGGCGCTGGTGACGGCGCTGACGGCCGCGCTGCTGAGCCACTATCTCCCCCGGAGGCTGCTGGACATCACGTCCGCGCAAGGCAAGCGTAGGCTGCACAACCTCGCGCAGGCGGCTCATTGCGCCGCGCAGGGCAAGGTCGGGTCGGGGTTCGACGTCGCGGCCGCCGTGTACGGGTCGTGTCTGTACAGGAGATTCTCGCCCGACGTGTTGAGCCAGTTGCCCGAGGCGGGCTCGCCTGGGTTCGCCGAGAAGCTGGTCTCGACTGTGGACGGCGCAGTTTGGGATGTTGAGGTGCGGACCGAAGGGCTGCGACTACCCAAGGGCGTGACCCTGAGCATGTGTGATGTCGACTGTGGGAGCCAGACCGTGGGCATGGTCAAGAAGGTGCTGGCATGGAGAGCCAGAGAAGTCGACGTGTCGACTAGATTGTGGGATGAGCTCCAGGCGCGAAACGAGGACCTGGCCGCCTGGTTGAGTGACGGAAACGTAACTGAAATTCCGGTCGCCGTGGCCAAGGTCAGGGCGTTGATTCGGGAGATGGGCAAGCTGAGTGACGTACCGATTGAGCCCGAGTCCCAGACGGAGTTGTTGGACGCCTTGAGTGCCATTGATGGCGTGTACGGGGGCGTTGTCCCTGGGGCCGGGGGCTTTGACGCTCTCGCCCTGCTGACGAGGGATGATGAGGAGACGAAGAAGCGTGTGGAGGACAGGGTTGCCCAATGGTCTCGGGAGAAGGGGGACCAGGTTCGTTTGTTGGGTGTAAAGGGTGAGATGGAGGGTGTTAAATATGAGAACCTAGACGTTTACTCTGGATGGATAGCAGTCCAGGGTACAGATTAGAGAGAATAAACATTTTCAGCTGACGGTTTGGCACATGACATGGAGAAGACAAGCAGAGGGGCGGGGGGGGGAACCTTTGATTTGCCCGTTGCCAGAACCAAGCACATTATCCATGCTAAAAATACATCGACTCCAAGGAATCCCGTTTTCCTTCCTCACCTGGGCCAATTGTTGGTAACCTTTCTAAACCATGCTGCTTTCTAGTAATCACCATTCCCTGCCGAAGAGAAACAAAAGATACAACCTTGCTCAGCAACCAAGAAAAATAAAAAAAATAAGCCACATCACAAAAGAAATATCGGTACACGTGTCGCTGTCGACACACACCAAACTAATCTCTCTAGCCGCCTAATACCACAGGGGACGTGTCTCTATCTCCAAAGTGGCAGGCTGCATGGCACGAAGTCGTGGAGACGGGCGGGACATCTTGTGGTACTCGGATGGCGATTCGGGACGGAGCTCGAGGACACCGATGCGCGAGGCAGCTGCTTTCTCTCGGAGAATAGAAATTCTTCATCTTGTCAGTTTGATGGTGTGCATGAGATTTCAAAAGGTGCATGAATGGGGTACGTACTCTTCTTGAGAAACACCAGGGAGGTTAACAGGCTCGAGCTTTAGATCAAATGGAGCAGACTAAATCGTTAGCTACACATTGGAAAACGAATCCAGCAGCATCACGCAAAAGAACCTACAATCTCAATGTCCCGGCGGGCTCTTCTTCGATCCCGAAGCAGACTCTGAAGACGTGTGTAAAGCATAACGAAATTGTTCTTGACGTGCATATGAACACTCTCCGACCGAACTTCCGAGGCTACCAATTGACAAGGACCGTGTTCGTCGCGAGCTTTTGTGAGAAATGTCGAGGTTATTAGGTGAGATAGCGATAAATGTTGGGTAATAATGTTGAATGCCAAAAAAAATCGAGTCCAGCCTCGTGAGAAAAGAAGAAAAATCTCCAATTGACGGCCTATCTTCTTTCAAAAAGGCCGCAAAAATGTGCTTTCATGTACTGATGTCTTCTTTCCTATGTTGCGCACCGCGGCAGGATGTTTCAAATTTAGATTGACAACGATGTGGCGTTTTCGGAGCCCGAGAGGCTGGAACGAGAGCAATCTAGAAGAACGTTGTCGGGCGACAGAAGGAAAAAGAAAAAAAAAGGGGGCCAGAATGTAACTGGCCGAGTTGAATGATTAAAAGTCCTTGGGTAGTATAGGAGCGTCAATGTGGAAAAGCAATGCTGAACTTGCGATGATGAATGACCGACGGAGACAAACGAGCGCAGTTGAGAAGAGAAATATTTTTGTTTGTTTGCAGATGCTGAAAAAGAGTGACACGCTGACTCGGCTGCTGCCCGTCAAACGGAATTAAATCGGAGTGGGAAGAGGATGGAGGTCTAGAGAGTGTTTTCGACGAGGTGAGGATGAAGATGCTGATGGTGATGGAAGGGGGGGACGGATGATGTTATATCTGAGATGGGATTTGGTGTACGAATCGAATCGCAAGGAAGCGCGTTTCGAAGGGGCGGGTCTAGAGTGTCTCTCGATGGGAGCATGCTAATAAGGGAGCATATTCCCAGGGCCTGTCTGTCCGAAAGGTGTTTTCGTGTCTTCCTCCAGACAGGTGTTAAGAAAGTGGACGGTGGAGACGGAAAGGGAAGCGGCGTTCGGGGCCCAGGAACAGGGACGCCCCGGGGGGTGGGTGGCGGCGGGTGGCAGGGACAAAGAGAAAGGTTAGACTGCTGGCCGGCCCAATGGCGCAGAGCCAATGGCGAACTCTTGACGAAGGGCAGCCAAAAGTCCAAGACACAGACAGGCCTTGCAGCGGCGTGGCTGCCACAAGACAGGAAGGAGCGAGCACCTCACAATTGCTCACAATGGCTCAAGACGGCACAAGATGGCTCACGGTTGGGCTCGGGAACAAGACCAACAAGTCGTCGTCTGTTGACGACACGACGACATGGCTTTTGGATGGGTCCCGGTGTGTGTACTACTACTACTACCGCACGCACACGAACGGAGTACTCCGCACGCGCGTATCAAGTAGTTATTATGTGCATACCTCATGTGCCGAGTGTGCCTGGTGCCTGATGTGATGTGGTTAGGAAAGTTAACGTTAGTATCTATCTGTGTGCCCAGCTCAATGGGCGGGCTCCGGACTGTCGGACGGTGACACAAGGTCAAGCAAGGGTCTTGCACTGGTGCCAAACCCGAGCGAGCGAGTTAATGCACAGCCTCGTCCTCGTCTCGCAGTGGTGCAACGACCCAAAGGGGTTGCTGGGCCCGCCGGGCTGGATCAGGAAGGAACGGGTCGTGCATAGCATCTTCATAAATTGGCAGGTGCGTGCGTGCGTGCCTTGCAGGAGGAGGAAAGGAAGCTTTGCAAAACAAGGAACCGGAACCATGCTGGTGGGAATATTGGCAGGGCAGCCTGTTACCCGCGTAACAGAATAATGGCGAGGGGAGGGGAGGGCCACCTCCCCTTTTTGTTTTTTTTTTTTTTTTTTTTTTTTTTTTGGTTTTTCCCGTCGTTCCTCTCAGCTCCCCTCTACCTGCCTGCGTAAATACTAGGTTGCTTTACCGACGCTGGACCAATCCGAAGCATCCCCAGTGCGTGGCATTGTTCGGATGCCGCTCCGAGATGAGAAAGAAGGCGGCCACAGCCCCGGCAACGATCTGGAATTGGGCGGCGCTACGGGAGCCAAAAAAGTGGCCAAGCAACCATTTCCACACGGACGAAAAGCAGGGGACGTGGTTGACAACTCTTGGCCGGCCAAGCCGCGTCTATGGATATTGAAAAAAAAAAAATCAGACCTTGAGTGCCCGCGTCGCTGGCGCTGCCGGAATGTCAGCAGTTGTTCGAGGCCGTTGTTTAATTTCGTTTCGTTGGACCGCGACTTATCGCTGGCTGGAATGCGGTTTTGATTTTCTTGGTCAATACCATTTTTCTTTTCTCCGTACCATCTCACCTCGAAGAACCAGTCTTGTTAATTCCTGCAGCTCGAATTCTCCGAGCACGCCGACCGTGATTAATTACAGATGCGCAGGGAGGGAACAATAGAAGGCAACGTTTGTGGCCCGACCCAACAGGTACGTACCTACCTGGATGGGGCTGGACGGGTCCTTGACATGTTTCGTGACAAGACATGGTATCGGCGCTCCCTGGTGACTTCACTCTGGCATCATCACGGCCCAGCTCAATGGGCCAAGGTAGATTGCAATGGGACACTATTGCTTATTTTTTTTATCTTTTTAGTTTTTTTCGCGACGACTACTCCACTCCGTACAAGGCCAACCGTCCTTGACCCTAAACCTTTTGGTTGTTTCTTTTTTCTTTGCCCTCTTCTTCTTCTTTTTTGTTTTTCCTTTGGGTTGCATTGTACGCAATCACGACGACGACGACTGCCCAAACAGGCCGGGCTCGCTCGATCTGTCCATTGGCACATCATTGCGTCCGGCGGATGCTCAGCTGAGTTTATTCATTTATTGAGCACTACTCTATAGTAGTACTACGTACTACGTGCTCCGTACCAGGACAGCCACAGCCGCTCCGCAGCCGGGCAGCAGATTACGTGCAGCCTCACCTGCCATCCGCTTGCATGTACATACATGTACGTGCCATTGGCAAGTTACGTGCAGCATCTGCGCGCACGCAGTGCATACACAGATCCTCGCACCTTGCATGCTGAGCTGAGGATGATGCAATGTGCTCGACTCAAGTATCAATGTTATTCTTCTCATGTTACCCAAGACTCGGTCAGCTGCGTCCATCGGCCCTGGCTGCGTCAGCTATTCACGCTCCGCGCTCCACGCCTCACGCCTCGCTCTTCGCTCGTCTCTCTTCACTCTTCACGCTTGACCGACGCCTTGGTCATCCTTCCCTTCCAAGTTCTCGCCCCAGCCAGCTGTGACTGTTGGTCCATTCAATAAAATTCAGGTGAGATTCGAGCGCTCCCTTGCGTGCCGAGCCTGCCTGCACCGACCGACATGTGTCTTACTCCCTTGGCGAGTGCGAACTCGGAACCCTGAACTCACTGGCTGGCTGCCGAGGTGACGGTAATCCAGCGCCAGTACGGAGTATCAGGTGGGACAGCAACTAACACTAGTAGAAGTGGCAGTGGTGGTGCTAGTGGTCGCCGTCGTCGCCGTCGTCGTCGTCGTAGTCGTAGTCGTGCTGGTAGCAGCATCTATCCTCCATCAGCAGAGTGCCATGGCCTCGAGCAACTTTCCGGCGCGTCGACGCCCTTTGTTCCTCTGATCTGCTCCGTACAACATCATCAACTAGCGAAGAAGAAAAAATCCGCCCTTTGCCCGCCCCCGCTTGCTTGCCGACGGGCTTGTGTGTCCGAAGTCAGACTCAGGACCCCGAAACCATTCGATTGTGCGTACGTAGCTTCGACAGCGTGCCCGCCCGTGTCGTGTTCACTGTTCACGCTCTGGGACAACGGGAATGGCAATTTCGACCGACATCCGACATCCTGGCCAATACCGGCTTCTCGGCTGCATGAGATTGACGAGATTGAATTGTCCCCAAAAAGTCTGGTGGCCTGCGGTGCGGTGGACGGTGGATGCAGGGCACTCGGGCCACTTCCACTTGTCAGCCGACGACCAACGTGATAAACCGACACCTTTACTTCGCGTCTCTCGTCTAAACAGGGACGGCTGAAAGGAGGTACGTAGTGGTGGTGGTGGCAGTAGTCATTGACCGTGCCGTGCTTGGAGCATTTATTATTGTCCCAGTCCACAGGTTCCAAGTCAATTCCAGGTCAGTTCCATGTCAATTGCCGAAACCCCAGCCAGTCCAGGCGCGCACCGGCTTCATGTTCCCGTGTCCTGTCCTGTCATCCACCACACCCCAGCTCCCAGCTCCCGGCTCCCGGCTCCCAGCAATCAGTGCAATACTAGTGGCATGTATGTACGTAGCAGTTCACCAATCCTGCCCACGGACAGGGGCCCGCCCCCCGGGAGTTTTAAGGGAGATCTCGCTAATCGTCTGATCGGTGCTCAATTAACCCACCCCCCCGTGCCTCTTCTCTCGCCATCGTCGCTCTTCCTGTTGCCCGACCGGGCGCCTGATACCTGGTGCCTGGTGCCTGGTGCCTGCTTCTCTTCCGAGTCTGAAAGGCCGTTTCCCAATGTTTCCTGGCGTCTGCTTCGTTACTGTCGGCCTTCGGTGCCTAAATCATCAGCTCAGTCGCCCCGACGGACGCCTTGTGCGAGGTCGCGGAGCACGTCAACCGGGGTGAGCCTCACGTCACACGACACCATCCAAGCCCGTCCACAACCAAGTCGCCAGTCCACCGACGCACCCGACGCGGTGCAAGGTACCAGACTTATTGCGGATAGCTCTTGACGTGGAAGCTCTTGGGTTTAACAAATTGCTCGAAGCCGAACCGCCCCAGCGTCTGACCCTTGCCAGACCTCTTGAACCCTGTCCAAGCAAGATCCTGGTGTCCTCAGTCAGCAGCAAAAGAATAAGTGAGCACGGCATCCCAGGGAATTGGACCGTAGTCAGTCACTTACAGGGCTGGGGTAGTCGCAGCGGTTCACGAATACAGTACCCGCCTCCACATCTTCTGCCAACTGGTATCCCTTTGCTGTGTCTCGGGTCCAGATGCTTGCAGTGAGACCAAGTTCACTATCATTCATAAGTTTTATGGCCTCGACATCACTATTGACCTTCATCACCGGAATTACTGGGCCAAACGTCTCCTCAGTCATAACAATCATTGTGTGGTCCACCTCCGTCAGCAGCGTAGGTCTCACAAAGTTGCCTTTGGGTGGCGGATTGCTGAAGCTCTCGTTGTTTGGAGTAGCATCCTTGGCGCCTTTGTCTAAGGCGTCGCTGATGTGGGACTCGATTGTCTCCTTGGAACGTTTGGAAATGACGGGTCCAACCTGAGTCGTCCTGTCAAACGGGTCGCCCAGTCTGTAACCTTGAAGCACCTTTTGCACGCTCTCGACAAAGGCATCGTGGATTTTTTCGTCGACGTACACTCTCTCAATGGAACAGCAGCTCTGGCCCGAGTTGAAGATGGCTCCGTCAACAATCTCTTCGGCGGCCCAGGCGACATCTACGTCGGATCGAACATAGGCAGGATCCTTGCCACCCAGCTCCAGCCCAACACCCACAATACGATCGGAAGCAGCCTTTTGGACGGCCAGACCACCGGCCACAGAGCCAGTGAAGCACACGTGGGCAATTCTTGGGTCCCGGATCAGTGATTCCATGACAGTCGGTGAGCCGCAGTGGAAATATTGGAGGACGCCTTCCGGCAGCCCGGCAGTCGCAAAGAATTGAGCAACATGCTCCACGATGGTGGGAGTTTGGGGAGACGGCTTGAGAATCACGGTATCGCCTGCTAATATTGCGGGAATGAGGGAGTTGACGAGAATAAGGTAGGGGTACTGAGACACCAACAGCGTCAGTATTTGATAAATTCGACAATACTAAATAGTACTAGCAGATTCAGTCGCGGAAAAGGCACGTACATTCCAAGCAAAGATGATGAGGACGGGTCCAACCGGAACCTTGCGGATGAAGCGCCGGAAGCCTTTTTCTGGTTCGCCGTCTGTGTCCTTGAGGGCGTCGTCGCTAATCTTCAGCAGGTATTCGGCGCGCTTGACAGCTGTGGCAATTTCCTTGCCGGTGTAGGCAATGGGACGGCCCATCTGCACGGTCAATTCCTCGGCAAGCTCAGCCTCGTGGCTGGAAAGCTCCTTGAGGAATTTCTCGACAATCTCTTGCCGCTCCTTGAGGGTAGTCTTGCGGAAGCTCTGAAACGCCTCGGTGGCGATCTTTGGCATCTGGTCAAGCTCTGCGGCGGAGACGCCATTTCGAGTTATGATGGCTTCGTTGGTATTTGGAGAGATGGTCTTGATTACTTCGACGGACATTTTTGGCAAGCGAGGAAGATTCGAACAAATAGTCTGCTTGTATCAGGGAGCCGTCGTGGAAAAAAGCGGTTGTGGTTGATTTAGGGCTGTGAACGGCTTTTCCGAGGGTGCGGAGGTGTTGACGTGGGTTAATAATAAGTGGCACCGGCGAGCAAGGTAAGGATAATCAACGACCATGACGCTGGTCCCCGCCGCGGCCATGTAGAGACTCGGGAGTACGTAGCACGGCGCACAGCGCACGGAGTGAGTATGCGGTGCAGATTACTGGAAACGAGTCTACAGCTTCAATGTTCTCTCAAGAGTACGTCGGCAAATGGGTTACTTAAAGTTACTCAAGTACCTACTTTAGTAATAAGCCACGATACGATACGATGATGCCCCGGAGCGTTCTGGAAAGTTGGCGACAGCGTGGCTCCTGCCCAACAAAAAAGCCCAGGTGCCTAAAGTATGTATCCGTACGCCCCACTTGCGCAGAGTCTCGGTACTCCGTAATGCCCCATCATCTTATCGTTATCGCGTCATGCGCTGCAACTTTTTCTCCGTGGTCCGTGGTCGCTTCACATTCTGCACCGGCGGCCCCGACAAGCTCATCCTGCCAGCAGGACAACAGCCGCAATGGCCCCGGGAGAGAGCAATAAGTTTCTAGATGCTCCCGACAGCGAAGATGACCAAATAGACAACTACAACTCTGACAACGAGATAACAAAAGGCGGTCGCAGGGCAAAACGGCGCAAGGTTGAAAGCGATGATGAAGATGCTGGCAGCGGCGTCAACCCAAGTGCCAGCGATGATGAGGGCTCACTCCACGAGGACGGACAGGAAGGCGACTCCTCAAAACGAGACAAAAAGGCCAAATCAACATCTCGCAAAGAATTGCCCAGATTAGAGACAGGCATTCCCGACATCACCAAACCCTTGACGAAAAAGAATCTCGTCGCTTCCGAAGAAGCCATTAGGAAGTCAGGCGTGGTATACATGTCCCGTATACCGCCAGGAATGAAACCGTCTGCTCTGCGAGCTCTACTGTCACCGTACGGGAAGCTGAACCGGATATTCCTGGCTCCCGAGGATCCTACTGTCCGCGCCAGACGAAAGCGTGCCGGTGGTAACAAGAGAGCGTTGTTTACGGAGGGATGGCTTGAGTTCGTTAAGAAGAAGGAAGCAAAGGCGGCTTGCGAGTTATTGAACGGGCATAATATTGGTGGCAAGAAGGGATCTTTTTTCCGCGACGACATCTGGAACTTGGTCTATCTGAAAGGTTTCAAATGGCACAACCTGACAGAACAAATTACGACCGAGAACGCAGAGAGGACAAGCCGCATGAGAGCTGAGATTAGCAAATCGACCAAGGAGAACAAAGAATTTGTTCGAAACGTGGAGAGAGCCAAGATGTTGGATGGCATGCAGGCCAAGGCGAAGAAGAGGAAGGCTTCCCAAGTGGAGGACGAACTCGTACGAGAGGGCGGGCGGTCTTTCAAACAGGTACGACAAGTGAAGAAGGACGATACGGGGGCGCAGGATCAGCCGGCGAGCGTCACGAGAGTCTTGAGCAAGATTTTCTGAGGTACCCAGTGCCATGATGTGTAATTTCGGATTGATTTGCATAGCGTTGTGATCTTAAACGTCGTGGATCCGATATTGGATAGTTGAAAAATACATCGAGTCGTGCGCCAACTGAATCAGGATGGTGGAAGATGTGACGGTTGACTCGGCATGCACTTAGCGGTAACCTTGATTTACAAGACAGCTTTTACGCGCCGCTAGTCACATACCATCCATACTTGCTTAAGATGCCATTGTTTGTCTGTTATGCCAGTCCCGAGTCTCGGTTTCGATTGACTACCCTGTACTTGATCCATCCATCGTTATTGCATGGACTTACCCGGGAAGGCACCAGGGAGTCCTTGCCCCGCCATCCCGTCGATAAGGTTCTCCCGACGCTTATCAAGCAGCGGGGCAAGATTTTCTTGATCCTTGCGAGTCACAACCGAGCCCAAGTCATCTGCTGCTGGTCCTTCAATCTCATTTCCAACAAAATCTTTATCTTCATCCGACTAAATTTCACCATCGAAGATGTCCATGGACCTCGACGATGCTCCTGTACCCATTGGGGTGGCAACACAACAGACAGCCGCGACGTAAGTTGTGCCGCCCTTTTTCCCTTTCTTTTTCCACTTCTTTTCTCGTGTGTGTCTTGTTTTCCTCCTTTCGGTTCTGTGGGTGGATGGATATTGTCGCTTCTCAGGACCTACTACTAACATGATATGTGTATCAAGTATTCTCTGCTGCAACTGCGGCGCCCCTATCGACGGAACGACCGCCACCAATGCTCTCTGCTTCAATTGCGTCAAGCTCACAGTCGACATCTCTCAAGGGATCCAGCGCGAAGCGACTCTCAATTTCTGTCGTGACTGCGACCGATGGCTGCACCCGCCGGCCAGCTGGGTCGTGGCCATGCCCGAATCCCGCGAGCTGCTGGCCCTGTGCCTCAAGAAACTGCGAGGTCTCCATAAAGCCCGTGTGGTCGACGCAAGCTTTGTCTGGACGGAGCCGCACTCCCGGAGAATAAAGGTCAAGCTTACGATCCAGGACGCCGTCCAGGGCGGCGTCTTGCTCCAGCAGAGCTTTGAAGTCGTTTACGTGGTGGCGACGCAGCAGTGCCCCGAGTGCGCCAAGTCATTTACCGCCAACGTCTGGAGGGCGTGCGTCCAGGTGCGACAAAAGGTCTTGCACAAGAGGACGTTTTTGTTCCTGGAACAATTCATCATGAAACACAACGCCCACAGAGATACACTCAACATCAAGGATGCCAAGGACGGCATCGATTTCTTCTTCTCGCAGAAGAACCAGGCCGAAAAGTTTATCAGCTTTCTCAACTCTGTTGTGCCCGTCACGGTCAAGGCGTCCCAGGAGCTCATATCTCACGATGTTCACACGTCCAAGAAGTCGTACAAGTTTACTTACTCGGCTGAAATCGTGCCCATATGCAGAGACGACTTGGTCGCCATGCCCATCAAGCTGGCCAAGCAATCCGGCAATATTTCACCTCTAGTCCTGTGCCACAAGATTGGAACTTCGGTCTATCTGATGGACCCCCAGACTCTCCAAACTGCCGATATTGCCTCACCGATATACTGGCGCGCCCCCTTCAGATCGCTTGCCGACGCCCAAGAATTAGTAGAATTTATCGTCATGGACATCGAGCCCACCAATACCCGAAGAGGCAAATGGGTCCTCTCCGAAGCCACCGTCGTCAGAGCATCAGACCTCGGGGTCAACGACCAGAGCTACTTTACGAGAACACACCTGGGCCACTACCTCCAACCCGGCGACTCTGTCATGGGATACCTCCTTACAGGTACCATGTTCAACAATCCCGAGTACGAGGCCATCGAAGAGTCCAACACATACTCCTCCACCATTCCCGACGTGGTCCTGGTCAAGAAGCACTACCCGCGTCGCCGGAAGAACCGCCGACGTAACTGGAAGCTCAGACGCATGGGCAAAGACGAAGGCGAGCTCCTACCCAAGAAGGCAGATCAAGATCGCATGGACCGCGAGTACGAACTCTTCTTGCGGGATGTGGAAGAGGATGAGGAGCTTCGTGCCGCTTTGGCTCTTTACAAGAACGACAAGAAGAGAGCAGAGGAGGAGATGAGCGTTGCGGAAACGGAGGAGGGCGAGGATGACGGCGTACCTCCGGTCAATATGGACGAGCTGCTAGACGACTTTGATGAGCTGACAATGCAAGACTCTTGATAGCAGGGGCCACCAAAAAGAAAAAGAAAAGAAACAGAACAAAAGAACGAAATAAAAATCAACATTGGCGTCTTGCTCTGCGCATCTATAGTCTCATACCTAGCTGAGCATTCCCAGTCGCGCATTTGTCGTATCATATATTTCGTAACTGTAACGCCGCAAGTTTGCCGTCTCAAAAGAACCAAGGTATCGTATCCTCCTCCAGCTTCTTGGGAGTCTCTCTCCGCCTCTCACCCATCCTCATCATCTCCCTCTCCCTCTCACGCCTCGCCCTCCTCTCCCTCACGCCAAAAGGATCATCCTCATCACCATCATCCTCCAGCGCTGCCTCAGCACGATCCTCCGCCCCAGCCGACGCAGCAGAAGACGACGCCAACACCCTCCGCGTCCCCCCCGGCTCCCGCGAAGAGGCCGAAACCACAACAGGCCGCGGCCGCAACGACACGCCCGAACCGCCCGACCTCCCCCCAACGACGGCCGGACTCACCTCCCTTCCGCGGCGCGTCTCCATCAATCCCTGCAAGCTGCTTCCCACCCAGGGCGCCGGGCCCGCCTCGCCGCCTCGCCGCCGCCGTCGCGAAGCCGCCTCCCTGCACCTCGTGCCCGCGGCCGCGGCCGCGGCCGTACCCGGCCCAGGCACCACCGGTCTCTCAATCTCCCTGATGGCCGCAGCGTTCTGCGCCGCCGCCAGCTTCTTCAGCCGCGTGTACTCGGCGCGGTGGAGGTGCGCCGTGAACAGGCGAGCCGTGTCCAGCAGCTCGTCCTCCACCATGCGGAACCGGTCGTCCCCGCGGGGCCCGGCGATCATGAACCTGCGAAACCGAACAAAAGAAGAAGAAGAAAAAAAAATGAGCCACACGAGCAAAGGGACGCCCTCGGCGGGAAAGAAGGCCAAAACGTACTGCTGGACCGGCGGCACCGGCGGCGGCGATGTAGACGGACTACAAATCCCACCGGCGCCTTCTGCCCGCCAGGTCAGTCAGTCTTTGGACGCTGCTCGTTCTCGAGGGCAGGGCCGCGCAGGGCCGCGCTGGGCCGCGCAGGACAGGAGACGTACGGCCTTGCTCCGGGGCGCGTCGAGAGCTGGAGCGCCGCGCGGGGGCATGAGCACGCGGGCTCTGCCGCCCGGGCGCCTTGACTGGCGGCGAGTCCTCGGGCTCGCGTCTAGTTTTCCACGGCAGCTTTCGGGGCATGGTCGAGCGTGGCGGGTGAATGCGGTGATGGTGTTGTTTTGCTGGTTGCTCGTCGGGAAGGGTGTGCCGCCGAGTGGGGTCGCGAACGGGGACGAACCGACGCGCGTTGAGGTCATCATGACTTGGGTGCGCTGTGATTTGTTCGTTGCCTGTTGCGACGACGCCGGCCGTCCAGCTGCGGGGTTTTCCATTGAGCTGGAATCCATGCATGGCTCCTTGGCCGTTTCAATCACCGACTTCGTTGTGTCATATCATTGTTGCAGTCTTTGTGGTTGAACAAGAAGATGAATAAAAAGTAAAAGAATACACACACATGGATGGGAGAGAGTTGGCTGCAATGTCCGATAGTAATAACCACCACCGACGTCATTGAATACACCGCCATGTATGCATCTTTTGCACGTGCACGCCAAACTGCGTGATTGCACGTTACGCTTGCTGGAGGATTTTGTCAAGCTCTAGTCTCTACGTGTTCTGCCCACATCGACCAATGTCGCCCAAAGCGAGCGCATATAGGCCACCGTTGTCGGCTCTCGCATATCTCTTCACCACCCAGTGCGTCCTTGGAATTTCCATATTTCTAGTACACAGGCCGGGCGTTCCAGCTCGAGGCCCCTTGTACAAATAAAAACGTGCTACATGTAAAAACCGAAACAACATGGCTTCCTCCCTTTCCTCTTCATCCATGAGATTGCCCGTCGCGCTTTACTGCACCTCTCTCACAACTTTGTCAATAGCAGTAGCCACGTGGTCAATATTTTTCGAATTCAGGCCGGCCATGGAGATGCGGCCATTCTTGGTCATGTAAATGTGGTAGTCGGCGCGGAGCTTGAGGACCTGAGCCTCTGATAGACCCGTGAAGCTGAACATGCCAATCTGGTCAGTGATGTGGTTCCATGTCCCAGGGGTGCCGAGCTTCTCAAGTCTCGAGCGCAGTTCGTTGCGCATGGTCATGATTCGGCCGGACATGGTCTTCAAGTTGTCCTCCCACTCAGCAAAGAGCTTGGGGTCGTTCAGGACGGTGGCAGCAATACGGGCACCGTACAAGGGGGGGTTGGAGATTTCGGAGCGCTGGAGAATGGCCAGTTGGGAGGCAATTCGGGCGATGGAGGTGCTGGCGTCAGGTCCGGGGCTGGTGACGACGTGGAAGCAGCCAGCCCGCTCGCCGTAGAGGCCAAAGTTCTTGGCGAAGCTCTGGCAAACAAAGGCCTCAAATCCCTGGTCAATGAAATAACGGATGGCGGCGGCATCTTGGGCGAGGTTGCCAGAGGCGAAGCCCTGGTAGGCACAGTCGAAGAAGGGGAAATGCTTCTTCTGCGCGATAATGACGGCAAGCTCCTTCCATTGGTCGAGTGTAGGGTCGACACCGGTCGGGTTGTGTGCGCAAGGGTGCAAGAGGATGATGGAACGATCGGGAGCAGCTTGGATGGCGGCCTTCATGCCCTCAAAGTCGAGGCCATTCGTTTTCTTGGAGAAGTAAGGGTAGTCGGCAACCTGGAGGCCGACATTTCCAAAGATTTGCTTGTGGTTAGCCCAGGTCGGGTTGGACATGTAGACGGTCCGGGTGCCCTTGTAGAACTTGGCGAGGAAAAGGGCGCCAAGATGAACGGCTCCGGTGCCAGAGATGGTCTGCATGGAGGTGGCCCGTTTCTCCTTGAGGGCTGGGGAGGCGGCACCGAGAATCAACTCGGCAGCCTTGGAGGTGAAGTCGGCAAGGCCGGCAATCGGGGCATATTCGTGGTTCAGTTCGGGGTTGTTTCGGAGAATTTCATCAGCCTAATATGGCGACGGTTGGGGGGGTTGGAGGATTTGGGGTTTTGACCACGAGCGCGGAGCTCTCCAAGGCCGACGAGACTGGGGTGGCGGCCACCGGTGGCATACGATACGACAGATTTATCCACAGATTTATCGGCACCAAGCAAAGGAGGGGGAGACAGAGCAGAGCAGAGCAGAGGAGACGGGCCAGGGCCAGGGGCAGTGGGCAGTGGGCAGTGAGCAATTCATGAATTGCTTACCTTTTTGACAACAGGGAGAACCCAGGGCTTAGCATTGTCATCACGATAAGCGCCAATCCCCTATTTGCAGGGCGTCAGCACACATGACAGGACCAGACGAGCTCAACCGGAAAGCTGCATGGTAGTTGGTCACACGCAAAAGGAGAAATAGACGAGAAGCGTCCCGGTCCAGTGGGTGCTGGCACATACCAAGTCAACCTTTTGGGAGCTCTGATCAGCCTTGTAAGCGCGAGCGAGGCCAAAGAGAGGATCCTCGGGGGCCTGCGGGACGGTCTCGGCGGGGAAGCTAGTTGCAGAGGCCATGGCGGGCGAGATGTGGCTGGCAATGTTGTTGAGCCTCGCAAGTGAGGAAGAGGGAGGAGCAGAAGAAGACGACGAGGTTGGCGAGGTCGACGAGGGCGGCGGCGGCGGCGGCGGCGATGATGATGATGATGATGATGATGATGGAGGAGCCATCATGGAAGAAGGGGAGGACTCGAGGATGGTGGTGGGGTGACTGATGGACTGCGGCTAATAATGGCGACAGTGCCAACAACAACAACTCTCCTCCGTGGTCCGTCTGGTCCGCAGGGAGCAGCAGCGACGATACGCAGGTAAAACTGCAGGCCAAAGACAGCGGCTTTGCCCGGTCGAGCAAGGATCGGAATCCAGAGCCAGAGCCAGCAGAGCCAGACACCAGACAAACGCAGACGCAGGATGCAGAGGCGGTTGGAGGCGGAGCGCGGCAGAGGTCGTATTTACTATTCGAGCAAAACAGCGCAGTCATGTGCCGAGTGCCTAGGTACTTGAGGTTAGAGATATCAAAGTCGCAAGTCCGGTCCAATGTCCGGTCGGGACTCTCGTCACGGTGCGGTGCGGTGCGGTTGCACGTCTTTCAGAGGGAGGGGGAGGGCATTGGTCAATCAATCAACTGTGATCATGGTAGCAAGCCAAGCTCGAGGACTTACCCGTCGCTGTTGACACAGTCCGAGTCTGAGTCTGGCCAAAGATCGGGACGCAGGACGCAGGACGCAGGACGCAGGATGCAGTCATTCAACAAATCTCGTCACTCCAGTCATTCGATGGCTGCCGCCGTGGCGCGGCACCGCGGAAAAGGGGGAAGGAAGGGGGCGGGGTTCTTCGAATGCGGTTTCCCTGGCCCGCACGCAAGCGGGTAAGGTGAGCCAGCTCCCGAGGTCGTTTGGCCGAGGCCCTTCGGCTCTCACGCAGTCGCAGTCGCAGGTGCCCGCGCACGGCCGAGCTGCTTACTATTACCAGTGCTGTGCCCGATGCTTGCACGCACAAGATGTAGCATGAATTTATTTTCTACATTGCCAAATGCCCACCGCTGCACATGCCCAGAGCAACTCGACACTTTGCTGCTGCTACATGTACTCCTGTCCTGGCAAGCCGCCTTATATGATTAAATCCCACAACACCAAAAAGGCACACAACCCGCTGGCCGCGAAAAAGGTGTAGCGCGCAGTGCTCGGCCGTTTCGTAGCCTTCTCCAGCTGCTTGTTGCCTCCGCCAATGTTATCTGCGGTTGATAAGGAGTTGGTCACAAGCTGCTCAATGTGCTCGGATTGCATCTCTAGGTTGTTGACGAGGAGCGATTGGAGTTCGGAAATTTCCACCAGCGACTTTTCGGCAGTTCTGCCTCACCGCGTCAACAAGGAGACACGGCAACGGAGAGGATGGCGGGTGGCGGGTGGCGGCGACGCTTACCTGACCTTGTCCAACGTGCTTTCGTAATGCTGCATCATGTCCTGGTTGCCCTCCTCAAACATCTGCAACTGCTGCTCGGTCAAGCCTTGACTGAATGTAGACGCCTTGCTCGGCGCGTCGCCCGTCAGGGCTGCGTCTTCGGAGACGGCGGCTGCCATGAATGCGTCTTTTGACACTGGCGGAAAGGGCGTGAAATCACCAGCCGGAGGAGCCAGCATGCCGCGCGACTTTTCCACTTCTCTCCTCAACCTCGTCTCCATCATGTCTTGCTGCGTGCGACAGCACAGCTCCAACCTCTGTCGCAGGAACCACAATATGCCATCGCGGTGCATATCTGTTTGCTGAGCATGCGCCTCCGCCGCGTCGTGCTCTGGCGACCTGCTTGTGATGCTGCCACCCGACGCCCAGGAACCCAGGGCACTCAAGGCGCTCGCGTACTTTTTCCGAATGAGGGCTGATTCCGTCTCTCGCCGCAGCTGCTCGGCTTCTTCCAGGCCGCGTATGCTGGCGTTGAGTTCTCTGATCATTTGCTTCGCATTGACGTCGACGTCTTCCCGCTCGCCATCTGTCAAAACCTGCGGCGGGCCATGACCCGCGCGGCCTGGCGCCCTCCGGGGCTGAGCTGTCGAAAGGTATGCCCGACGGACATCCTTGAGTTCCTTGTGCAAGCTCGCGATGTGCGAGTTCTGGGGCAACGCGTGGGGGTCAGCAATTGAACTCAAGCACACTTCCCCCCCGAGATGGTGGACTGACTATGCGATACGCCTCCCTGACGAAGCCTTCGAGGACGTCAACATCCAGAGCAGCTTTGCCCGATGTAGGCGCGGCGTGGTGCGTCCGCAGTAGATTGTTGAAGTCGTTGGCTAGGTCTCTGGACGGGAGATGAAAGGCCGTCGAGAGAGCCATTGCGGGCCAGCTTCCTTGTGTGCAGCGGAACGAACTGCGTGGCTTTGAGCAGCGAGGAAGCTTGGACGTCGTCTTAGACACAAGCCTGCTTAGTCATCACACACCGTCTGTACTCTCTACTCTGCACTGTGCAGTCTGCACAGAGTAGATTCTTCTGATGGCGCGCGACCAAGGGCATTTTGGTGACTTGTCGTCACCCTTATCAGCTCTAACAAGACGGCTCATCACAAAATTTCCACCAGCACATGACAATTTCTACCGTCTCGTGATGGCTCTACTGTCCTTTGAAACAGGGGCGCCGCGCGAGTGCCTGCACGAGTACCTACCTCCGAGGTATCTACTACTTGGGAATAGAAAACCTAGACGGGGAGAACCTGCAGCCCGATTCCCGCATGAAGACAACGCCGGGTGTTGAAAGTGCACCCCAAACGTACTGAAGCTGCGAGCGGCATCATGGGGCGTCGAATTGGTTTACTACTACGGGCTGCGGCTTGGACATCAATCGTCTCGGGTGCATTATTGACTGAATCAGCTCGTAGGGCATGCAGCCGACGAGAAAGACAAGACGAACAAAACAAGGGCCCAGAAACCCTAAAACAATCCGAGGGACGATTTGGCCGGGGTCAGCCAGCATCAAGACGCCCCGCCCCGCATGAGTGCTTGCTACGGACTTGCTCTGTGAAACTGAGGAGTGAGGACTCGATGAACCTTGCACCCTAGCTGGACCTTGGGCCTTGGACTTGGGCTACTCAAGACTTGACAACGCAGTACGGAGTAGTAATATATGTTCTGTCATGTTCGCCGCAACCTGGCCGTGCACCACCGGGGCCGGAAGTGGGAACGGACGTCGACCGAGCACACGTTGGCAGCCATTTGGTAAAGTGCTTGCAGTTTGAAAACGGGCCTGACGGGACCAGACGAGACGAGACGAGACGGATGAGAGAAGACGACGTTGACTTGAGGCTCATCGTAGTCGATGCTCATACATACACACATACATACAAACGTGGCCATGCGCGCACAACACACTGTGATTGGAAACAGCAGCCTCGTCGGTGACGGTGACGAAAACTAGCCGACTAACACAACGTGCCAGAAGACAACGACGATGCGGACCTTGGACGGATATGTCATCCACTCGGACTGCTGTCCCCATGATCCATAATACTACGGAGCACCTATGTAGGTAGTTAGTACCGAGTGGCGGGCCTGAATCGACAAAGCACAAGAAGCAGACAACCTCGGTCGGCTTCGCCTCTCTTATCAAGGCGTACTCTGTCATTACTCCGTAATATTAGTAGTCTTCACTTACTCGCTCCCGCCCCCCACAGCTGACGCTGCCGATATGACGTTGGTTTCGACCGGGCGCCAGAGTCCTGAGCCGGCTTCTGCTCTAGTTTCGTCTGTCAAAACCCTGGCCCGTCCTCTCTTCCCTCTCTCCCCCGTGCAGCATTTGCGATATGGAATCGTGACCTATTTCTTTCGCCTGTAGCAATGAAGGATGAGAGGGACCTCGGCGTTCCTTTGTCCGACCGCCGTGCGCAGCCAAACCCAGAGCAGGATTGCCGACCGGCCGCCGACACGGACCCGGTGGACACGGCGCCGCCGGCAGGACCAAGACCAGAGCCGGCGGTCGATTCCTCGGTATCAACACCATCATCACCATTGTCACCGTCAACGGCGGCCCGGCCCGGCGACCAGCTCCGTCAGCATCATGTGCCGGACGTCGTCGACAAACAGATGAGTCTGCTCGCATACAGCCCCTGTAATCTGCCATCATGGTTGGAGCTGTTGCGCTCATCGAATGGGGCTGGTCATTGGAGGCTGAGACGACCGTGGCCGCGCCGCTCGTCTTGCTCTTCATTGTCGGCATGCTCGTGCCGTCGTCGTTTGGCGTTCTCAACACGCTGCTGGTCGACCTCAACGGTGACGCGCCGGCCACGGCTGCCGCAGCGAACAATCTGACCCGGTGTCTTTCTGGCGCCGCCGCCGCCGCCGCCCTGGATCACATGTTTGATTCCATGGGTCGCGGCTGGACTTTCACCCTGTTGGCTCTGCTGATGGTCGCTTGCCTGCCTGGCTTGCGGGTACTCGAGAGGTATGGCCCTCGCTGGAGGGCAGAGAGAGCAGCCAGGACAGGGCGGAAGACGGGGGAGCAAGAGAACTAGACTACTTTGCCCACAAGACAAGACAACTGGCAAGGCAAGGCGACGCCGTGGCCGAGCATATAAAAGCCGCGATTTCATGACTCGATGACGATGATGACAAAGTCCCTCGCCTCAACCAACAGGCAGACGTAAATGTAATAGATACCACTAGAGATTTAACACAGCGGAAGCGAGAACATGTATTCAAACACACGGTTCGTATTTTTCTATTCTTCAGTTTTCGCTATCCTCATCTCGTCGGTGATGTGCATGCATTAAAACGTCACCGCAATGCAGTGATGGTCGTGTCCACAGATTCCCTCAACGGCTCCCACATTAACCAATCTGACCTCGTTGTCCTGCAAAGCGGCACGTTAGCAATGGACACGCACCCTCACCGCGCCCCGAGAAAGCCGGAGAGTCATGGGAGCATCAGGACGGGCGTGACTTACGGCAGCAGTCCCATCGAGTTCACCTTCCAGATGCCAACTCCCAGGGCGACGAGTTGCATCGCCACGTAGACCAACTTGGTTTGCAAGATCTGGGCGGCGTTCTTGTCGGTATTGAATCGCTCAAAGGTCTGGTTAGTCGCCATCAGGCCTGCAATGGGGTTCTTGAATGCCATGAACACCATCATGATGCTGAAAATCTGGAGCGAGTTGCCCGACATGTACATCATGATGACGGTCATGGGAAGGGCCTTGACGGGACCCAGGGCGAGTTCCCATGCTTTTTTGAGCTTGAGCGTTTCCATTTCTTCGCCGGTCGGTGCCTTTCGAGGAGGCTGCGGTTGGCCTTTGCCATCCCTGCTTGGTTTCTGATTATAGGCCCGTTAGTGGATGGTAGGGGAATAACGAGGCAAAAGGATGAGAACGAGGGCATGTGTCATTCGCCGTCTTGTTGCGGCAGCACGCGCACCTTGGAGGCAGACGGGCCCGAGGAGAAGCCGATGGGATCGGGGATGCCCGGCACCTTGGCTTTGGCGGCTGGAGGCGAACGCAGCTGCGAGACCCAAATGGGCACGTTTGAGTCTGGTGTTGACATTGCTATGGAGGCTGCGGAAACGAATCGGCAACGTTGGATTACCTGGGTAGTGATGGGATGATGCATGGGACGGGTACGGAGTACGGAGTAGTAGAGATGTGTGCTGCGGCTTCAGCATGTGGGTCCTTATCGATAAGCCGTCACTTGGCTCACATGCAAAGATGGATGATGGATGATGCAACTGAACTTTGCTGCTGGTACGGAAGCTGTTGAGCCGGCCCCCGCGCCATGCCAACGTTGGCCAGCTTCAGCGCGCTCACAGTGGATGCTAGCGGAGGCTTAGTGGACGCCTGGTGGATACGCGGTGGATATTCAGCGGATGGCTCCTTGACTGTTGGCACCAGTTGACCAGTTGACCACACTTGCCCAATATGTGATACCTAAGTAACTAGGTACCTTGGTAGTTACCAGCGGACCCCTTTCTACGCGGTTTTGACGGAATGCAGTAGTTACTCAACTCCCAGATGATTCGGCCAGTCCTCTCTTCCGAACCTCATCGTCCTCGACCCAGGCCTGGATCCTCCTGGGTCCGTCTCGTCACTCCGTTTCTGCGGCACGAAAAGAGTCGAGGTCCAAATGGTGGCCTGACTGGCGCAAGGTTCCCCCTTCCGACGGCAACACACTGGGCGGTTGAATCTGTTCTTGACTGGCTCGAATTTCCGAACCGGACGTGCCGCCTCATCGAGGTTTGACGTTTGACGTTTGACCATCGAACCATCGACTCGGCAAAAGCTCGCCTCCCGGAGACGGTTGTGCAACTCTGTCAGAGTCAATCGTAAGGTGTGTGGGAGAGCGGGTGCCTCTGTCCGCCATATTTCTCAGCTTTTTGCGTCGGCGTGACGAAGCAGACAAGCATCCTCTCACCAGAGTCACCACCACCTTCGCAGCGCCAACTGGTTTTGTTTGCTACCCAAGTAATTTGTTATCGGGTATCCTGGCCATCGCGGCTTGATACTACAGCCACCGGCTTCTCCCACCACCATGTCTTCCAAAGATAGCGGCGGGGATTCGAAGCTGTTCGCTCGGGTAAGCTAGTTCCTACATCGGTTTTTTTTTTTCAAATACATTTGCGCCCCCTACATGTACTTCGGTTTATGCCAACTTACCTTGCACCTGCCCCACGAAACACTCCCGACAGCGGTCGCATTGACATCCGAATGACCCCTTCGCCCCCGCGGACGTCGGTCGCTTGATATACCTCGTCCCGCAATACCGGCGCTGGAAGTGCTGTGACGACATCGCAGCGCAGCGCGTCTCGTCGACTCTTCTCAGATTATGCTTCCTATACCCTACGCACCGGATCCTCGACCATTCACGAGATGATGGCTGTATTCCCATTGTACATGCCACCCTTGATGTTCGATAGACTAAGAACTCCACAGGGCAAAGTAGCTGAGCTGCGACTCGAGCTGAGCAGCGGCGGCAAGAAGGATAAGAATTATGCCATCAAGAAAGTCGCCCTCAAAAGAATCGTGGCCAACATGACGATGAGCAATAACGACATGGTGGCGCTGTTTCCCGACATCATCGCCTGCATGCACATTCCAAGCTTGGAAATCAAGAAGATGTACGATGCCAACCCCCACACCTGGCTGACATCGGTCAAGCTGTGTCGTAGCTTACAACGCTTAGGTGCTTCTTGTACTTGGTCAACTATGCCCGAGTAAGACCGGAAATCGCCGTCAAGGCTATCCCGGTGCTAGAAAATGTTGCTGCCATCTGAACTCTGCAAGACGGGACCAAGGTCGATGCTGACTTGGTATTAGGACATGGAGGACCAGAATCCCTTGGTACGAGCTCTCGCACTGCGAACAATGTCATATATACATGTCAAAGAGTTTGTCGAAGCAACAGTTCCCATTGTAAAGCATATGCTGCGCGACAATGATCCATACGTCCGTAAAACGGCTGCATTCTGCGTTGCCAAACTTTACGACCACGACCGACAAATCGTTGAACAATCGGACCTACTCGATAGACTCAACTCTCTGCTGCGTGACGATAATCCCACCGTTGTTGCAAGCGCGTTGGCAGGACTGATGGACATTTGGGAAAGAAGCGACGCCGTCAAGCTCACCATTGACTATGCCAATGCGTCAAAAATGGTGGCCATTTTGCCTGATTGCTCAGAGTAAGTGGTCTCTACAGACACCGGCAGGATCGAACTATGCTAATAAAGGAACAGATGGGGTCAAACGTACATTCTTGAGGCGTTAATGTCCTACGTGCCACAGGAAACAGGCGAAGCTGCCTTGCTGGCGGAGCGCATTGCACCGCGGCTTTCACACTCGAATTCATCTGTTGTGTTGACATGTATCCGCGTAATTCTTTATTTGCTGAATTACATTGCGGACGAGAAGCAAATTACCACGCTGTGCAGAAAGCTTTCGCCGCCACTGGTTACCCTTCTCGCCAAAGGCCCTGAAGTCCAGTACCTGGCCCTGCGGAACGCTCTGTTAATCTTACAACGACGGCCCGAGGTGCTGAAGAACGACATCCGGGTGTTTTTCTGCAAATATAACGACCCCATTTACGTCAAAGTCACAAAATTGGAACTCATCTTCATGCTTGCCAGTGAAAAGAATATTGATGAGGTGCTGACCGAATTGCGAGAATACGCCACAGAGATCGACGTTCACTTTGTTCGAAAGGCTGTTCGAGCAATAGGGAAGTTGGCCATCAAGATAGAACCAGCGGCTAGTCGGTGTATCGACCTTCTTTTGGAGCTTGTCTCGACGAAAGTCACATATATCGTCCAGGAGGCGACCGTGGTCATCAGGAACATCTTCAGAAAATACCCCAATCAGTACGAGACCATAATCGGCACCCTGTGCGAGCATCTCGACTCGCTAGACGAGCCAGAGGCCAAGGCTGCAATGGTCTGGGTCATTGGACAGTACGCCGATCGTATCGAGAATAGCGACGCGCTGCTGGAGGACTTTCTCTATACATTCTCAGAGGAGCCTGTCGAGGTGCAGTTGGCTCTGCTGACAGCCACGGTGAAGCTGTTCATCCAAAGACCCACCAGAGCCCAAGAGTTGGTTCCCAAGGTTTTGAAATGGGCAACTGAGGAGACAGACAACCCCGACTTACGTGACCGAGCGTACATGTATTGGCGACTGTTGTCAACAGACATGAACGCAGCGAAAAAAATTGTCATGGGAGACAAGCCGCCGATTACTGCCGAAGCCGAGAGGTTAGAAGCGCCCACTTTGGAGGAAATGTGTCTCAATGTTGGAACGCTGGCAACCATATACCTCAAGCCAGTCCAGACGGTCTTCCGGTCCGCACGCCCACGTAAGCTTCAAGACTCACCTGCGTTGCAAAAGCAAAATCTCCTCGTGGACGCGGATAACCAAAAGAGCGTCAGCATGCTTGGCCGGGGCGGTCAACCGACGAATATTGACCTGAGAAGTCGGAATGCCGCCCCGGCCAATGGGCAGGGCAACCTGTCGCAAGCACTCAGCGATGCAGACGCTTATTTTTCAAGTATTGGAACCCCAATGGCGGCGATGAGGCTAGACCAAGGCGAGGATATGTTTGGTGGGAGCAGTGGGAATATGACGGGCTACGTTGTCAGTGCTCATGCACCAGAATCTGTCTTGCAACCAGCGCAGGGGGCGGGGAGCAACGGTGACTTGTTGGCGCTTTGAGAATCGAGCGATTGGAGTTGGACTGCCGTTTGGCGGGCAGCGGTGGCATGTCAAAAGGGCGGATTGTAGGCGAAGACTGTTTGATGTCTTGCAGATAATGCCATTGACGGCGGACGTTGTTGCGGATGAGACATGGCCACTGAGCCACTTCACTCGATGTCTCTCAATTGCCCGAAAGAGACGGCTCTACGTGGGAAAGGGCATGAGCATGTCCTCCAGGCTCTGGCTACCTAGATATGGGTGTTCAATTGAGGGCTGATTTTTGACAATCCATTTACGTGACGCAGGTATGGAGTATGCAGCAAGGCTTGCGTGGCAACCAAAGGATATTGGATTGGTGCCACGAATCGAGGTCAACCGTGTGCTTAGAAGTATGAAATCGCGCTGCCACAATACGACGGCTGCCAGCCGAGATTCTGGAGCGTGTTGATGAGCCCAGTCCAGGTCCATGTCCCAGGTCGGTCGTACCGAGGAACAGATGGGGATGCATTGCTACAAAAAGCACAGAGCAAGGAGCCGAGACGGCGCATAGATGGATTCGGAGGGCCTTTCGGCCGGGTGGGCATACCGTATGGAAGCAGTTCCATCATCGTCGAAGCTCGAAGCGCAACGTGAGTAGGCAGGCAGCCAAGTCGTATTTGGTTTCGGTGGAGGCGCAAGAAGGGGAGGGGCTGGCATCATGGTTGGAGAAGTCGACGCCACAAACATGCCACATGTGCCGGACTCCGTACGAACGACGGGGGCTCGTGCCCTGACGAGGCAGATTATCTGGAGAATGCCATTGCGGCACGGAAGTCACTCGGAGAGTCGGCACGGAACAAGTCACTTTATTGTTACCCCGTGGGCGCCAACCCAGGATATTGGATGCCAGTCAGTGCCGTCCGTCACCCGTGGTCCGCCATCCCCGGACGTGCGACCTCGACCTTGGGGACGTCGACATGGCTTCGCTGGCAGGGGCGCAACGTGAGCCACGGGCGGGGGACTCGCACCTCGAGGCTTGGGACGTCTTGGAAGTCTTGGAATGAGTCTGGAGGCCTTGGGTTTGGCCACGGACTGCACTGCATAGAGTGAGGTTAGGTACCTACTTGAGGGTATCTGGGTACCTGCCTTGAGTAAGTACCTACTTGGTAAGTACCTCGATGGCATTGCATCTCACGGTTTGTGGAAGGAGAACATGGAAGGAGGGGGAAGCGAAAACCAAAGCCAGCTGGGTGTTGAGGATGCTCCCAAGACACTGTACTTGCTTGCTTAAATACTTGAGTACTTAAGTAGGTAGCTAGCCAAGTAAGCACCCACTGAAGTAGCTACTGGCCTTTTATTATTACTTCAAGTACTTACTCAAGACCCAAGCAACGAGCAAGGTGGGTGGGTGCTCTTTTAAATGCCTTCGTGTCATGTACCAGCAACCACGTCTGCGCGCTGCAAAGTCACCTTTGGAACGCCCCAGGCAAGCCAGTCACCTCGCTTCTCTTTCCCTCTCTGACTCTCTTCTTCCCTTGGTGTCGCTCGTCGTTCGTCGCGCCTTCCTGTACTCACAGCCAACAGGACCACCCTGGGCAACTTGAGCAAGCCGATCTTCGCCTCCCCCCACTCCCCGTCTGAGCCGGGTCCTCCTCGCACTTGGTCAATCTGGGACTGTGCTCAACCTGACGTCTACATGACCATCATCATCTCTTACTTACCACTGGCCTCTCAGGACATCTGACCTCTTCCTCTGTTTATCGCTCAAGGCCGGGTCGAGGGCCTCTTTCATCTTGGAGCCATATATGATTTGTTTGCCTCAGCTTCATCCCACACGCCTGCGCGTTGCTCGTATCCTTGCTGCCGGCTGCAGGACCCCCGTCGGACAGCCACCCTGCGGCCCCGGTCCTTCAAGTACCTCTCGTCCATCGCCGCTGCTGTTGCGAGCATCTTCATAGGCCCAACCATGAGTTCTGGCAGTAACCACAAAGTCACCCGTCTTCCTGCCGACAACCCCCGACTCGACCAGCCCAGCGACGCTGTTCCCATGGAACACATGGCTCAAGGAACCACGTCGGTTGAGGAGCCGAACACGGCCGCCCGTGCCTATGCCTCCCACGAGTCCCAGATTGTCGCCGTCGAACCGCCGTCGGTATCAAAGACAACAACGCCCACCGATCCCGAGCAACGCAGCGCCGTAGAGGCGAACAACGCCGAGGCCGTGTCAAAGGGCAAAGAGAAGGAGGAAGTGGCCCCAGTGCCGCCCAACAAGGAGAGGAGCGACTCCATCCTGGCCATTGGGCCTGCGCAGGACGACATCCATACAGCCCCTGGCCAGTCCGACAGCACTGTCTGCAACATCACTCTCCTGCTAACGTCAGGAAGTCGCCATCCGTACAAGATTGACGCCAAGTATCTCACGAGGAGAAACGTGACCATGCCCGATGAGACAGAATCTGGGCAGCCGGACCCGTTCAGCATCAGCATCTACACATTGAAGGAGCTCATCCTGCGGGAGTGGAGAGGCGATTGGGAGGCAAAGCCTGCCAGTCCCAGTAGCATAAGACTGATTCACTTCGGAAAGCTACTAGACGATAAAGAACAGCTGAAGAGTAAGCAAGTCTTGGAGCAAACTCGTGGTGTGAAGAGTGAAGAATTTCCCTAACCTCAAGCCGTAGAGTACCAATTCAGCACGGAAAGCCCCAATGTGGTGCATATGAGCATTCGTCCTCAGGACCTGGACGAGGAGGAGCCCAAGTCGGGAAGCAAGAACCTTCCAGGCGGCAGCGGAGACGGACAGCGATCCAGATCGGGCGGAATGTGCTGCGTCATCTTATGAGGGCCTCTCGTATCTCGTCCACCCGACTTTACTCCCTGCACTCTTGCGGATGTCTTTGTTTTTGCTACGTCTAGAGAAGTGCTCTTTTCGTTTTTGTGCCGGCTCCGTTCATTGCCGGATTCTTTTTTTTTTCTTTTTTTCCCCTTTCTTTTGGAAAGGCAGAACATACGTCGACGTGTACATTTTTTTTTTTTACGACGGGTCGACTTTCGAACCGAAGAGTCCAAGCGAAGCCTAAAACTGGCGTCTTAGCCTGCGAGGAATGCAACTGCCTGTCGGGTCAGCGGCATGCTGTTTGACACCCACAAGATAGTCACCTCACTGTTTGAAGAGCAAAATTCACGTACGCACACACTCATTCTAATATTCAGCACATCGTTTTGGGTTTATTCTACTTGGAATTGGAAAGCAGCGATTGATGGGAAACATTGGGGAAGATGGAAAGGATTACCGGAGTCAACATTGGCGCATCCTCATGTATAGTGATTTGGCTAGTTTCGTCATTGTCTACCTTTTCTCACCAGAGGCCTTGTCATGTATTTGTTCAAATCGTCGGGTATGGACCCTGTTAGCGCGGGCTTTTGGAGACAAGACCGTCATCTCGCACAGGATAGAGGAATCACAGTCAATCCTACTGCGATTCTTATGAATTTGCGGCTCTCGTGCTCTGTTCGTGATGAGATTTGCTCGTTGCGCCAAAGCATGGTATCCGAATATTCAAGTGTGTAGACGACTGTTCCAAGGAAAAACATGCCGAGACAGGACCATCATATATCTCACTTCTGTAGCATCCCGAGGCAAGCTTGGCAACATGAGCCATATCACCCGAGAGACAATACTCAACAGGAGTCGACCAGGTCCAAAAACACTCGCCATTCACTGTCTATTGCCCAAATGTTCAACTGTACTGCGTCGTAATAATGTTACATGTAATCTGATTGGCTCTCCTCATGCACTTCTGCGTGTCGTGGAAGTATGGAAAGCCGGCGCTCGCTTGTCTACTGAATTTTGAGCTTCTTCTCCATTTCATCGTGAACCGCGGGCACACCCCTCGTCTCCTCGCCAGTGAAGACATCCTCCCAAGTAATCATATCTTCTCGCGCCTTCAAAATATCCTCATGGACGCTGGCCAGGCCGTTGCCCAGCGCCAAGGGCCGCCACTCGCTGTCTCTGACAATCTTCAGCTCCATGCCTCGACGGACGGGCTCAGCGATGCCGAATGTGCGACGGAAAGATTCCATCCGAACAGCCTCCTGTGTCGCTTCCCAGTTCTTGAGGCGGGCTTCGAGGGGGTGTGCCGACGCGGGCTTATTGGTGGCCGCGTCGTAGGGTGACTGGCCGACGCCGTGACGGAGAGTGTCGTGGATGCCGGGGGCGGAGGGGGCGGACGAGGTGTGTGATGTGTGTGTGAAGGACTCCGGGTTGGAGTTTGCGGGGACGATGCGCATGGACTGTGAGGGTTAGTCTTGGTGGGGATGAGGCGAGGAGGACGGGAGGAGAGGCCTTACCATCCTGGCGGGGGGACGAGGGGGGAAATCTGCGGTGGTGTCTCGTGCTGGTGCAGCGTGAAGTGGGAGGATGGTGATGGGCAATGTGCGGTGGAGGTTTGCGAGTTCGGTTGATGATGATGATGATGATGAAAGCCTGGAGCTGCCTCGGGGCTTACGAGCAGCAGCGGCAGCCTCGCGTCCGTTTGGTTGGCCGGTCCGGTCTGTGGGGGCAATCCGAGTGGGATGCTGAAAGGGAAGGTACGTACCTTGGCGTGACGACTCCGCCCGCCGACTTCTTGTCCCGTCGTCCTGTCAAGAATGTATGGGTATTAATCCCGGCTACTCCGTACTGCCAGACCATACCGACATCGCGTCTTTGGATTCAGCTCGAGCCACACTTGCTTTGAGTGTGCGTTGCCCCTTGGCGAAAGTAGGAATGCGAGGCCTCCATCATAGACATCGGTCGGGCAGCGGTCACGCCGCACCAGAACGGCATGAGATCTGCACCCTCCCGGCTGCCTGTGATTCGCATTGCGAACGGCACCTTTCATCGCCATCATCCAAATTCCCAGCTGCCACACGCCAATCCGCCCTTGTTCAGTGATCTGTCCTTCGAGCTGCCATCCTCGTCACCCCAGCCGCACAATTGGTGCGTCGTGGGGCCCTCGCTCTCTGGCAAAACGACGTTTCTCCAAATCCTCCGCGGGCGACTGCTGTGCGAGCCGCCTACTAGTCGAACGTACCCTTACTTATCCGGCGGAGAGCTATGTCCGCGGCTGAGAAGCCCGCAAAATGCCATCCGGTACGTTGGCTTTGACGCGGAAGCCACGGGGCGTGGACTGGGAGGCAGTGTGACCACATCAGCGTACCTGTCGGCTCGGTATGAGTCGAGGAGGGAGACGACTGATTTTTCTCTGAGAGACTTCCTGCTGGGGAACACCGAACTGAATCCTCTGAAGACGCCGCCGGCGGGAGGAGATGATGATGGCGCCATATCGACAGAGTTGCTGAACAGGGTGGTCGCGGATTTGCGGTTGGGCCATCTGCTGGATTTGCCCGTTACCTTCTTGAGCAACGGTCAGGGAAGACGGGCACGGATTGCACGAGCTTTGCTGACACGGCCCGAGGTATTGCTGCTGGATGAGCCGTTCATGGGGCTCGATCCGACTACGGTGTCGGGATTGAGTCGGCTGTTGCAATCGCTCGCCTCGAAGTCGGCTCCTAGGCTGGTGATGAGTGCGAGGCCGCAGGACCCATTGCCGGAGTGGATCACGCATTTGATACATCTGAGAAGTAATTGCCAGGTTGGATCGATGGGACCGAAAGAAGCTGTGCTGGACGGCTTGCGGAAGCATGTTCAAGGAGTAAAGCTGGGCGGGCTTCTGGAAGACGATAAACTTCCAACCCATACACTATCTGAAGTTGGCCGAGTCTTGGGCCCGGAAATGCCACCCACCCCGTCAAGGGGAAGCCAGGACACCGGGCACGCATTGGATCCTGTGAATCCTGACGCAGAACCGCTCATCGAAATGGACGGGTGCCGTGTACAATACGGGGACAAGGTTGCGCTGGGAAACTGGTCGCAACAGACAGCACGGGGTCCCAGAGACGGCCTCGTATGGACCGTCCGAAGAGGCGAGCGCTGGGGAGTGTTTGGTCCCAACGGATCGGGCAAAACCACCGTCGTGTCTCTCCTCGCCTCTGACCACCCGCAGGCGTACTCCATGCCCATCAAGCTCTTCGGCCGCAGCCGTCTGCCAGAGCCTGGATCGGCCGTGAAACCCTTGACCTTCTGGGACATACAATCGCGCATCGGCCACTCCAGCCCCGAAGTCCACCAGCATATGCCTCGAAGCCATACGATCCGGAAAGTCGTTGAGAACGCATGGGCAGCCACGTTCGGCACGCCGGCGAAACTCGACGCCAGTGCCAGAGCAAAAGTAGATGCCGCCTTGCGATGGTTCACGCCCGAGCTGCGACCCAATACCGCGTCGACTCTGCGGGGGGACGATTTGTCATGGGCGGACGACTACATGTTTGGCGAAGTGTCCTTCTCCGCTCAACGCGTGGCGCTCTTTCTACGATGCATCATCAGGTCGCCTGACGTGGTAGTTCTAGACGAAGCGTTTAGCGGCATGGACGACGCAGTCCGCGACAAGTGCGCCTTGTTCCTCACGGATGGGGAGAATAAGACGTACGTTGGCGATGAGATTGTTCGGAGCGAAGTTGGGAGGAGGGGAGACGTGGTCCTCGAGGGCCTGACGGATCAACAGGCGCTCATTTGTATTGCTCATATCAAGGAGGAGGTGCCGGACTGTGTCAGGGAGTGGATGTGTCTGCCAGAGGCGAATACAGGGCACAGGGCAAGGTTCGGGAGGCTGGATGGGCCGTTGAGGGACGGCGAGAGGAGGTGGTTCGATATCTGGGGGTTCGCTGCGTCATGAGAGGACAGTGGTTGAAGCTAGCTGTGTGTGTATCACGGTCCACGGAAGAGCACCGTGTCGAGCGAGGCACGATGAATCGCCAGTTTTGGACCCATGCAGAGAACAAAGAAGGAGAGACAAAAGAAGGCCAGCGGAGACGATGGGACCTCAAATGCCCTGCTTCCCTGACAGGACACAAAAATGGCTCATGGCGTGGAGAGCAGCGGTGATGGACAACGTCCATGTCCCGTCTCCCGTCTCCCGCATGACGCCACCGTCTCCAGAAACCACCTCCGCCACTCCCTCGCCCCGAGCCCATCCCCCCCTCATCGACAATCGCAACACCAGCACGCGCTCGGAACATGGACGCGAAGCCATCCACAATGCCCCCCGCATCTCCGTCACACCCGTCCACCACCTACATCGACGACGAGGACCTCGCCGTGAAATGCTGCACGTCATTCCCGTCGCTCGCCGCGCCAGTAGAAGTCGGCAACATAGGGTTCGCATGTCCCCTCCCTCCCCCTCCTGTTCCCTCTTCTCCTCGCCGCCAACGGCGTCGTCCTCGAAAATCCAAAGACCATGGCTGGATCGAACGGAGGAAAAAAAAAAAAAAATCCAAGAACCCCGCTCTAACAGCCCGCAGGTCCGGCCGCGCAGGAACGTCCGTCTTCTTCGCATGGCCGCTCCTCGGCCCGCTCCTCTTCGAAAACGAGACGAGCGACGCGCGGGACCACTGCGCAAACGAGCGAAGCAAGTAGACGCCCACGTCCTCCTCGGCTCGGGGGCCCCCTCGTGGCCGTGGCTAACGGAGCAGCAGCGTTCCTGTCCTACCTCCGCCTGTCCGTCTTCATGGCCGTCCTGTCCGTCGCCATAACGCTCTCGTTCCACCTCAACGCCCGGCCGACGGATCTCGAGAGGCGCGTGTCCAAGCCGCTGGGGGCCGTGTTCTGGCTTCTCGGCGTCGTCATGCTTGCCCTCGGGCTGGTGAATTACATCAGTGCGTGCGTCCCCGCCCGCGGCGTCATGTGCCGAGGGGCGCCGGCTAATGCGCGCAGAAACGGTCAACAAGTACAGCAGGAAGGCGGCTATTGTGCAGACCGGGTGGCGGACGCAGCTGGTAAGTTTACGCATCAGACGGGCGAGGCGAGGACGAGGACAAGGACAAGGACAAGGGCAAGGACAGGGGCAAGGGTGGGCGTGAGCGTGAGCGTGAGCGTGTGCTGATGGACGACACTGCAGATTCTGGGCACCTTGGCATTCTGCATCATCGGCTCGAGTATAATTTTACTCGTCGTTACGAGAATCCGCAATCAGGCCGGGCACTGACTGACCGTCTGACTGACTGACTGACTGGTCTTGCTTGACATTGATGTGCGTTCCGCTTCCGGGCGACGAGTCTATCTGGTTCAGTGGGAATTTTCGAGGTATGTACGGCCCTTGCCCATCCAGTGTGTGTGTACGGAGTAAACGACAATTTATGAATTCCAGTTTACCAGCCCCCAAATGGGAACCCGATTCGCTTAGTTTCGCTTCGCCTTGTACCTGGACACGCGTTGATAGCATCCATCCAACCACGTCTCGTACCAACTCGCCAAGTGTACCAAAACACACGACGACGACTACCAACCACGTCACTTTGCGTGGTTGCAGAACAGGTCCACAGCCATCCTGTTCGGAGCTGGAGGGCTCTCCAAATCGTCTTCCCCGCACCCACCAACCTCCCTCCGGAACAAGGTGGTGTATTCGCTTGCATCCCGAGTAAAACTGGCTTCCGTCTTCATCTTGCCGTCCCACGACAACAGCGCTAGATCGCGGGGCAGTTGCAGCTCCCCGTTGTGAGGTAGTGTCTCCAGCATGTCGACTGGAGATACTGGGTCAAAGTCGTCGCTGCCTTCGTCGGAGTAGTCCTTGGGCGGTTTTGGTCCCGACTGATCCTTGAGGTACTCTTCTGGTGCGTTGGGGATTTCGTAGTGTACGCCGATGATGGCTTCCGCCGTTTGACGGCTGGGATACAGTGTAAAGTATCCTCTTACACGAGACAACCGCAGGGCATATTCCAGCCACGCGGGATACTTCTTGCTCACCTCCTTCTTTGCGAGCAGCGCGGGTATTGACGGCAATGACCGTTTCTTGTACAGTGTTTGGGCCACGAAGTGATGCAGTTCTACCCACTTTTCGCCCACGAACACCATGGCCTCGCTGTTAGGTCGTTGCCACAAGAACGCAGTCTCACCCAACCCTTCTTTGTCACCGCGGAGTGGCTCAGGGGGGCTGAAAGACTGTGTCCCGTCCATCAAAGTCGTTGGCACGGAGAGACTGATGCCCAGTAGGCTTGCGTCGTCATCTCTCGTCCGTGCAACGTTTGAGTGAAGCTGATGCAGAAGCGAATATTTCACGTCTGATATTCCAGTAAGTGTCAAATCGAATCCCAGGCATGGGTGGACGGGTGGAGAGAAGGAGAGAGGCAGAGAGAGACAGAGACGAACATTGAAAGAATTGCGGCGTAACCTCCGTGTGAGACGCCAGCACCAAGACATGAGAATGCTGAGCATCAGTCGGCCAGAATGATTCGACAAAGCGCACGGAGCCATCCTCCTCGTCCATCGGCTGCCGCGTAATTCGACGACGGAGCGATATCATCTGCGGACTCTGTCCGTCGGAAGTTGAGGGCGGCCATTTGAAGTTTGCAAGGTACGACTCCAGAGCCGCGTCCGTGGCGTATGGAAGCTCAACAATAATGTGTGGAGTCTGAATGCCGGTCAAGTCTGCCCTCGCAATCGATCTCAGCAACCTCTGGAGGTTTGCAGCACCAGTGGCGGTCGCATGAATCAAGATGTCGAATCGAACTTTGTTCCAAGCTAAAAAATTTCAGTCCCCTTCAAATCCATCACCTCAGCGGCGAGACACGCGCTTGGACTCACCTGAAAGAGCTGCCGAATCCAATTTGGACATCCACGAGAGACTTGGTCGAGGACGCTCGGGGAGCTCTACAAGGGCAGATTGAGTGGACGAAACTTGTTCTCGGACCGCACGGAGAAAGTAGGCCTCTTCGGCTTTTGTTGAATCTACAAGTATCGCTTGCGGGTGCATATAGAGATGAACAAAATCTGGGTGCGAGAGTATTAGTTGGAAATGTTTGCGACATGGAGCGAGCGGCCCACGGCAGGGTTACAAGATATCTAACCACCGAAACAAAATGCCCGCAGCGCCGCCCGACATAGCTTGGTATGGCGGAATATAAAAGGATGCATTTGAAAACAAGCAGAGATATCTTGCTAGTGACAGTACCGTGCAGCGTGGCGGAGTGGGCAGCAACGTACGCAGGGCTTTCACAACGGCCGAGGACATGCGATTTTCAGTCGACGCACCGAAGTGGTCCGGGCGAGCATCTGATTTTGGAAGGTATTAGAAGGCGATGGGAAATCAAGACAATCTCCACAGTCAGAAGTCATACCGTGTACAATGAGCTGGCACGTCTCGTCGATACCGTTGACCTCGAGGAGGTCTTGCGTGGTAATATCTGCCGTGCCGATAAAGACAAAGTGAACATAGCTCCGGCGCTCCGTTGCCATGTCGCATGCCATAGGTAGCAACGTGGAAGCGCTCTTCAGACTGGCAGCCGCGAATAGGACGTTGCGATTCTTGGGGGAAGCTCCATCCGTCGATGCGATGGCAGTGAGTGACGACGCGAGCGCAGGAAATCTGATTGGGCCCGGAGGAGACTCGGGGTGGCCGTGGGCAAGCTTGTCCCCTTGGTCTTCCCCTTGACCTGCAGGCCTTTTTGGCCGTGTAATGCCTTTCTGTCCTTCATCAACCTCGGCCGGAGGCGGCTGGTGCGGGTGCGACGGCCCCTTGGGCGCATCGTCGGCTTGCGGCGTCCCGACCGGATCCAGGCGATGGTTGTCAGCGGCGTCGAGGGCGTCGGGGTCGCGTCTGTTTCTCGGCAGGGCGGTCGAATCTGAAGAGTTGACGCGGCTGAAGAGGTACACAAGTGCCACGACGATAAGCGCATATGCTGCAACGCGCCTGGTGCAGGATCGACGAGGCATTCTGGCAGACTGCCACTGCGCGCCATAGCCACGGCCACGGCTGGAGTGCCTGGGCAAGACAAGGTCATCGTCCTTCTTGGTTCTCTCGTCGGCATGGCGCCATAGGCGCAACGCGGCCATGATGCGACGTGTCTTTGGTCTGGGGGCGCCCAGTAACCGAGGTTTCCAAGGGAGGGCACGGCGCAGAGGTTGGGGGATGCAGCACCGAGACCGAGACCACCATGACAATGACAGTTCCCGGTACCCGCAGCTCACGAGGGGCCGGCGCTGGCCAGGATGGCGGGGGGAATAAAATCACAGTCTTTGACTCCTGTATGACTTGCGGACGACTAATCCGTACAGCCGGATAGGAACCTGCGACGTTTTCTTTGCCTTGGGCTGAGGAGAAGCATTAATGGTTGTCGGAAGATGGCTGAGACAAAGAAAGGCTCTGCGTCGAGGTCTCCGTCGGGGAGGTGATGGACAACTTTGAAAATGACACGCGGCTTGTTGACGGGAGAGAGTATAAAGTATGAAGTGTCAGGTGTATGGAGCATGGAGCATAGAGCAGTGGACAGGGTAAGGTGTGCGGTGTGCGGTGTGCGGTGTGCGGTGTGCGGTCAACGGTCAATGGGTCAACGGTCTGTAGAGCGGACTATCGAGTATCAAGGACTCCGTATGGAGCGCAAGGATCACGCAGGTGATAGGTACGAGGTACCTGACTACTGGCCGGTGGGCAATCCGCTTGATGCCGCTCAGTCTCGACTCCTTCCAGGTAACAAGTAACGTAACAAGTATTCTCAGTCTCCGGGGGTGTCCCAGGGGTGTTGGACAGCTACGCGCAGAGACAGGCCGTGCATCTGAGGGCCATCAGGTGACAATCGGACATGTTGTTCTGGGGCAGATACGGTGAGACTGCAAGACATGACCTGACGGACGGAGCTTGCACTGTGCCACATCTGTCGAAAGGCCGGGGAGGCGCAGCCGGTGTGGCTCAATTATCGGGGACGATGGCTCGCCAAAAAAAAAAAAAAAAAAAAAAGGCCGCGGTCTGCAAGTCCCATGCCGGCCGTCACGCCGCCGCCGTTTTCCACCAGCACCACCTCTCCCTTGGCATGCTCTGCAGAATGCCACGCTCTGGCACAACTTACAAAAGATCAAGAAAATAGCCGGCGAGAGAGACGGGGGGAATAATTACAACCCGCATACCATGGGCAACTCGCGTCGCAACCGGGCCGGCGCCTCTCAGAGACGAGATCCCCTCGCCAAACCCGTCAAGGTGCCCTCAGACCCGGAGCTTGCAGCTCTCCGAGAAGCCAAAATCATCCCCGTCATCGAGGACCTTCGGAACCCCGACCCCAAGTCTCGAGCTGCCGCCGCCTCCGCCGTCGGCAACATGGTCCATGACACCAAGTGCCGCAAGCTGCTGCTCCGGGAACAAGTCGTCCACATCGTCCTCGCGCAGACCTTGGCCGACGCTGCTCTCGAGAGCAAAGTTGCTGCATGGCGCATCTTGCAGCTCCTGGCCCAGCAAGAGGAGGCTGATTTCTCTGTGCACTTGTTCCGCTGCGACATTCTAACCGCCATCCGACATGCTGCCAAGGCTGTCTCAGAGAAGCTGTCACCCGGCGGCAATGGCTCCTCCAAGCTTTCCAGGGCAGAAGCGTCCTTCGTCGTGGCCATTTCTGCATCTCTGATTGCCCTGCTCACCGTATTGGCGGAGGCTGCCGACGATATACTCGAGTCCATCTCCTCCAACACCACCATCACTGACTTCCTCTTCGTTATTGCTGCCTACCCCAGCACTGGCAATACCGAATTTGACGCCGTTTCAAGCCTCCGCGGCGACTCTTTGGCTTGTCTCATGGTTCTCACCGAAGAAAATGGAAATCTGGCCAGAAAGATCGTCACCAACACCAAGTGCTATCAGGTCATGACGTCCCTCAAGAACTCCGTCACCGGCGACGGCGTCCTGGCTTGCGCCACCCTCCATCATGTCTTTTCTGCGCTTGAGGGACTCCGGGATCCGCCCGAGATTCCCGGCGCAGACGATTCTCTCTTGATTCCCACACTTGCTGCGACGATTGCAAGTGTTGAGCCAGTGCAACATGCTGCTAATGGCAGCGGCCAAGGCTGGTCAAACCCGGTGCGGCTGCAGCAGCTTGCCCTCGAAACATTGGCATCCATCGGCACTGCTCTGAACTCTGCCAACGTGGACGTGCCCGGCCCCGCAAAGCAAAAAGAAGACGAGGGAACCGAGGACGACGAAGACATGGACGACGCCGCTGTACGCGGCTCCGGTGCTGAGGATGAACAAGGTGAAGAAGAAGACGGCGACCACGAAATGGGCCAGGATGCAATGGAGGCAGACATGGAAATGGTCACTGGCGTAGCCGGCGACGATGACGAGGCCAACATCGACGATATGCCCGTCCTCAAAGCCCTCCTTCAAACTGCCCTCCCCCAACTCATCCGCATCTCCTCCCTCCAACCTGCCGACAGCGACATTCTCCAACTCCAGGGTCACGCCCTCTCCGCCCTCAACAACATCGCCTGGTCTGTCTCTCTCGTCGACTTCTCCGTAGACCAAAACGCCGGCATCCAAAAGGCCTGGGCACCTGTCGGCCGGGCCCTCTGGCAACACGTCATCACGCCCATTCTCTCCAGCGACACCGCCGACGTCAACCTCGCCACCCACGTCACCGGCCTCGCGTGGGCTGTGTCCCGCAGCCTCGGCGGCAACACACCTCTCGCTGGCGATGAGCATCGCAAATTCATCTCCCTCTACCGGGCTACCGAGGCCATGGAGCCCCGAGATTCCGAGGACCCCTTCCAGCGTCTTGGCGTCAAATGCGTAGGGCTCCTCGGCCAGCTCGCCGTCGACCCTGCCCCGGTTCCCCGGAACCGCGAAATAGGCTCGTTCCTAATCAGCCTCCTTGCCGGACTGCCCGACACCCCTGCCGCGGACGCTGTCGAGGCACTGAACCAAATCTTTGACATCTACGCCAGCGAGGAATTCGCATACGACGGGCAAGTCTTCTGGAAGGACAATTTCCTGCACCAACTAGAGGCCGTCATGCACAAGGCGCGAGCAATGGTCAAGAGCGTCGACAAAAAGAGACAGCCCGAGCTGAGAGCCCGTGCGGACGAGGCCGTCATGAACCTGGCAAGATTCTTGGCTTACAAGAAGAGGCACAAGCCTGACAACGTCAGTGGCTCTTGAAGGAGACGAGAACGAACGAGGCGAACGAAGTAATGAATTTATGGGCATGCTGCAATGTCTAGCAACATATTTGTTTTGCTCCAAGGGATTCGGAATAGACCATACCCACGTATGCGTGAATTGCTCGGCGCAAGTGGACCCACATTTCATCACGTTGCCAGTTCCTATAGGTGCATTTTGTACGAGTATACGGAGTACAACTTACTATAAACACTAAAATCTTGGCTTTATTAAAGGTAACCTTTTTATTTCCTCACACTATTTCAACGCCCCACTAGGCTGCATCACGGTGGCTGAACGAGGCCTCTAGAGCCCCTCAAATCAGCTAGGTTTCATTGGGAGATATCGCGACTCCCCATTGTAAACTTACTTGAAATGTTACCGGGGAAGTGCGGCAGCCTGGCGCTAACCCTTATCTGGCGGCCTGGTGGGCCAAACTGTGCCCCGAGCAATTCGCATATATGCGTTGGATAGGAAGCCCGGCGTTATTAACTTATATTACTGGAACTTGGAAGCATCCGTGGCTCCACGTCGCGAAGAGTAACCCTTGTCCCGCGAGATGATACATCACAATTTTCTCCAGCAGCAAACAGACAAGGGAACAAAGAAAAACCCAATATAACTTACTAGTCAGTGGCTCTGACGAGTCGGACTGACTGCATCGTCAAAAACTCCTCAACACCGTTCAAATACTTTGTATAGTCCCTTCAAGCTCGCAACTTCCAAAATGCCCCCATCCATGAGCGCCTTGGTCGCCACCAACTTTGTCTTGAACGCCGGAAAGAATATATGCTCTACCGCCCATCTTACGTGCCGTCTTCTCGTCTTCGCCTCTTCGGATATATCCTCCTCTTCGCCGTCGCCACCAGGAGCTGGAGGAGTAGGCAACTGCTCGGGCACGTAAAATGTGGCCAGCTCCCGGGTGAAAGTGTCAAAACACTCCTTCTCCTCATTCCAGTTGACATTGGGGCCGAGTCGTAACAGGAACCGAGGGAGCTTTGACAATGGAGGCGTATAGCCCTTGACCATCAACGGAATGGATATCAACTCGCCTGTTGGAGATATTTCCAGAGAAAAGTACTCCAAAAGCATTTCCCTGCGCTCAATGAGTTGATTGCAAACTTTATCAACAATCTTCTCCACGGGAAAATCATCGCCAGATGCGCAGAGTGCTTTCTTTTCTGCCTCGGCTGCCATTCGAAGCAGGTCTTTGAGCCCCAAGGCGGGGCTAAATCGAATTACGCCAAAATTGCCAAAGTCTGTAAGTCCCAGTTGGTAAAAATATTCAAAACATGTGTGTCCGTAGTCTACCAGATACAATCTGACACCGCCTTGTATGGCCGCCAGTCTTCGGCTGTCGTCTACAATGCCAACAAATGTGTGTGATTCGAATATTCCAGTCAATTCGTGATGCATCTTGTCTCGTGCTTCGCTTCGCAGTTCCTTGATGCTTTTTAGCCGGCACAGAGTGATTTCTCGGTCATTTTCCTCGTATTCAATATTTTCAGGCGCTGCCAGTGCTTCCTCCTCTCTGGAAGCCTTTTCCTTGGATGCCTCGCCACTATCGGCATGAGAAAACATGGTGGTAATTTTGCGTGCATACATGTCAGTTCGGACCAAGTCGTTTGAATTCCGTCTTCTCTTGCCCGTCACCATGATTCTAGGAGACGGCTGATCCTCATCTGCGGGCTCGGTTACAGGTTTTGCTCCTGGAAGTAGGGTTTGCGTTTGAAAGGTTCGGCTAGTATCGACCTTTGCCAAGCGCGACTCCAGTTCTGTGGAGACCGCATGCAGGATTTCAGCCTCATTGAGGAAATGAACTTCCCGTTTTGTTGGATGCACATTAACGTCGACTCGAGCAGGGTCGATTTCCAAACTGAGATAGACAAAAGGGTGGCCGCCTTTAGGCAGAAAATTCAAATATGTCTGTTCAATTGCCTTTTTGACATTTGCAGACTCGACGCTCCGGTTGTTGATGAAGAGGAGAAAAGTTGTCTTTTTGATATGATAATTCGCGTTTGTCGCCAGCATGTGAGCTGTGAAACCCCATCGTGCATCGGATGCAGAAAAATCTATCAACTCATTGGCGACGCTGCTGCCATAGATCTGACGTACTCTATCCAGTGTCGTGGCCTGGCTTTGTATTGACAAGGAGTTGGAAGCTTCACCAGCCTTCTTGCAGGTAAAACCTACGCCTTGGCAGTGAATAGAATAGCGGCCAACCATGTCGATGATTTTGTTGAATTCATCAGAATAGGATCGAAAGGCCCTCCTCCGAGTCGGGATACTGAAGAACAAGTCTTCTACTGTGATCTGAGTGCCCGGCCGCCCGGCAACTCCCTTGGGCTCCGCGGGCTGGCCAGGTTTGGGGGCAATCATCTTGCCATCCAAGTAATGTGCGCGCCATGCCAATGATGAATCCTTTGTCTTGGTGGTGACGGACAAATGGGCAATGTGGCTTATGCTAGCCAGGGCCTCTCCGCGAAAGCCATAGGTCGCAATGGATGATAAATCCTCGAATGCTGTGATTTTGGATGTAGTATGGCGTTCACACAGGATGGGCAAGTCCTCCTTCTAATCATACAATCAGCAGAGTGGTTCAAATACCATGACAAAAATGGGCGCTGTAATGACACGGCAGTTGGAGATGGTCCCTATACCTCGATCCCACAGCCGTTATCTGTGATCTGGAGGAGCTTCAGCCCACCGTCCTTGACAAGAATTTCCAAAACGGTCGAGCCGGCATCGACGGCATTTTCGATGAGCTCCTTGAGAGCGTGCACAGGGGCGACGATGATCTCGCCGGCCGCAATCTTGTTCACCACGTCTGGATCCAACGCCTAATTTTGCAGCGGCAGCAGAAGGGTCAGCAAGGATCTTGTCATTTGTCACTTTTTCCTCGGGGCGGGCGATTGTCAAGGAGAAACATGACAAATTGGAAGGGGCGGGACAAAGGGGCCGAGCAGCATGATGTCAATTCACCTTGATTCGCCGAGCGGGTCGAGGATCATCCGCAATGGCATCTGCTTTGCGTTTCGTACCCGCGGGTGCATCCAGGTCCATTGGGCCGTCCATGTCTCTGATAGACCCGGACCGTTGAAATGTCACGATAGCTTCAAGGGATGCGTGCCACCTGTGGCAGGCCCTAGCTGCGGCCCGCACAGTTTCTCGGGATGCGGCAAGGTGGACAGGAAGACGACTTGAATTCTCCGGCGCAGCCACAATTCCCACAGGCAGGAGAAAGACCAGAGTTTCAATCAGGGCAACGCTCGCGTCAAGAGACGGAGGGGACTTGACCAAAACCCGAGGGGTGGGGTTCGCAAACGTTCTGGTTGAAAAGAAAGCAAGCTGGTGGGGGCGAGCAGGCAGTGCCGCAGTGGGAACCTTGCAGAGACACGAGGCTTGCACGGGTGCACGTGACCGCCGGCCATGCGCCTCGGGGCTGGGGGTGGGGTTCAGATTCCAGACACTGCTGCGTATGGGACGTACGGCGTAGTTAGAAGGGAATTGCTACACGGGCATGACACTTTGGCTACACGGGCATGACTCTTACACGGGCATGACTTTTACCACTTCTGATTGGTCGCATTGTCTCTGTTAACGACGCTGGATTCTGCCACCTCAGCCGCAAGTACCTGGGCCATTTTAACCTTGCTTCTGTGTAAATTACTTCATTTCGGCTAAGCTACTACGCAGCAACCCAGTGGTCGCGCAGTCGGGGCGACCCCCTCGAGCTTGCTTTCTTCATTTTCGTAGCTTTTAATAAACCATAATACGGCACCCTATGCTGTAGAGATAGCGACCAATTCTTTCACTACAATCTTGTTCTCTTCTCAAGACGTCAATGTCTTTGCCTCGCACACCTCCTCGCAGGTCGCGGAGCCCTAGTCCCAGTGATCAATCACAAAGAGGAAAGCGACACAAATCCAGTCGGCGACGCAGATCTAGTCCTTCCACAGTTGAAGACCGACCACAATCCGCGAGTAGCTCTGCTACGAGTATCGGTCAGTTCTACGGCCTCGGGGACGAAAATGCACTCGATAACCTGTTCGCCTCTTTCCCGCAAACACTTTCAAGTCTCCCACACCCCCATGGTTCACAGGGCCGCCATGAGCCTGCATGGGGCCTTCGATCTGACTATGAGATATATCTTCAAAATGACTTCTTCCGTGGAAAAAGATGGAGCCAGCGAGTCAGAGCGCTTATACCAGGCCCAGAATTTGATCCATTCGCCTCTGAACCTCCCGAATCACCCCCATCCGCCCAGCATCTCCCAACAAGGACAAGAGCCGAGTTCGAGTCCGCAATGCGCATAGTACGAGAGGTTACCGGCGAAGGTCGAAGGCTAACTGTAGACCTTGCTCGATCATACGAACGTGTACAAGCTTGGCGAGAGAGATGGGGATGGTCACCATTAAGTTTCGAAGCATATGACTCTCCTCCACCGTACTCTCCACCTCGTAGGTCACCCACACAACCTCCTCGAATATCACCGACGCCCGAAAATATTAGTTCCTCGCCTATGCGACAGTCTCTATCTCCCGCCCCGGAGCCAATTCCGAACCCAATAATCCCTGGCGACCCAGCGCCCTCGGCCGAAGTTCTTTTTAAAACAACCAACGCATTTGCAAAGGAGAACGGATTTGGTATTATTCGGCGGAATAAATATTCCTATAAGGGACGGTTGATTAGGTACTCCATTCAATGCGACCGGTTTGGACAATCTCGGGCCTCGGGGGGTTCTGGTCTTCGAACCCGAAGGTCTCGGAAGTGTGATTGCAAATGGATGATAATTGCTGAAGCCCTAGAGGAAGGCAAGTGGCTTCTTCGACAACATAGAGACCCGAAACATCACCAGCATAACCATGAACGGAGTATTACGCCATCTGCGCATGTTTCCCACCGCCGCCTTACTACACCAGTTAAAGCAACCATCGAGTCAGCAAGCCGTCGCGCGGGTATTCGAGCCAGTGATGTAGCTGCTATGGTTGAGGAGCAATTCCCCGATACAACACTCCTGCGGAAGGATATCTATAATGCCCGTTCGTTCATTAACCGAGAGAAGCTAAATGGCTATACACCTACTGCGGCATTGATCAAACTCTTTGATGAGAAGAAGATCCCATACATCGCGAAATGGGCCGATGATGATCCAGATAGACTGCTTGGTCTTGTCTGGACCTTTCCGTACTGTCTACAGATGTGGAAGCGCTTCCCCGAGGTTATTAGCTTTGATAACACATATAACACTAATCGCTTCAAGCTTCCTTTATTCCAGGCTACTGGCCAAACCTGTCTTGGAACTGTGTTCAATGCTGCATTTGGCTTAATAGATAACGAGAGGAGGGAGGGGTTCCAATTCCTTGCAGAGAGTGTTCGCAAGCTCATTACAAAACACTCACTCAGGGAACCAGATGTCATCATCACAGACTTCGACAAGGCTATGAAAGCTGCCGTTAATGATCAGTTTCCAAATGCACAGCAACAGCTTTGTATTCATCATATCCTTTCAAACGTTTTGCTTAAATCGAAGACTAGGTGGACGGGCCAACGTGAGGACAGTACTACTAGCCCTAGCGCTAGTGACAGTGAAGACATTCCCTCACAGGCGGATGGCGGGTTGAGCACTACAGATAAGCATCTGATCGAAGATCGGTCGAGTAGTGATAAGATTCCTCATACTTACCAAGGCGTTGTTTTAATGTGACTCGTCGAGGCAATGCAGGATATGATACACTCTATTGGACTTTGCGACGACGACTGTACGGTCTCTATTGAGCTGGGAATCCCATGCTATCATAAAGTCTACGCAAAGCTAGATTCTGACACACGTTTCACTAAATGGGAGGTCCACCCACGCTGGCGACTACGGGAATCGGCATCTCAAGATCCATACCGACGAATTCTTGACCCGAAAGTTGCCACTGCACTACGTGGAAGGCCAAAGAATACAGCGCAGGTTATCCCAGAAAGCCTAGCTATTACATCAAGTAGCCGATCTGATAATCAACCAAGTGGGCGACGAGGTCGACCGCCAGGAAGTCTCAATAAGCCAACTCTTGCTAGGAGAGTGCATAAAGCTACTCGAGAAACCATCACACAAACTGGTGGCCAAATTGGCATCTCAGCCCAGCAAGGGCCAGGTAGACCTTCTAAAGTCCTAAATGCTGGGAATACGACAGGCGTGCGGTACAGTGGACGGAGGACGCAACGAAACATTCGCAGGACAAGGAGTCAATGGGAACTGGCTAAGAGTGATGACGAAGATCCAGATTGTATCGTTGTGAGGCAATAAATTAAGTAGACCACATCACGTCTTTTGCCAGTATTTGACAGTTACTGGCTAACAGTACAAGGACGGTAGTTTAATCCGAAATGCAGGCTTGCAAGATAGCAGAAGACCAATCGCGCCCACAACGATAAGTGACTGCAATTCATGGTGATGTAGGAGCTTGTTAGTGAAGTTGGCTACACCGCCTTTCCGAGGAAGTATCTGTGGGGCCAAGAAAGTATGCGACCAATCAGAAGTGGTAAAAGTCATGCCCGTGTAAGAGTCATGCCCGTGTAGCCAAAGTGTCATGCCCGTGTAGCAATTCCCAGTTAGAAAGTCGGGCATCAGGATTCAGAGCAATTGTCCCTTGTCCCCCGGTGCTCAGGAGTCACTGGGCAGGAAATGGGAATAAGTACTTGAGTAAGTAAGTTAGGAGCCAACAACGAGCAACCACTTGCGGCGGGCTGTCACCTTGTCTCCAGAACATGACAGACAGACTGTGGCTGTTTGTTCGATCGCCTGCGGCGGTCGGCCGCATGGATGGGAGGCAAGGCAAGCCTCTCCGAGTCTCTCTGCCCGAACACGAACAGGCTGCATGCTGCAGTCTGAATCCAGATCAGCATACATGAATTCGTGGGTAATCGTTCGAAACATGGCCTGAGAAAAGAAAGGAAGAATAGAAAAAAAAAAAAAACCCTCTCGTCACATATGCTCCAGAGTTGGCCAGTTTGAATACCTGTCCACGAGGCAATGTAAGCCGACTCTGGCCCGGTGAGCATCAATTCGGGCTGGCTTGCAAGATTCAAAAATCAAGGTAAAATTTTTTTAATTCTCACAACTCCATACAAGCTCTAGGGCCAGTAGTTGACGGGCTATTAGCTACGCTGTGAGCTCTTTCTTGAACTCGGGCCCCGATTTGGCCCAGATTTTCCTTGTTGAGGTATTTTTCATGGGCGACGTTCATCTCGAAAGCGCGTGGAATGATCGTCTGGTCTGTCTATCAAGACCCCTATGTCGACACGGCTTGGCCGTTCGCCGCGGTTCCAAGCTGCTGATTCACTAAACGATGCTTGCTCCGTTCGGGACCGTATGGGGGGCAGCTGGAGGCCTAGTTGTAGGCTTGCATGACTTTGCGCAGCCGCTTCTTGTTGAGAAGCTGGATATGGCCGTCCGCTATGGGGTTGCCGCTCCGTTGCCCCTTCATATTGTCGGCCTGCTGGATTTGATCCCTGTTCCGTAAAACCCGCGGGTCTTCGGGAGTGCTTGGATGATTCTGCAGCCAAATTGGCCGTATATAGACTGTCATTGGATCGGCTTCGGACGGGGTCAAAGGGTGGACGCCGGGTGAATAAGGTCTCTGGACTGCGTCGTTTATACGCGACGCTGGGTTGCGCTCCGTGAAGGTTCGGAGTAGGTGATATCTGCGGTTGTCTGGCCGGAATGTTCAGTAGCAAGACTATAAAGTAAAAGGACCCTTCTTTGGCAAGACCGGCACGAACTGCCATTGGTCGGGCATAGCCGTTTGCGCCCACAAATGCCAAATGATCGTGGAAGTTCAGCGGAAATCGCCCAAAGTCTTCAACAGTAAATCCAAGGCGGTAGATACTCTGAGATCCGTGGCCTAGTATTGGAGGTAGATAATTGGGCTCCCGTCTCTTCTGCTCGCTGTTGAAATGGGTTTGAATTTGTGACACCTTTTCAAGCTCGGCTGGCAAGACTACTTCCCCCAAGTTGCGTCCAGCCATGTTTGGCAAACCAGCTGCGTCCCAGAACGTTGCAGACCCTTTGACAAATTCGAGGCTCATGTTCAAGTAGGCAACGGGCTCCGGTAATCTAGGCCTCGCTGACAGAGAAGCGTTATAGCTATTCGGATCCGACGATGATACTCGTCCACCAGGCCTCGCTGAAAAGCTGCTACTGGCTGACATCTCTGGCTGCCGAAATGACGGGTACCTCGGGTAAGGGTCATCGAACAAAGAAGGGACAGTACCGGTGGAGGGATAAATGCTCAAGGGGCGTCCGGGAGACACCTCCCGGGAGTGAGACGGTCGCATAGGGTCGAACCGTGCATTTCTATCATCTCGTAATCGAGGCCTCCCACGTTTTTTATGCTGTACGTCAACACAGGCATCTTCTTTTCCGTTGCTTATACACCGAGAACACGGCCGCTGTGCTATTTATAAAGTCAGCCGTGGAATGATTTTCAAACAGACAATTCTTCACTTATAGGGCTCCCCACTGCTCCGGGTTGCAGATTCCGCGCTGCGACTGGGCTGGGCCATGTGTTTTATGCAACACCATTTCTTTCCTTGGTCTAGCAGAACGGAGCATGCTGCGATCCGCTGCGGTCTCTTCCACCGACTTGGTGATTTCTCAGAAACGCATGGCCAACTCCTTGGCCACAACTCGTAGCCGCGGGGGCCCGGTACTGGATGTGTGTGCAGACCTTGGGAAGATAACTTTATCAAAGCGATGAACTTAGTAACGAGATGGATGAAAATGCCGAAATCACATACCGTCGCACCTGCAGAGCGTTAAAACAATTCGTGGCGGCCAGGGAAGCACGGGCTCATGGGCAGACAAGACTCACCGGAGATGGGCCCTTTTGCATGGGACACAAGCTGAGGCGACGTGACCTTTAGTTTTGCGCTGGGACTTGGGAGAGCTCATGGATTGGTTTTCCGTCGAGCTTGGCCCGCCCTCTGTTGACTGCTGGCTCGCAGTACCGGTTCCAGCTATCGCTGAGCCGTACGGTTGAGGATGTTGATGTCGTGCCCTGTTGATGCCAGGGGGACCTCGTGACGAGTACAAGGCCGCCGTCTGTATGGAATGGCCCTCTGATGCCTGGTATCCATAGGCGGATTCCGTATTTGATTCTTTCTGGTACTGTACAGACATGCGAGGGTGGTGTTGCGGTGGTGGCCGCCGCGGCGGCGGAAGTTGTAACCGCTGATCTACTGGTCGGTTCTGCGCCGAAGTTGTTCGATATGCATCTTGTAAGCTGGTTGTAGAGTAACCGCCCAAGCCCTCACTTCGACCATGGAAACTTCGAGGGTCCTTTGGCGGCAGAGAAGGAGACCCTGACATGGGTGGGGAGGGATACGCCGGTGCGCGAGCAGATATCTCTGCCTTTGCACTTTTGGTGTCCCAAGCCAACTTGTGGTCGCGGCCGTAGTCTAGGAGGAGTAGACTAGGGTGAGGGCTCAGAGGCGATGAAGATGTGTCTAGGGAGCGGCTTGTGGACAGCATGGAAGCAGCGTTCCTGGTTTCTCTCTTCGACGACGGGACTTGTGGTCTTGGGACCTCGAAACCCTCTCGTGAACCTGGCCCGATATCTTTGCGTGGTTTGTCGGTTGTTGGTTGTTGCTTGGGCGCGCTACCCAACGGAATGGCGATATATGACACCGCGCGTGTCCTCAAGGCCTCAGAAACCAGTCGCTCGAGCCGAGTCCTGGGTACGGACGCCAGGCTGCTGTTGGTGACGACCAAGACGATATGGTAGATGCGGATGTCTATGACAATCGGTGTGGTGGTGGTGCCTCGGCAAAGTTTACAAGGACAAAGAGGCTTCCTAGACCCACGCCACAATCGCCAGTAATCGGCTGTCACCAAAAGATGATATGCCTCTTCTTAGTGGTGAATGCTGCTGAGCGAGAGGTCCTGGACTACGATGGCTAGAGTTCATATGACATGGACAGACTCAACCCAGGGCAGCTGGTGTGAAACGGAGTGCAGAACGGTGATACCCAAAAGGAAGAAATATCAGAACAGTGATACGAATCCTGGGCAGCGTTGGAGTAATCGATGTCGAGCTGGCAACAGAGCCCTGGAAAGTGGTTGTAGCACCTCTGTCTGGCGCGACAAACATCCAGAGGACCGTAGGCAAGGTTTATGCCGTCAGAGAATGGCTAGTTGACTAAAGGACCAACCAGGTTCAGGGCTTGAAGAGACAGCGCGACAGCTCGGGAGTCAAAGCTGATCGGCGGCTCAGGGTCAGGTTTTTGTGCGACTGGCAGACCTGATGGAGCTTGGAGGTAAAAAGAGAGAAAGAGGCAGGGGATGCTGGGGGTTGGCAAGCAGGGTTTCGGGGACAACCCTAGCTTAGGCGGTTGAATCAACGTACCATATGAAGGATTATACCACTGCTCAATAGCATTCGACGACACCGGGGCGTTACGTCAATAAATGGATGAATTGTTTCCCTGCCAAATGCATCTCACATACTCCGTAGTAGTCCGTACAATATCTCGATATCCGCGTGTCTCAAATTAAGCCTTCCACGGCGGATTCGAATACTATGCGTCTTCACTGCCCTCGGCGCCTCTGCTTTCTTTGTGTAAGATTTGTGATCTGTAATAAACACTCTCAAGACATCTTATAATTGGGGAGTACGAGGCCGGAAACGAGCACAAGATACAAATTACTACATGTAGATCGAGTCGGTAGGGGTGGGGAGGAGAGAGAGAAGGGGGGGGTGCCATGTCTTGCCTCCAGCCGTACCGTGTCAGTTCGGCAGCCGGAGGTCAAGACTCAACGCAGCTCGTGTCCCCCACCCGAAGGAGTTTTGGGAAGTTACAGACGGCGTGGGAAGAAAGCCACAAAAGAGCTACTGCTACTCCGTATGTGCGTACATACTTTGCTTGCTCTACCAAAGGAGCGTGTGTGCGTGTGTTGCGTGTGGTGTGTGTGCGCGCGTGGCAGGGGACAGACGACTCATGACATTGCTTCAACATCGCGAGACCCAACCCAATACGAGTGGAGAGAAGGAGATGAATGGAGAACAGCGGTATTAGAGAGGGAGCTTGTTTCTGGAAGACGCTGTGATTGGAGGGATCGGGAATACCACGACGCTGCCGGTGCTGTGCTGGAGAGCTTTCAGTAAGTAGCAACTCAATACTTGTTGCGAGCCATTTTTGGATGGGCATACTGGACACATGGAGGACAGGGATAGGAAGCATTCGTAGACTGCTGAGAAGGGGGTGTGATAGCCAAGAGGCGAGCGAAGGAGGATGCACTGGCCGGCTAGTTTGGAAACGGTGGCACGGTTGTACTCTGTCGTGGTCTATGTTCCCTGACGGTTCCTGTTCCTTTGCACGATGTATCAGCCACGTAGGCACGCACTCGGGTTTTGGCGACGCGGCGAACCCTTAAAAGAACCTTAGCTGGCGGTTTCAGCGCCACAGGGAACCGTGAAAGCGAACATGGATTTCGAGTCCAACCGCTGGGTGCGTGCGTTTGGGGCAGGCAGTCCTAGTCCTGTACAGAAATCTCGGCTTATTAGCACCACATTGGCAATGGGGACCTGTGCTCCGCAAAACAGCCATGGAGGCAGAGCATCCAGGGCCAGATCCCGTTGCGTTGGAACTCCGAGGCAGCTTGTCCGTTGACCCAATTGCCAATCGAACGAGCCATGGCATGGGAGCTAGCCGGTGGGGATGGCAAGATAGGCTCTGGTACGGAGTATCCAACTTGACTCTGCAGATTGTTGTTACGCACGTTTGGCGCCACATCTCAAATCTAGCGCTGTTGACCGCACAACAGAGTGATGAAGGCCAAAATGGAAATAAGCCAATCAAGGAAAGAAAATGAGACGAGACAAAGACTTTTAGAAGAAAGATCCTCGAGCCGACAATAACGACCACGCAGAGCGCCAGCCCTCCGCAACGGTATATGTATTGATAGGAAGGGCTAGCAAACCAAATGTCATGAGGGACACATGTGGCTCGTAATGCCACAGGCCAGTCGCAAGTGGAACCGGCAGAGTACTAGAAGTCGGATTAGAGTTTTATTCGTGAAGTACTCCGAGATCAGTACTGCCCGAGTCGAGTCGATCTTTGAAGATTAAACCCATATTATTCAGGGATACATTTGGGCCTGCAATCCTTCCGATCAAAGCTGAAAAATCACTGCTCAGGGTCCACTAGCGTCGGCAAGATTGTCAAAAATAGACGAAGCTCATCAGGGGAGGGAGGGACGACGAAGGCGAGGCCGCCGGCTGGGCTACATGCAATGACCCGGGCCTGTTCAGCAGTGCAGTACTCTTGTTTGCCAACTTCTTGGGAGTGATTATGTCGGTCCGACATTAATCAACGGAATGGGCCTTTCAAAGGCCTTTCAGTTCTTCCCTGTGTCATGTACCTCATGCGGAGTGAGAATAGTTGGTGCATGCCGTTACCGCTCCGTAACCGGTCCGTGCCTGGTACTCTCGTCATGGCCAAGTCTCCTGTACTGAGGCTCAAAGTACAACAGTAGAGGTATGCTAAAATGGGCGAATATGCAGCTTCTAAACAGGGTCTAAAATGGGAGACAGATCTCCATGCCGTAGAGAATACTCGATCGCAGATCTCCAGCCACGGCAATCCAACGGGAGGAGGTCCCGACTCATGTCCCGTGTCGGTGGATGTGTAGCAGACGCGGACATCGCTTCAGGTGGTGTAGCGGTGATACTGTCCACAGTCCACTTGGGTTCAACAACCCACAGACCCACAAGCTGCCCCGAAGACGGGAGCCAGGGCCCACCCCTTGTTTTTTTAAGATCCGGCGAGGCGTCCCAAGTTCAGCAGAAAACGAAAAAGCTGCAAGAACGGACCATTTCGTGGTCCGCGGCGAGGGAGTCTGGTTGGGTGAAATACCCCGGCGACAGGACCCCAGCTCAGCAGCATGACAACGGGCTTGGCCACCATGAGGCAAGGCGCCAGACAGGGATGAAAAGGGACATTGGTGGTGGGCAACGGCTACTGCCATTATCAACGTGGAAGCCGGAAGAGAACGTATTCCGTATGCGTTACGGGTGTGAGAGTCAGTCGCTGACTCGAGTGTTGATGCCGCTCGTTGCCTTTGGGCCTCACTTGACCCGTCATCTGCAATTGAGATCTTGTCAAGATCGAATGATGCAATGGCAAGGCAGCATCTGCGCCCTTGGGTAGGTCGATACCGTGTTGGTGGCGATGCTCGTATCAACTTCGTGGAGTATACCAAGTTTTGGTCTTGTTTTGCAATTACCGTCACCAGATCTCCAACCCTCACGCTGTGCAAATCCACAATGCCCAGGCTTCTCCGTCGCACCACCCATCATCCATGCAGGAATAAACGGAGTGCTGGCCGCTGCAAAAAGTAAGAACTACCTGGGTACCTAGGTAGTTGTTAGTTGGTCTGAGGTTGCGGGTTACAAGTGACAGGACGATGGTGTAGCTAGCATATTTGGTATTGTGCATGTATGTGTACTTTACGCAACTGGACCGAGGCAAGGAGTCGAAGAGTGTGGAACTGACTGTACGACAAGGCATTGTGTGGCAGGAGATGATATCTTGGATTGTGTGGAGTAATTGGGATCTCGTCTTGGAGAGAGAAAGTAATAAGAAGGAACAAAACAACCTCGCTGGAAAATACAAGTACGGAGTAGGTGGGTAGGAAATGGGCTCCCAGGTCTCCCAGGTCCTTGCCCTGCGGTGGCAAGCGGTCCTGCATGCTCCTTCCCAAAGAGCGCGCTGGCATGCGCTCTGGCACCCTTGCTCGGCAAAAGGACATCCAACGTAGGTGGCACACTGGCAGGGACGCGTGTCCATAATTTATTACACACTTCTTTACGTGACTGCTGACTGGGCCCGAAGCTGCTTGAATGCAGGCACTTCAGTCAGCATCATCAAAATCTGGCATCTTGCCGCAGTCCGATCTGCAATGGCCTCGATTTTGCCTTGATAGCTCGAGGCTCTATTTCAGTCTTTGTCGTGCAAAACTCGGCCCCGAGAGCGAACGGCACAGGTCCGTTCCCAGCTATTGTGACGAGCGCGCACCAGACGACGTGGATGGGGCCGGATAATGGCCTCCACTCTTCTCCTCCCAAGGCTAAAATGGTCGGCCACAATTGCTAGTACGCAGTAGGTTCGGAAAGTTGTAGCCCGCACGGGGCATACTGCCGATCTAAGCCCGTGTAGTGTACGGAGTAATAACATACCCACAGAATACAATGTTCCGTACGACAACTCCTCCGTAACGACGACTGGCCTGCTCGATGCCTATTGTTCTTTCGGATTGGGCCATTCTGGGCTCAATTATTGGGGAGCGCATCCACTTTGCTCTGCAACTCAACTTGCGGCTCCGGCAGCAGATATCGTTTCAACGGGTGGCTTCCCAAACAAAACGAGTGAGACACAGACAGTCCTTCTTGTGCAATATGGTTGCTGTAGAACTGGGAGCAACCACATTGGGCGCACTGACCCAGTCAACGTGTTGCCGTCATAGCTTCATTTAGGTGGCTGGTCTCACTTGGCGTGGCGTTCGTCTAATCTGGACCCTTGATCCTCGACCTCTCACGGGCCTTGCAGCAGAAAATCAATTTGGGCGGCGCGACAGAGAAAGCCTCCACGACTCGGTCCTACGATGCACGAGCAAGACAAGTTCGTTGACCGGAGTCCACTCCGATGCGTTCGTTAGCTGCCGGACATGTATACCAACCTTGGGCCCCAGGCTTAATGGGAACCCTTAATACATACATACTTCAGTAGACGTTGGACCCCGACTGCCGCCCAAACCCGCTGTCTCTAGCGAAGTGCCCACTTCCTTCTTATTGTGGAAACTGGGCTAGTTATGGTCATCATTTAAGGGTAGAGTACTCCGTGGAACGGATTTTCAAGACTAGGTGGCTGAAAGGCGCTGCCAAGTCCCAACGCACCTACAAGGAAGCTTTGGTTAGTGGCATCAATGAAACCGCTCAACAGAAGGCCGCTCGGGATGGCTGAGCTTCATACCTCGTGCGGCACATACGATGTTGTGATGGAGTAAATCGGGTCGTCGAGTCATACGTCATACTCAGCAAGGAACTCAGGACCCATTTCTTTCCTTCATCTGATGTCGATTCATAACTTCTTGTGCAACCGGGGCAATCGCACTTGAATGTCAATATGCCTCATTGTTTTCGGCACACAATCAGAGATACCCGAGGTGCAGCTTGCCGAAATACTCAAGACAATATGAATAAAAGGCGTTCCCGGCGTTGCACAGCATGAAACCAGTAGGTGGACAAGCGAGGCTGGGACGAACCCCTTCGACAAAGCCCAAATACCTAGGTACTTTCGTATTCCAAAGTTGGGAACATGGCCTCGACACCGCCCAAAAAGCTCCGGCCGACTTATGCAAGATCATGACTCTTCTTATCTAAAGCGCGCTTCGAGGAAGATTGCAGATTCTATGTCATCATGATTCAGCTCCAAGGATTGTCTCCAATATTCTTTTCGACCTCATGAGTGCAACTCTATCTATTCCGCATGAAGACGGAAATGCTCTCGGCCTAATTCCGTACTTGTCGTAAGGCGGCGCAGGTTCTCCTTGAACCATCCGACGAGAATCCCACGGTGTACAAGAACTACCGCTCCCGGAACCGTAGTCTTTTGTATCGGGACGATGCAGAAAATAGGCCCATCGGGCTCTGGGCTTTGTCGTATGACGAGGATTGGGGAAATGACCCAGGCGATTGAGCTTGATGAATGCGGGGCCACCACATACATGCGACATTCTTCGACCAAGCGTTTTGAACAAAAAAATAACGCCCTCTCCTACGATGGAATATCCTGCTTGTCAAGCATGGATAATAGCAGCCGGCAAAACCGAAGGCCATTGGCCATGGCTACCAGTGTCTCAGGAATCAGGGCAACTACGAGGGTATAGATCACAGGGTATTTCGATTTCTGGAGAAAGTCGAGACAAGCAAACGGCAATCCTGCAAAGGAGGCGCGCATGGGCTCGATCCTCGTAGCGGGATGACGACCAGCAAGGAACGCGAGTCGGACGGACAGCAGTTAGTTACTGCAAAGGAAGAGACTTTCGAAGAGGGATAAGGCTCACTAACCAGGTTCTCTGAAAGCACGGAGTAGGTTTAGGTTTATCTCAGATACTGGGAAACTAAGGCCCGGCCACAACGATTTTCAAGCATGAAACTCCCGTCGTCCATGCTCGAAGGTCACATGAAAACAGCCCGCTTGGCCGCGCAGCTCCCATGTGCCAAGAAGGGCGAAGTATATACACTACCCTATCTCCCGGGGACGGTAAATTGCATATAGTAGTATGCACCTCATTGCTCCACTGATTGTGCCGGTGGCTTGCCAACGCCTGTTCTCGAACACATCTCTACCTGGCGGGATTGCCGGGGCATCGTTTGGAGTTACAAGTAGCAACTCACGGCGGCCAGGGTTACAGGCTACAGCAACACGTCGACGGCAAAATGCTCTTGTCCCACTCACGGGGGCTCCGAGTACCTGGCGGAGATTTTTTTGGTCACACATACTCCAGCCCGATCACCCTGGCTTGCACTGGAGTTTGGAAGATTTTGTACGACAAGTTCAAGATGTGGCCAAGCATAGAGTATCACCTACGATGTTCGCAACAGTACAGCCCTCGGGTACACAACGGTGAATCCCACACTGCCCCGTCAAAACGGTCGAGAGTCCGTGGCGGCGATGCGGGTGCTTTTCTTGGGTAATGACGGCGACAGTTCTGGGGGCTGGCGGTTTACGTTAAGCCTCCATCGATCAAAAGCACTCGCCAGGCATATGAAGGCTTGGCAGTTTTGGTTTTCTCTCACACAAATGGTCAAAGAACAAAGTCAGCTGCCCTTTGACTTTCAGCTGGAGAAGATCAAGCAGCACACTCCTGCTGTAGGCCTCGCCCGGGTATTGGATCCAACCCACCCCCTCCCTCCCCTGCTCTCAACGCAGAGCACAGAGTTTAGTCAGTATAGCCAAGCTCACTCGAGGCTTTCTGTACTTCACTATCCCTCTTATTATTGCTAGTTTCTGCCTGCCAACAACCGCGGGAGCGTCCCGTGTGGAGTGCGTGAACACCATCTCCGCCAACAGGGTTCTGTTTTGCCATCACAGCGGAACCATTTGTCCTCAGATCCGTATTCCTTGTCCAATATTGGCTCGAAATTCCCAGGCAAAATACAAGTTTCGGATCCTGCATCACCTAGCTGACTACGATAAATGGGTGAAAGGTCAGCTGGACACGGTACTTCATCCTCCTCCTTCCTCCTGTCGTGACCGTCTGAGAGCGGTTCCAAGGAGTCAGCCGGATCTCTAATAAAACCCTCTGCCCCATTGCAGTGTGGCAGGTAATGTCATTATACTTTTTGTTTCTTTTCCTCCCCCAGTTGATGGATTGCTTTCCTGATGCCACCTCTCAAAGCCGGGCCAATCAATACCCAATTCTAGGTCTGGTAACTGGGTACAGTGGTCGGTGGTCGGCGCGAAGTAACAGATTAAACTTTCTCGTTCCCGGTTTCCGGTCGGGGGTCGAGGTTGGCAGGGTACCAAGTCAAAGCGCACCCTATTTCCGGACAAGGTTGCCGGACGTGTTGCAGCAGAGAGCTGGGGAGAAAGGTTGATGTGAATTTCAACCTCTCCCTCCATTACAGGTCCATTACAGATCAAGGTGCTGCATTACATTCATGCCTCAACCGCAGTCCAAGTCTCCGGGACACTCACACGCTCGAGTTCTCGATTCCCGAGTCTCATCATGGCTTTCTCCGCTCTCCACAAAAAAAGACCACCGACAGCCACCTTGATTCCTCCGTAGATGCATAGTGTTTTATACCGGCTTGCCAAGACTGGGATCTGTGGATATCGCACTGACCTGATGAGTCCATGGGTGGTTCCAGATGCTAAGTACACACACATGTCTGTTCAGCCTATCGACCCGAAGAAAAGTCCGAGCATGTCACATTCTCTGAGGAACGGACACATCTGGTTCAAAAGAAGCCAAACTACTGATCAGACAGTGTCAGTGTACCGACGACTGGATTGCCGCAAATAGCAAATGGGAAACGGAGCAAAGAGTCACCCCATCAGGCAAGGATAACGGAACACAACTGTTCCTTGGCAAGCTGAGCCAGACCCAACAGGCCGGGAGTGCAAGCCAGCCCGCACAGCAAGCAAGCAGACTCAACCACAAGGACGTAATTTGAGATTGGATAGGCTATTCGGTATCGGCTATCCGGAGGGAAAGCAAGAAAGATGGCCAGTGCAACAAAGCAGACGTGGCTCCATGATTCGAGGGACGAGGGCAAGAGGAAGTCTGCGTTGCGACGACAACGGATTTTGGCAAGATGGCACACCACCACCAACATGAACATGTTGCTCATACACTTCATACAAGGCGATGCGAAAGAGGGTGGGTGACACTCATCCTGTGCCTGTGTGTATCGATGAGAAGCCCTGGGACTCGTACGAGCTCACGAAATGGCACCGCCTCTTCCCTCCCATTCATTTACTCTGCTTGCATTACAGAGTTTGAGAGGCGAGGGTACCCCCCTGGGCGGCTGTCGGGTCAGATTCAGGCCCAAACCATGCACTGGCCCGACGTGACACCACATGGACACATATAAATAGGGTCGCACATGAGATTGAGGAGCACCACAACAACAACGATCCAAGGAATTCCGCTTACGAGGTACTCGTACGAGGTACTCCGTTGTCAGGATTTAGTATCCTATTTCTACATGACATGGCCGTGTACGGCATATAGTATGTAGACCCCTTTCCCGAGTCCCTTGAAACAAGGCCGATGGGCACGACTCGCTACCGAGCAATCGCTGGGAGCAACTGCGCCCGTGCCAATATAATGTACGCGGCTTGAATGGCCGAAAACCATCCGCGTCATCTATCCATCACCTCGTACTCCGTACTCCGTACCCCTATACCGAACTAATTACACGTACATGCCCTCCGTACACGGATGTCCGTCACAGAAGATGACGCCCAGATGCGGAGCACTCTGTCGGAGGATAATCACCTCCGCGCTACTCCGATCCCATGCCGTCCCATGCCATCCCATCTCGCAGCCGATGGGATTGAATCAAGCACGCCTCGGTGTGCAGTGGTACGAAACAAGCCTCGACGTGGCGCGCAACGGCGGCGCGGCGCTGAGGCACATGGGTTGCTGCGAATAACTTGGACAAGCCGTCGCCAGAAGCGCCGTATTGACATCATCTACCCTGGCCCGACCACGACAGGGCCCTTCATGTCCGAAGAGCCTTTGGAGGGGACAAGCATGGTTCATTACGGACAGGAGCTTAAAACGGCAAACTCTAATAAAAGGGGAAAACGTGGCCATACGCCAAGCTGCTGCGAAATGGCTAATGGCAATGCGTGCTCATATCGCCGCCGTGTTCCCCGTATAATACAAACCATCGTACAACACGCATAAGATGACACAGATTACATTGGTGAAGAAAAATGTGGGAAAAGAGATAAAACTAGGGGTACTATTCCGCGTCGGCCTGCGGCCTGCGTCTGCTTCCTGCTTGTTGTTATTGCGCCTGGCAGCATGCCGCACACGAAGATTTATTTTATTTCCCTTTGCCACACTCCCCGGAGAGAAACAGGGGGGGCAAAAAAACAAAGTAAAAAACTCCAAACGTCACGACTCACGAGAAACCGAACCCCCTCCCCCCCAGCGAGCCGAAATGAGGCGCAACGCCGGGCGTGTCCCTTCCCAGTCGAGGATACATATTCTCGGTATATTTGATGCGCCATGCATTGTTTATGCACTCCACAAACTGCTCTCACCCCGGCTGTGTCCTGGAGCCTCGACAAGCTGCCGGTGGGACGGCCTCGCCGACTCTTTGGCGCAGCTGTGGACCCCGAAACGCCGCAGCGTCAAGGGGAAAGGAAAGTCGACAGAGAGTCTGGTGAGAATTGTCCGCCATCCGAAGCCTCCTCCGGCTGTCGCTATTGCTGGGCCCAGGCATTCCCGTCGGGAGTCACTGAGCCAGGCCAGGCTGGGGGCTCCCTACTCGGCTACAAATCCGCACCAACTGGACAATTCCGGGATAAAGGGGCGACGCTTAAACCACCAGGGCGAAACAGACAGCACCGTCAAACAGGTCCCAGCAGTGACATCACATGCCATTTCATTGCGTACCTAGGCTAGGCAGTTAATCTAAATGCGACGGGTTTCGATGTTGACGAATGGTCGGATACGGGGACGCCCTCACAGCCGGCTCGCAGTCCTGGTGTCGTGGCTGTCTGCAGCGTCTGCAGCCCAGTGAGAGTCTGGCCATACCAGGCGGATTGCTTCCCATATATGACTTTATAGTTGAAACGTTAGTTTAACTTACTTCCCCTACGGAGTACGTGGCTCGACCTTGACCATCTCTCCCGAGTTGCAACGTGTATCGCAATTACACCAAAAGGGCCAAAACGGGAAATGTGTCGGACAAGTTCGAAACCATGGACAAAACAGACGGGCAACAATGCAAAATGACAACGAGAATGCGCCGCTTTCAGCGGGCCTGTTTGGGGGGAGGGGAGTCGGACAAAGCGAAGGGGGTTGGGCGAATTGAAAATTAAAAAAAAGAAAAGGTAAAAAATCGACAATCGAAAATGAGAAACCCTTCCTTACCTGACGTGTACAATCTGAAGACCGTCCTTGACTTCCCGGGGCAAGTCCTTGATGTCCTTGCGGTTCTGCGCCGGAAGCAAGACTGTTTTGACGCCTGCTCGAAGAGCCCCGATGAGTTTCTCCTTGATACCGCCTACGGCCGTGACACGTCCGCGAAGGGAAATTTCACCCTGAACAGGATCATGTCGTGTTAGCTAAGACTGACTCACAATGTGGCCCCTCTCGTCTATGCAAGACACTATTCCGGGACAAAACAATAATGACCAGACCGTCTTGCAACAAGTAAGATGTTGGTACGTACCGTCATGGCCATTGTTGGGGGCACAGGCTTGCCGGAAAACAAGGAGATGAGAGCAATGGCCTGGCCGATGCCGCTGCTTGGCCCGTCCTTGGGAATTGCACCAGAAGGACAGTGTACGTGGATGCTGCGGTCCTTCATGATGTCCGCCGTGGGCTCAGGAGTCAGACGCAGCTCGTAGGCATGAGCCTTGACCCAGCTCAAAGCCACCTCGACGCTCTCCTTGAGGACATCGCCCAGCTTGCCTGTCAACTGCACCCTGCCGTTGCCGGGCATATCGGCTACTTCAATAAACAGGATGCTCCCGTTGCCGCCGGTGCTGTAGGCCACCAGACCCGTGACAATGCCCGGGCGGCTCGTCTTTTCCGCAATTTCCTCTTCAAACTTTTCGATCCCCAGAATGTTTTCAATGTCCTCCATCGTAAGAAGTGGCCTGTACTTTTCGATACTGCCTCCGTCTCTTGCTTCGGCATACTCCACGGCCTTTGCACGGCATACGGACCCGATCTCTCGTTCCAAATTGCGAACCCCTGACTCGCGAGTGTACGACTCGATGATCTTGGAGACGACATCCTTGTTGAAGGTCACTTGGCCCTCGGCCAATCCGTTGGCTCGGATCTGCTTGGGAACGAGGTGCTGCATGGCAATGTGTCGCTTCTCTAGGGTAGTGTAGCCCGGGAGATGGATCATTTCCATGCGATCCAGGAGCGGTGCTGGGATGCTGTCCAAGTTGTTTGCCGTAGCGATGAAGAGGATCCTGGATAAGTCGATCGGCATGCCTACGTAGTGGTCCTGGAAGCTATGGTTCTGCTCGGGATCCAAGACTTCTAGCATGGCGGCCGACGGGTCTCCGTGGACGCTGGCCACACCGATTTTGTCAATCTCATCCAACAGGAAGACTGGGTTAGCAACGCCAACCTTTCGTAGACCTTGAACAATCAAGCCGGGCATAGCAGCAACATATGTTCGACGATGTCCACGAATCTCGGCTTCGTCTCGAACGCCACCGAGAGAGATACGATGAAACTTCCTCCCCAGCGCCGTGGCGACCGACTTGGCCAGACTGGTCTTGCCTACTCCAGGCGGACCGACGAGAAGCATGATCGGTGACTTGTCCACCATCCTCTTTGCTTTCAGGATCTGGAGTTTGGCACTACTGTCCGGGTTCGCAACGTTCTCAGCTGACGGCTTGTCCGAATCATGCGCGAGAGGGACAATTTCCGCCTCGGCCTTGCGGATCTGCTCATCAATTTCCTCATTCAAGGACTGCTTCAGACGGAGAACGGCGAGATACTCGATCAGCCTCTTCTTGACCTTGTCCAAGCCGTAATGGTCATCATCCAACTGTTTCCGTGCCCTGGTCAGCGTTTCGGGCCCCAGCCGATCGTCTGTTACTGCTGCCCAGGGAATCTCGGACAAAGTTTCAAGCCAATTCCGCGTAACTTGGTATTCCTGATTCATGGGCATCATCTTCTGTAGTCGTCGCAATTCTCTATCAACAGCCTTGGCTACCTCGACTGGGAGCTGCGCATTCTGGAGCTTTTTCTTTAGCTCATCCAGCTCATTCGCCTCCTGTTCGTCTCCCTGATCGTTACCGGATGGCATCTGACCAGTGCCTGAAGTGAAGTTGACGCCTGAAATTGGTAGACCCGGGCTATTTCTCTTGTTGGGGCTGTCGTTCAGCCTGTTGAGGATCTGGACCGGAACTGAGGTGAATGTCGTGATCTTGAAGTTGTTCTTGATGCCTCCTACTTGCCGGTCCAGCAGCTCAATGACTTTTGTGATTCTGACTTTGACATCCAGTGCGGCTAGTATGCCCAGCTTCTCCTCGTGGGATGCCCCGACCAGGTACGACATGAAGTCAGCCAGCAGCCCTGCTTCCTTGATCTCGCGTCGCATGATGAGCATTTCGAGTCGTTTCGTGAGCCCAGGCGACAACGACGGCCCACTCCTAGTGCGCGGTAACAGGGACGAGATTCTAAGGATGGTAACAAGTTCTCGAGACTGAGCTTTGAGCAAACCAAAGAGATCCTGAAGCTGCTTGTCGGCCACATCAACTTGGCGAAGAAAAGGAAAAGAAAGACATGTACGGTTAGCGCTGCTGACTCAGGAGGCAAACACGTCGAACTGGGACGTACTTTCATCGCTAAAGTATGTAACCTTGCCCTGGAAGAAGGGTCGCTCGCGGGAGATGGTATCTACCCTGACGCGAGAAGTGCCTTCGACCCGGAGGGCAAATTCGCCAGCGCCATCAATGCCGACAATTTTGGCGGCAACACCAAAGCCAAAAATATCGGCCTTACTGGCAATGCCGGGATTCACCTCGGCAAGCTGCGAGGCATCTATCTCCTCTCCATTGTTGACGAGAAGTTGGCCCGTGGGCCCGACAAAGGGCGATGAAAGCGGGACGCAAGCGATGGGTATGCTGTCGATTCGGCCGTCGGGGCCTTTAGCCGCAGCTTTTTCGTAGACGTGGGCAAGGAGGGCCGGGATATCTGGGCGGCTCGAAGTGACGGAAATTCGTTGAAATAAGCCAGGAAGCAGGACGGTGCCTCTGGCAAGGGGGACGATAGGGAGTACCGCAGTCTGAGATCTGCCCATGACGCAGCAAGAGCGAGCGCGAGACGTCGACTATACGTGTGGAAGATGGCCAAAAGACAGCGTCGGTCGTCGGGAAGTCGAGCTACTAGAATCGTCGTCTCCTCGATATGTGATGAGTGGTTGGCTGATCAACGGGGGGCGACGCAGACGCGGGATGATTTCGCAAGAAAGGAGGTGAGGTACAGTGCCTAGTAATACGCAAACGATGCACCAGAAGGTTGTGGGAGTTGGAACGGACAATGTGGCAAACGGGTGATGGCCGAGAAATGAACATCGTCATGGCTTCGGCTCCAGACGCTTGGGACTCGAGACGGACTGCAGTGACGCGGCGCTGGTTCCGCGCCACCCGTGCCGAGGCAGAATGCAACATCGAGGCTGCGTGGGTCTTGTGGACTCGGTGTGCTTGACCATCACGAACGAGGTCCTGAGTCCCCAACTTTCGACAATACTGCTGAGGAGTCTGCTGCAGTCTTTCCATGTTTCGTACTTAAGCTTACCACCCATTCCTACCTCAAACCCGCACCATACCTGCTGGTTTCTGTGCCCTCTTTCGGACCGTCAACGCCACGGTGAACCGTCCATCGTCGTAGCTTGTAGCTCGTAGCTCGTAGAGGTACCTAGGTGCCTGCTGACTCATCAAGCCCTCGTAGCACGGAGAACATGGTGCTCGTGCTAACAAGCGCCCCACATCGCGGGACGAAGCCAATGAACCCAAGTCGCGCTCAAACGCGTCTCCCCTCCACCAGAGCCAGAACACGAAATCTTCCTACGCAACATCGCATCCAAATCAGAGCCATGTGTACGTTCGCATACTACAATTCCCCCCCGAACCAAAAAGCTGTCAGGTCTGTGCCTTCTAACAAGATATACAGCAGCGTACGCGGGCTACTCCAAAACCAGTTACGGTGCCCAAGGCGGCGACGACTCGGGCGGCTTCCTCGCCGGTGGTTCCCAACAAGGCAGTCAAGGCGGCGGCAAAGTAACCCCCTCCCCCCTTCTTTTTTTTTTTCCTTTTTGCCTCTTTTCTCCCCTTTGGCATCGCTAATGTCCCATGTTGTCCTTCCAGTCATATCAAGATGAATCCCTCCGCCCGGTAACAGCCAAGCAAATCCTCGAAGCCGACGAAGCCTTCCCGGGCGCCGACTTCAAAATCGACAACACCGTCATAACGCAAATCACCTTTGTTGGACAAGTCCGCAGTGTAAACCCGCAACCTACCAACTTGACGCTCAAAATCCACGATGGCACAAGCCAGGTTGAAGTGAAGAAGTGGATCGACGCAGACAGGACAGACGACGCCAGTGCAGACCAGTACGAGCTCGATTCCTACGTGCGCGTATGGGGGCGTCTCAAGTCGTTTTCGAATAAGCGCCACGTGGTCGCCCACGTCATTCGTCCCGTGACAGACTTCAACGAGGTCAACTACCACTTGTTGGAGGCGACGTATGTTCACCTGTACCTGACGAGGGGCCCGCTGGGACAGGACGGCGCGGCAAACGGCGGCGGGGACAGCATGTTTGTCGACGGTGGCGGATATGGGGGGAATGCCCACGGCGGTAACGCTGCGCAGGTCACCAAGTTGACGGGCTGTTCGCTGCCGGCCAAGCGGATTTTCAATTTCATCAATGACACGCCAGGCATGAACGAGGGTGTTCATCTGAACGTGATTAGTAGCTCGACGGGCATGCCGGTCAAGGAAGTTCTGTCAGGCGCGGAAGAGTTGGTGGCACAGGGCTTGATTTACACGACTGTTGATGACGAGACGTGGTCTATTCTGGAGTGCTGAGGAGCGTGGAGATGGGGCCGGTAACTGCGAAAGGGTTCAACAAGACGTTGGCGACGCATGTCCGGGACTGCACTGGGGTTTCAGGTGTTGTACGGGATAAAGGGACGGGTGATAATCTAACGATTCCGAGTGCAAAAATCATTGTTTTCCTTGTCACATGTATGCAAATCGAGGAGGGAAAAACATCATCACCTCGCTCACGGTTTCCAATCTCTCTTTTCGGCTGGACTGTTATCAAGGTGCAAAACTCACTAGGTGCAGTCTGAGTTTCCCAACCACTATTATGATGCCTTCCGCGAAAGGAGTGAAGCATAACAGCACCCCCCAAAAAAAAAAAGCACAAAAAGAAACACTCAAAGTTTCCACTCAGCCTCAATCAGTCCTTTTCGGTCCCCATGTCGACCAAGCTGCTGGTCTTGTCGATCTGAGGCTCTCGCAACATACAGAACAAGCGGACAGGCACAGGGCCGCGAGTCAGGACGATTTCGCTCTTCACTTCAAATCCAAATTTGGCGTAAAACCGGTTGTTGGACGCATTTGACGACTCGAGGTACATGGCGCGGTTTTCAGCGTCGGCCTACGGCAGCAGAGGCTGCATTAGCATTCTCGTGGCTCTTTCTGGAGCCGCGTTTTCTGATCCAACCAAGTCAGTCTCTTACCTTGCCCGTCATGTGCCTGAGCAACTTGGTGGCATGGCCCTTGCCCCTGGAATTCACCTTGGTGCCAAGATAACCCAGGTAGTAGCTGTCGCCGTTGCGGTCGCCCAGCACCTCAGCCTTGGTGCCATGCAGCGCAGGAAACATCTCACCAAAGAGCCGTTTCCGGCTCTCACGAGGGAGCTGGTACCACAGACGCCACATGCCGCTGAAGAGCGTGGCAAGCCAGTCGTCGTTTGTTGTCCCGGGGGGCATCCTGCGTACAAAGAGTCAGCATGCATCCAAGGCACATGATACGGCAAAATATTGCCTTGTGCGAAGGAAACAGGGGCAGCTCTTGGTGCTCACCAAAGTGCAATGGCGTCATAATCTCCGCCAATGGTGGTTGCAATGCCCCTGAAGCGGTAGGAAGCATACGAATACTGCATCAGCAGGACATGCAGCCTCCAGATCTTCTCGGACGGCCAGCAGGCCGCATCGTCGATGCCCATGACATACAGGGACAGTGGATCGGCGGCGAAGCTCTGAGCGAGAGCAAGGCCGGCCTCTCGGCGATGACGCAAGTCGAGTTCGCGAACGTCGGTCTCCCATGTTGACGGAATCAGGGACAACTGGGGATTAGGCTGAGTTCCGGTCTCGACGTGGTTGATCTGCGCCATGTTGGTGGGCGTTTGTGTTTACTTCTACGTAGCTTGTTAGATTTCAACAGAAGACAGAGGAAAGGAAAGGGGAGCCTTCTATTCCTTAAAAAACAATGTTTCGATCTCGCTTTCGGGGGTCAAAGCGAGAAAGGAAAAGGCATCAGTTGGAATCACAAAAAGACTGGCATCCAGTCACCACAGCGCCAAGAGAGCTGAGGCGAGGTTGAAGGAGAATGGTGAGACCACTGGCTGTTCGTCTTTTTGGATTGTCTTCTCTGCTTTTTCAGTTGGAAAACATGTTTTTTTTTTTTTTTTCATCAGTACATTTTGCAAACTGTCGCCCAGTCACTAGTGATTATGCCGGCAGAGTATCGTTCGCGACGAGTCATGCCCAATACACGAACACGAGAGTTGGAGGAACGTCAAGGCGATGAGATGGGAGAGGAGACGAGGCGGACAAGAGTCTGGTCCTGGCAGGTTGCCCGAAAGCGCTTGTATTGAGATTCTACGTGCGTGGGATGTGAATCCGACGACGGCGGCGGCGTATGCGCACACAATATAGGCGAGGCGTTTCTTTGGCAACAACAGCCGACAGTCTGTGGTTGAGAAATGTGTGTTGAGAGTGGAGTTGAAGTTACGGTGTGCTTGGGAAAGTAAGCAAAAGTCAAGTTAGAGATGAGAGTGGTCGAGTTGAAATACAAGCAACCTTCGGGGCCCAAACAACCTTTAGCTTTGGGCTGAGACAAAGCTCGCACCACTCCATGATCTGGCTTGAGAGGCCGAGACATGAGATGATCCCCGACGTCCGAGGGTCCAATGGGCATGCGCAGAGACACCCGATAACGAGCGACGATGACGGAGCGCTCCGTTTGGTGTCACTTGTCTGCCAAGCCTGGCAGATCGGCGTCGCTGAAGTCATGAGAAAAGAACCGAGAGGCAAAGATACTACCCTCATCCCGTTGGTCAGAAACGGGGGGTTCGGCGGCGGCGTGATCAAATGATCACAACATGAGGAAGAGGAGGGGGTGGGTGGAAGGTAGCTCAGGACGCGGATGGGTCAACTTGTGTCGGCAAACTCGGGAGGCGTCGACCAGCCGGGCCTCGATGCCTCATTGTGGCTTGATAAGTCGAGATGGCTGGGCCACGGAGCGGACATGTGCAGCTGTCAACGGACCGTTGGGGCCGTTGGGACTGTTGGGACCGCCTGGACCGTTGACGGCTGACGGCTGCCGGCGGCTGGCGGCCGGAAATGCACCGTTGGCATTGACCCGTCGCTAGTTGCCCGCTCGCTCAAGTCCTGACAGTCCAGATGTCCCAACGTCGGCCTTGTGCTCGCTTGCATTGGTTCATGGTCACGCTACGCAGTTTGCTGGATGCCGACTCGCTTGAAGCTTCGTCAACAGGGACGTCCCCCAAATCGCAAATTGTTTGATTTACTACCATGTATAATGGAGCTCTCCATGCGCCAGGGCCCTGTGTTGCGGTTCTGGATTGAAGAGACATTATCCATCCCGGCCCCGAATGCAACGCCGACAAATGCGTAAATTGTTGCTGGAGATAACCATCCTCCAACCACATTCAAGCCTGCGGCTTACCCGGTAAAGGCCACGGCCCCAAGCATTCAACCTCTGTCCGCAACATGTTTTCGTAATGTGTGGTTCAATGGCCAGGACGCTTTGCTTATTGGTGTGCCCCTTGTCCTCCCGCACGCAGGCACTCGCTCTCTCAATGCAAGGATCGCTTTACAGCATTCGTCGGATCTCCTCCTCGTTGGTATATTTTTCCAGACCAGAGTCAAGGCTCGCCCACCACTCAAACAGCATAGAGCTGCAAATGAGCTTGAACCACGGGGTGAACTTTAAGGAAGAGTCCTCGAATAGCTCCTTTAGGTTGTCGGCGCTGACGTACCGAGTGTCCTTGACTTCATTGGGGTTGGGATCAAGATCGACATGCGTCTTGATGAACAGGATGTAGTCGACTAAATGCCCCGTTAGCAAACATGCCATTGGGATTCCAACTACTCAGCACAGGTCGTCCATCCGCCCGTCCCGCAACCGAATCGCTTACTTTCGTGCTCTCCCCACTTGCCGTCACTGGGAGCCTTATAATGAATGCGGGTAAGGAAATGGAACTTTTCGATTGGAACCTGCTCCTTCTTAATGCCCAGCTCGTGCTCAAGCTTTCGCTGCGCCGCACGCTTCACTCCTTCAATGGCATCGGCGAGGTTAGAGCCGGTCTCGCTAGACACTGCCAGAGGGTGCGAGCAGCACGTGTTGGTCCACATATCTGGAAAGGTAATCTTTTCCGATGCACGCTGCTGCAGGAGGAGCTCGTTTTTGTCGTTGAACAGGAATGTTGAAAAGGCCCGGTGAAGCAGTCCCTTGTCAATGTTGGACATTAAATGGCCTAATCGGGTAGACAATCAGCACGCGGTTCGCATTTCCATCGCCGTGCACCACTGTGGCCACTGGCGTCTCAAGAGACCTGGCATCGTACAGATTTTTTTGCTGGCCTTGCCTACAGGCATGTCATTGTCGTCCAGTACAATGCACACCTCGTCCATCAACCGGATCTGCTCCTCGTCATGGCCAGAAAGTGCCTCTGAGCTAGTGTCGATGTCGGGGAAGAGGCGGAGGATCGTATCAGCCGTCATGGACTCTGTTCGAGTCTCGGTAACTGTGGCAGTGGCGGTGGCCATCTTGATGCAACGAGGAGACTCGGCAAAGTAGATTTATCTCGTCAGGGGCTTTGCGCTGCCGGCTTTCTTGCGAGAGAACGCAGAAAAAGGAGGACGAGGTCCTTGGGAAGGCCCAGTCTTTTGTACTCCGTGCACTCGGCAACTGGTGCCTGTGGTTCAACTGATATCTCGAGGACCCACCACGGGCCAGGTCATTAGTACTTGAGAACTTAAATACGCGCCTGACTACTGCGTACTTAGGTACTTACACGTTGACTACGGAGCACGGAGTACTCCGTACAACTGGAGGTGCACCTATATGCATGTATCATGTATCTGACCCAAAAAGATGTCAAGGTACAAAAACATCGTCCGGTGCCCATATGCCCGACAGAATATGTCCGGACGCGGAGTGCATTTGTTGGGAAATAAGTCGCCTGGCGTTGAAGCAGGCCCCTTGGGTACCTTCCATTCTGCCTTCCACGGCTGAGTCATCAGCCATCTGCAGCAACCGGGTACGTACGGAGTACTCCATCCATGGTACGGAGTACATGTCTGATAATACCCACTCGTATCCGCAACCTCGATGCCCGAGCTTCGTCACTCGAGCCCTCGTGTGCCTTGCCGTCGTTGGCCTTCGTGCTTTCGCATCCTCCATCCCTCCATCCCCCTTGCGGCGCACGTGGCCATACGTCAAACCGCACAAAGGTTGCTTCTGCTGTCCACCTCCAACTGTAATTCGCTTACGAATTGCCTGGTGATACCCAGCAGCTCGAGCCCCTGGCCACCATGGCGCCTCCCAAGATCGAGGCCAAGGAGATTGAGACGTATTGGAACATCTTCTCAGACCGAACAGGGGGTGGTCAATTCCTCACCGGTGAACAAGCAGCCCCAGTCCTGAAAAACAGTGGTCTTCGCGATGATCAGCTAGAGCGCGTGTGGGATTTGGCCGACGTTGATAACGATGGGAACTTGGACTTTGAGGAGTTCTGTGTCGCCATGCGACTCATCTTTGACATTCTGAACGGGGTACGATGTCCTGGGCTCGGGAGACGCCTTTGGCGAATACTGACCATGATTAGGAATATGCCGACGTCCCGAAGACGCTGCCAGATTGGTTGATTCCGGAGTCCAAATCCCATCTTGTTCAGGCGACCCGTGCCATCGCCGGCAAGCAGCCACAGTTTGAGCAGGTCGAAGATGACTCAGATGACGCGGGCTTGAAGGATGGGTTTGAGTGGTACATGAAGCCCCAGGACAAAGCAAAATACGAACACATTTATCAAGAGAACCGGGATATGCGGGGTGAAGTATCGTGTTTGTCTGGTCCTTTGTTCACCATACATATGTTCGCACCCACTCATTAGCTTCTAGTCAACGCCCTCGAAGAACTATACGAATCTCTTGACGTCCCCGACACCGATGTCCGGTCCGCCTGGAATCTCGTCAATCCCTCTGCCGGCTCAACCATCAACAAAGACGCATGCCTCGCCTTCCTCCATATTCTCAATTACCGCCACGAAGGCTTCCGCATTCCCCGTAGTGTCCCAGCCTCACTGCGCTCCAGCTTTGAGCGCAACCAAATAGACTACCAGCTCGACAACCAACGGACAGGTGCCAACTCACGATGGGCCAACAAGGCCGACGATTCCACCTCCACTGGTCGAAAGACCAAGTTTGGGGAACAGTACCTCACACGCCTCGGCCGAAGCGGTTTCAAGACGGCCGGCACCGACTTTTCGACCGAAAAGACGGAAGATTGGGAAGAGGTTCGGCTGAAGCGACAACTCGCTGATTTGGAAACCAAGATTCAAAAAGTTGAGGATATGGCCGAGCAACGCAAGGGCGGCAAGAGAGACTCAAAGCCTGCGCTTGTAAGGAGGGAACTTGACCAGCTGCTGGACTACAAGCGCAGAGAATTGAGAGACTTGGAAGAGGGGAGGGGCAAGAGCGTTGTCGGTTCAAGCCTGAAGAGCGTCTCGGACGATTTGCAGACAGTAAGAGAGCAAGTGGAAGGTCTGGAGACGCATTTGAGTTCAAGACAAGCGGTATTAGACGATTTGCGGAGACAAATTGACGCAGAGAAGGCGTAATCTATTTTTTTCTTTCTGGCTACTGGGACCGATGTTGGATTCAGCAAACACAAGTGTCTGAAGCGTCAGGCGGTACATCCCAGCCTACAAGCGCGACTCAAAGTCGTGGGTGGTGTGGCATGTTTACGGTCCACATCATCACCACATACTCCCGTCCACGTACTTTTTCGTCCGGTCTACCCCGAGTGTGCGGCCCTTGGCGATCCACCCAGCCAGTGATGGCATGGGGACAAAGCCAAGGCGTCCCGCGGTCCTGGAGCGGCCCGTCGAGCAGATGAATGCGTCAACTAGCGGGCCGCGGACAGCTTGTTGGGCTTGACCTCGTAGCACCAGGTCGATATTCTTGGCCACACCCGCTGCCTGGGCCTCGGTGATGAGGAACCCGGCTCTCGGCTTGGAGACGGCATCACCGACGGCCCAAACCCTCCCCTCGGCGTCTTTGGCCGCGACGCCCATGTACTCGTCGACATGCACGTACCCGCTGTCGTTCAAGAAGCTGCCCGGCAGATACGCCGTGTTGGGGACGAACCCCATGGTCGGGAGGTACAGCTCCGTCTCCATCTCTTGGCCCCCCTCCAGCCTCACAATGGTCTTGCCGTCCTCCCTGTCTTCCGTGCCGGCCACCCTGACGCTCCTGCGAATCGAGACGCCCAGTTTCACCAATTCCCTCTCGGCCGCCGACGCGATACAGTCGCCGCCAAGGAGCTGTTCGTCCGACGACAACAACACAACCGTCTTGTCGCGGAACTCGAAGCGTATCTCGGCTGCGAGCTCCACCCCCGTCGCGCCGGCTCCGGCCACCACGACGTGGGAAGCCCTACGAATGCTCTCTGCTGTTTTGTGCAGGCTCTCGACGCACGCCTCGTGGGTGGACGACGCTTTCCACGGCATGCAAGGAGACTTGCTCGTTGATCCTGTCGCGATGACGAGGTAGTCGTACGTAACAGTGCGAGTGTCGTCGGATGTCGAGAGATGAGCTGTTCTGGAGGCTGCGTCCAGACCGGTGACTTCGCCGAGGATGAATTCTATGCTGTCGGGTGGATATTGCGCGAGCCCAGGCTCGATGGGCTGCATGATCTGCTCATCTCCGAGGACGTCGGGAATGACGGCGCGGACGGACGCGAGGTTCCAGTAGAAATTGGAGTTCTACGCCATGAGCTTTGGTCGTCTCCGGGGGTGCAAGGGGAAGGGGAGGGCGGGCCACCTTTGTGATTAATATGACTTTGAGGTGCGGCTCGTGAGGAAGCGTGTACTTGAGCAGGCGGTGTGTGACAGCGAGGCCGCCCAGTGAGCCGCCGAGGACGACTACGGTTTTGGACATGTCGTGGCAGTGAAGGGGTGATTTGGGGGTTCACGATGCTGGTTGCTTTCGTGTCTGCGTGAAGATTGCGTGGTCTCGTCGCTTCAGCTTTGGAAGCTCTCGGCCGATGCGTCATTCTCCAGCTGCAACCCGCGAGGTTTTGGAGTCTCAATTCGGCTGCGTCGACGGCAAGGATGGAAAGCACGTGAAGAGCTACTCGGCACGCGGCGCCCAGAACGGAGCCGGCGACGCCTGGGAGAATGGGAGGAAACAAACAAAAGTCAAATCGAGACAAGACAACACAGATAACTACATCCTCCACCACTTTGATGCGGCCAATCCCAAAGTCCTCAACAAACAACAAATCCCGCCTGCCACGTCCGTCTCAACCCCGCAGCCCCGCAGCCCCGCGGCCCCGCGGCCGGTCTGGCAGCCTCGAGTCGACCAGCCAAAGACGTCACCTGTCCATGTCCACCCCTCTCTGTTCTCGACGAGGGACTCTGATGGTTGGTGCCTTTTATCCTCCCTGCCCCAACATCTCCAGCTCCTCCTGTTGAGCAGTCGTCTTGATCTCCTCTCCGTCCCGCGTATCTCGCCTCTTCACCGTGCAGCCTTTTTTTCTTCTTTTCGAGGTTCTTCTTTTCCAAGTCTCGTCTGCTACCCAACGCAACGCAACTCTTGATCCCGCCACCATGTCCAAATCCGAGGGACCCCAAACCGGCAACCCGGCCTTCAACACGGCCGCCCGGGAGGTCAAGTTGCTGAAGAGCGATCCTCCCAACGCCGAGAAGCTTCTGCTCTACGGTTTGTCTTTTTCTTTCCGCCCAGTTCCAACAGGACTAGGACTGGCCGGTCGTCGGGCACTAGGGACTAAATTCCATCCATGACACTAGCCTTGTTCAAGATCGGTACCGGCTGCGACATCGAGAAGGAGCCCAACCCCGGCATGTTCCAGATGGAGGTAGGAAATCGCCCGCATCTACTCTCTTCCTCCCTCCCCCCGCACGCCTCTTCCCCCGGTTGCCACCGCTAACATCCTGCCTCCGCGAGCAGAGGCGGTACATGAAAAACGCATGGCAGGAAAAGGTCGACGAGGGCGTGACCGTCGAGCAAGCCCAGGAGAGGTACATCGAGGTGGTGGAGAAGCTCAAGAAGGACATCGGCATGAGGGATGCTGAATAGCGAACCCCCTCGCGCGGGGGAGGACTCTGGTCTACCGCTCGATGATGCGGGATGCATGGCCAATCCTCGACGCAACGGAACGTGTGGCCCTCCCTCCATTCGTCACTTCTGGGTTAGCTTTGGCACGGGGCGTGGACTACTTCCGAGACGTATGCAAACGCTGTCTATGTATATGTGATACGGTGTGCATCCGAAACGAGCCCGTGATTGCTAGAGATGCGCGGCAGTACGAAGCAAGCATGTACAAAAAATCGACTGCTTGTGCAACTTTACAGGCTGCCACCTCGTTGCCAAGCACTGCAAAGTGTGCCTGCCCGGGAGGTGCTGATACGAGTTTCTTTTCGCGTCACGTAATTCCATCTTCTGTCCGTGGACTCCGGGGCCCGGCGTTGAAACATTTTCCATCGACTGTGACGTAGTAGAAACATCAACGTTGCTCAGCGGGACTATGCCCGGCTTTTTTCGCAAGTGACACCGGACCTGCAGATGGGAAGACAGGGTCACAACCACAGTCGGGGTACGTCGCGGGCAAAATCTAGCTACCTGTACAGGAGAAGAGAGGCGAATGTGGGGGGTTGCGAAAACAGGTAGGTCAATCAAGGTCAATATACTCCCGAGAACCCAGGCGAGGAGGTGATTGAGCGAGTCGGATGAACAACCGGAGAGACCAAAGGCATGGAGTCTTTGGCGTGCAATAAAATTTGAAAAGGCATCATCGATACGTCAACTTAGATATGGCTTTGAGGGTCCGTTTTTAGTTCTTGCCGACGATAAAGACACCACAGCTGGACAGAACTGCCTAGTAAGCCTGCCGCCCCCATCGACCTTGATGCGAAACAGCGCATGCTTAGCTGCGAATGTTGGTTTCCGGGTTGCTAACGCGCATTCCGTCAAGAGTGTGCAAAACAAAAAAACACCCAGGAGGAGAGGACGTTGCCACGAGTTCCGAGTCTTGGGACATGGCAACGGAAGAGACCGTATCTTCACGACCGCAGAGCGTCGAGGGGAGAACAGAAGGGCTGTGAAAAAGAGCTTCAACGGACAATGGCCAATTGTCCGCGTGCGCGCCAACAGAATCGGCAGGCGCCTTGAATCAAGTCTGTTGGCTCTTCATTTCGAGCCCGTGGTTTTTGCCAACCCTAGACCTCCATCCCCGGAGATGATTCAAACACTTGCAGCCCTTCGGGGCCCTCATTGTATCGATGGTCTCATTTACCCGTCCCATCAAGCCAAGAGCCTCGGTCTAACGTCAAAATTGTTGTCCCAGTACAGACGTGAATCACACGCCGAATGTAGTCTCGTCGACGGGGGCCATTGAATGAATCCTGGACGCCAGTTGTTGTCCGCTCCGAACTTGCCGTTTGTTCCTGTAGTATGCGGTTGACCTGTTGCTTTGCACGTGTCATCTCTTTCCGGTACTGAAGCTATATTGAAGCAGTGCGTGCCACCGCTACCTACGACTCTCGAAGCGACGCCCAGAGCCCCCAAGGCCGTGCCGTGCCATGCCATACATGCACGGCACCATCAAAGTTGGCACAGCAAAACGGCGTCGAAGAGATGCATGAGATGGGACATGGGAATGCTCCAAAGCCGAGGCCGGGTCGAAGTCGGGCCGTTGTGCCGCGGCAGGGCTTTTTGTCGAGCCGACGAGGGCGCAGCGGAAGCTGCCGCGCGGGCGGTTCTTTCTTCGAGAGCGCACATTTCATGCACCCACACTCTCCAGTGCACAGACAGATGCGCTTCACTATCGCCGACGATCCCCCGTCTGTTCCGGCCGCAGCTGCCAAGTCGGCATCCTAGTAACCAATTCTTGTCTTGTCATCTCGCTAATCCAGCTTCATCTCCAACACCTCAACCTTGCAGCAGCCGACCCGCCGCGGCCGCCTCCAAACCGTCGGGCTTGCTCCGTACTCCGTACAGCTAAGCACATCGGGCGGGACCTAGACGCATTGACAACATCAACCGGCGAGCGCTAAGGCGCCCTCTCATTCCTTGCCGAGACACGCTTGAAACGTCAGCAAAACAAAGCCATCATGTAAACAAACATCACCATGCATGGTCACCGCGGGTACAGGCGACGCGAAACGGAGACGAGCAAGTTGTGTGCAAATGCTGAATTAACGTTACTAACTGTCTACGAGGCCACCAGATCAAATACGCACATGCGCCAATCTCCCCCATCCAGATCGCTCTGGACAAAGAGGACTGTCGCTCTGAATCTTAAGCAAATAGGTATAATGGTCATGTAAATGTACGAGTGTTCCACAAAAACCCCCGCAAATCGGGCCTCCTATTGAAAAAAAAAAAGAAGAAAAAGAAGAAGAAAAAAAATTGAACAGTAGACACCAAACCGGGCTGCATTCGACCAAGGAGCAGCCTATCGAAGGAATCAATAACACGAAAAGAAAAAAGGACTAAACCAGAAAATCAAGTGTTAAAAAAACCCCCACAACTGCGGGCCCAATGTTTGCAGGCAAATAGGAATAATAACACACAGTTTGCGGTCAAGGCAGCGAGGTTCGCTTTGTTTGGATCCTCGAAGACCAAATTGCTTGGCATCCAAAATGGCCAGCAGATTTTGCAAAGTACCATCGTCTGCGTTGGTTCGTCAAGGACTCGTGAACTCGTGGTTGCGATTAAGCATTATTTGTTGTTTGTTTCCCCCGGGGTTACGGTCATATCCCGGCAACCCAACGCCTCCGCTCGTAAAGAACTCGCTCGCGCGTCCTCGAAGCTTCCGCGTCTGTCTACAGAAGGGCGACAATGCCAGCAGCGACGAGCAGCAAGGCGCTGAAGCCAGAAGTGGCCGCGGCGCTGACGTTGCCCGGAGGAGAGAGGGCCCCCGAAGGGAGCGCCCCGGTGGCCGAGGGAGCGCCCGCAGGAGGCTGGGTGGGAACGTGGGCGCTGACAGTGCTGTTGAAAGCGGACCAGATGGTGGACTTGCCGATGCTGGGTTCTGGGGCGCTGGAAGTGTCCTTCTCACTGGTGGTAACGACAGGAGTGCCAGTCTTGGGTTCCGGGGGAATCGAGGAAGTGGTAGGCGCTTGCGATGTGGTGGAGGGCGGAGGCGTCGCGGTGGCAGCGGCGAGACCAGAGACGGACAATGCGGCGGCGCAAGCCTTGGGGTCCGTAGAGTCGGGGCAGCAGAAGGTCTTGCCGTTGGTATCACGAGCGCAAAAGTAGCCTTTTGCGCAAGCTTCTATTCACACCCAGCAGGTTAGCATGGTCGCGCCACTTGCTCGAGCGGATGAACCTACTGCCAGAGTTGTCGGGGCAGCAGTTGTCCTTGGTGCGGTCGAAGCAGAAAACAGTATCTGGTTCGCCGCTGGCACACTGGTCGAACTGAGGACCACAAGCCTCCCTGCAATCTTTTCCTCCTTGTTTGCACTGCTGCTGTTGTGGGCCGTAGGCCTGGTCGCCGCGACGCATTAGGCTCTGGCCAGGAAGTGACATGACAGCCAGGTAGTATGGCTGACGGGCTTCGACGGCGGCGGCACCGGCGGCCAAGAAGGCAACAGACGCGACAGCTTGGAAAAGCATGTTGGGCAAAACTCGCGGGTGATGAACGAGGAAGAACGAGGCGATTGATGTGTCGATGGCGTCGGGTGGGTTCGTTTGCTTGCAACGAGTGTGGCCCGCGCGCGGGGGTTTGCGTGTACTTTGCTAAACGAGCGGCACAGAGCCAAACAAGGCTCTGGAGACGACGAAGTGAAAGAGGACGGGGTCCGGCGCGCAGATGGCCTCGAACCGAGGAGCCGAAGAGTCGGACGACGGGTAGATGAGAGATGGTGTTGACGGCGCTGGATGGATGGGGAGGGGGGGGGAGGATACCTAAGTACTTGCTCCGTAGTCAGAGAGGCTCGACTCCTTTTTTTTTTGTTTAATTTCCCGTGGCCGCCTTGGTCTGCCTGCGCTGGCGCCGTGGTGCGTGCCAAGCCAAACGCCGTGGCCACCCCCGGCTGACACTGTCCAAGTCGGCCGGGCTCAGGGCTGTGTGGCTCGTGCCAGGCCCCGGCACCCGGCATCCGGCACCCAGCAGTACCCAGCTCAGCAGATGGACGGCCTGGGCATCGCATTTCTGTCTCTCTGTGTTTGGTGTTGAGTGTCCCGGTGTCTCAGACATGGCGCGTCCACGTTTGGAGTCGAGTGGCTGTCGATCCATCAGGGGCGCGGCACGTTGGACACTGACTTGTGCACCGCAAGCTGGCAACAGCCGTCCGCTGTCCACCGTCCGCCATCCGCCGTCCGCCATCCGCCATGCTACCCGCCGTCCAGCCGTTGGTCAGGTACCAGCGTCAAGTGGCCCTGCCACAGCCCGCGGGTCCCGCCAGGCACGCCTTCGACAGCGGCCGACAACCAATCAAACTGCGTCATCGCGCTGGCCATGCATGCCCTCTTTGGCCGCACTAGCTGCGACTATACGTGCGAGTGGCCGCCCGTTCGTGCGTTGCCTGGTTTCCCGGGGCACCCACCCCCAGACGCCAACAGCATGCACAGACCGTGGGGTACGGAGCACCTAGCCACCAGTGCCATTTGTTGGCGACTTGGGCTGCTTCACGTCGAAAGACACCTTTTCCGTCGTCTCACCCGTCGCTGGTCAGACGCAAAGTGTCGTCGATTTAAAGAAAAATCTAAAAATTGGGCGTCAAACGTCGGGCTCAAACTTGGTCTGCGGGGGTTTTGGCGCCAGTGACCTATCCTGTCCTGTCCTGTCCTGTCCTCAGGATGAAACGTTTCTCCCTGCACCATCTCGTCACGTGAGCGCACCCGAGTCGGACCAATCGAATCGTCCGTCGTCTCCGAGCAAAAGCTTCGCCCCCAGGTTTAAATTAACTGCCCATCCTCTTTTGTCGTGAAGAATTTTCTGCCCCGCCGGCTCGATTTGACCGCTACAGCCTACTCCGTACCTTCACTCACGTACGGACCCCTCGTGGCTGACTTGTTTTATTCCCTCGAGGTCTGTGGCGCTGGCCGCCGCGTACGTACGCCAACATCTTCTTCCGCTGGCGGCACCGAGGAACAAACAGCATCCAGAACCAACCATGGCTCGGCCTCGAGCCCAATCTCGTGATCAAGTCGGTCCCACCATGGACTCATGGGTTGGGTCGCTACGGGCGCTAAACACCTGGCTTTTGAGGGCTTCATTCGGGTTCCCGTCCACCCGTCAACCATCCAACGCTCCGGAGCGACTGTCCAAGCCAAGCCAACCAAGCCCGACGGCTCGCATTCATTAGTACCCAGAAGCTTATTTCCTCGTATTTCCCTACTGCTCGGATAATCTTCCCGTCAATCTCCGGACCACATCAAGGCGCTGGGTCACAAAAAAAAAAAAAACCAGGACGCAAAAATAGATAAAGGTTGTTCATCTTCTTTACGTACGTATCCTCTATCGTCATCCACTCCTTGTGCAGCTTGTCGCGCATTTGCGCCGCCAACGTGCGGTGAAACAGAGCTCCAGTTCTTTGGTAAGGAGCAGCCCAACGCAGCCAAGCATGCAGGGACAAATACGTATTGTCGTTTCATGTCGTTTCCCCTGGCCCGTACCCCGTACATGGACCATGGCATTTTAACTTTTTCTTTTTGTTGTTTTGCAGCCATATTCTGACTCACTACGGAGTGGTCATGTCGACTTTGGCAAATGTGGCTCCCCGACGTCCAGCCAATTGAAACCGCACAAGTAGACGTTTCATACCGAGGACGCTGAGTGAAATTCTTGGGCCAATTTCCTCCCTGGAGCGCCCAACTAGTTTCGCACTACGACTACGACTAGTAGTATCCATGTTGGCGTTGGGTGGTTCGAGCATCCGGCCCGTGTCCGCCAACTCCATTCCGTAGGCTTTGTCTTACTATGTCTCACCTTCATAGCTTCCCATGCCTTCGCAATGACCACTAGATAGGACTTGCTCAGGAATCCTCCCAAGACCTGAGAGGGGGGCGCGACAAGGAGAAATGGAGGGAGAGGGGACAAAAACCCGTCTCCACAACTTCCTACACCTCACGACCGCCACGGCACGGCCCTCGAATCCTAGCACAGAATGAAGCTGCCTGCCGTGGCCGGCTGCCAGGGCACTGCGTCCAGCGCTTTGCTTCCAGGCTTCTCCGCAATGGTCCTCCAAATAGCTAGTTCGGAGGAAAGGATGGCCACGTCACTTCAGGCCGCCCACGAGGCCTGTCCGGAGCTTCGTGGGCGGCTTACTGCAGTCGCGCGAGACTTGTCTCGAACACGTCCTCTTCCCGATCCGCGTAGCTCACTCACGCCGAGATCGAGGTCGCGCAGCCACCGGTTTCGCCCTTACATGGATGGACACTCCAGCGACACGAGTTAGACTGGTAAAGGTTGGCCAGCGTCTAATTCATGTCAAACCTCGCTCCTTGATCTCGAAACACTCTCGTGACGTCAGTAGTTCCAAGTCAAGTCGTAGGGGAGGAAGCATACCTCCAACGTCCGAGATACACAGACAGAACAAGACGCACCGAGGTAGTTACTTTCTGGGGAGAAACAGGCAAAAACGAACAAGTGTCATCAGCGACGTCTGTTATACACCTGCACCTGTGGTGCCAAAAGCACAATATTCGTTCTCTCTGCCCACCATTTCTAGCCATCGTTGTTCCCACAACACCTGCCTGTCCTGTGGAGGCCATCCGTCCATATATTATCATTACATGATGATGGTCCTGTATGCTCGCTGTCATGAAATCCGCCGTCAAAAACCACGCGTCGCAATCACGTTACACGCATTATCCGTCTAGATTTACCGTGCTGCCAGAGCAGAAGAAGCCAACCGAGGGTGCGGTCAGTCGCCCTCGTCGCCGCCCATCTTGGAGATCCATTTGTTCATGTGGGCAAACTTGTCCTCAAACGTCTTTTGGAGCTTCTCTGCAGCCTGCCACATCGGGTCCCCCTTCTTCCAGTACGTGTAGCAGTTTTCAAATATTTGCCGCATGTCGCCGACAAAGTCTTCGTCGCTTGCGTACTCGTGCCGGTCCATCTTGGCCTTGATGGTGGTGAGGTCCATCGGCCGCTTGACCTTGTCAAAGTAGTCGGGGACGCCGTCCTCAGCCGGCTCAACGGGGTCCCTGAACGGGCCGACCAGTCTTGTCCAGAAGCCTGTGAATTCATGGGTCAGCGCGTGCCCTGGGGGCGGTTTGAGGGCCTCGCCACGGGTGGCCTCTTTTTGTTTTGTTGTTTTGGTTTTTTTTTTTTGTCTCTCACCTGGTCCGGAGAGCATCCTGCTCAGCAAGTCGGCGCAAAAGTCGAGCTTCTGGGCCGTAGAAAAGTTGCGGCCGTCGACGTAGGCGGCGCCGGATCTGCGCTTCTGCGGCTTCGGCAGCGGTGTGCGGGATCCCTTGCGCCCGAGCGACTGGTCCGTCCTCGCCACGGTGGTGGGCGGGCCGCTCAGGCGGCGGTTCTTCCTGATGCTGCTGAGGTCGTCCTCGCTCGGGTCCTCGAGGTAGTGGACGCTCTTTCTGGGCAGCTCCGCCGGCGCAGACACGACCGAGGACGCGGACGGCGCCGGGGCCGGAGCCGGGGCCGGCGCGGCCAGCTCAAAGGCGCTCATGGCCACGACGAGCTCACTGAGGACCTCCTGCGGCAGAGACTTGGCAAACTCGGCCCGGGAATCGGACGATCTCATGTACTCGGCGGCCCAGGACAGGAGCAGCATCCGGATGGACGAGCCCGGGGGGGTGTCTCTCCAGACCTGCACCAGGAGCGGTGTCGCGGGGATTCGCTCCGTCAACCTGCGGCACTCCGTCATGGCCTCGAGCGTCTTGTCACAGAGCCCTCGGATGCCGAGTCTGTGGCCCAGGTTCCAGAGGCCTACCAGCGACTCGTACGAGGGGACTTCCTCGTTGTCCGAAATGACTTTTCCGGTGAAGAGGAAGTTCTGCGCCAGCCCGAACACTTGGGGCGTTTCGTCCGGCAGCTTGACCACATGTTCCACCGTGTCGTCCCTCTGCTTGCCGGCGAAGTAGCGCTGGTAGAAGTCCGAGCGGTAGCAGAGAAAGTCCTTTTGTATACCGAACGGTTGCTCGTCGGGACCAACTAATACTATCACAAATATGGGGTGAGGACGTCTACATATCTCATGGTCAGCCCGGGGCTGCACTCACGCTCCGCCGTCAGAACTTACTCACAGCCATGAGAACCTGGGCTTCTCTCCTTTGTCCGCCGTGGCAGCAGCGCCGCCCGCGTCCGCGTCCGCCTCCGTAGACATGATGATCTTTTATGAGATTGATGTTAGTTCCTCGACGCAACAAGGCCAGCCGGGGACCTGTGAGGGATGGGACATTGTGAGCAGACCCAGAGAGGAGACGGATGTAGGTTGGGAACGACGGAAGCCACGACGCTTCGACGCAGCGCTGTCCGCTCCGCTACTTGGAGGTGGCAGCAGCACAGCAGACGCTTTGGGGAGAAGGAGAGAGGAGAGAGACGAGAGCGGGAAAAGGGGATGGGTGGTCAAGCGTTGGCCAGTGACGAGAGAAACATGCATCTTTACGTACCAAAACGATGCAGTCGCCGGCGAGACTGGGCTGACGGTGGATGGGTTACTCACCACCGCTGCTGCGACACAGTCGACTCTTTTTTTCATTACTCGGGCAATGACGACAAATACCGTCCCGTTCATAAGTATACTGGAGGGAAAGACTCACTCCCTCTGACGTCTAGTTGGCCATGCACCGGGAACTGTGAAGCACAACGGGATCATGGTCTGAAGTTCTGAACCGTGAGGTTCGAAGGGGCGGGCGGTTTGTCAATGGCCAATTGCTGCTTACGTGATGCACCGCTTTCGGTCATGTATGCAGATGCAGATTGCAGACTCTCGAGTCACAATCATCATCAAGAACGACGACCTTGTCACATTTAGCACGGCATGTGTATTTCGTCCCATGGTATGTTTTAGTGGCCGTCACATCCAGACGTGTGATTTTCCCTTTTTTTTTTTTTTTGAGGGCCTGCGTGACTGTGGCTTCACGAGGTGTGGGAGACGTCAATCAGCATCCGGCAGGGTTGTTCATGCCAGAGTCAGTCTTGGTGAATGTTGAGTGGTCGTCGACATTTATATAAAGATCGCGCAAGGTGTGCCTCCGGGAACAGGACAGCTTACCCTCTTGCTCTCCAGGGACATTCATTAGAAAATTCTCTGTCCCTTGAGAGTACATGAAGTATCATTGACTGATATACTACATCATCTCTATGCCATATGCACTTGGGCATGTCAGTGTATGACAAGTCATATGCATATCCGTCTTCTTCTAGTGGCAAGCAGCTTCATCAACAACTTCCATATAGTTGGCTCGTACCGAGTACTGGTACGGGAACTCGACCTACCCTGTACACATGCCACCACATGCCATCGTGTCCAAAGCAAGCGACTTGCGAGAAAAGACAACGAGCTACTTCCACTCTCACTCAACAGTGGGGACATCTAGGAATAAAGAAAAGCTGAAAACGCCATGAAAGCTCCCGTCATGTCAATCTACAAAAACTTGTGTTCAAGAGTCATGGAATCCTGGAGACAGCTAGTCGTCTGACCACTCAGCCACACAATAGGCAGTTGCAGAGGACAAACTATACGAAGCTTAGAAACCGGAGACGAATTAGAATGCCTAGAGTTGGGATTCACAGACTCCCGACTTTCTCTCCATTTCATGGTTGGATGGTCCCACGCCGGAGCTATCAAAAGGAGAGTCCAGGACGTAGTTGATGCGTTCGAAACCACAAAACGTCCAATTCGACAGCAGGAACGACCTAATGACCTTGGAGAATAGGAGCGACATGGGTTCCCCGGGGAACGAATATATTCGTCATCGGGCCACGGGATGAGGTTTCTCGAGAGACTCTGTTCTTGGCTTGCAGTTTCAAGGGCAAACAGGTCAATGGGACGAGTCCCCATCCCAGGCCAAAACAACCCGCAAGAGGTTTTGCCAACTTTCCTCATCGGTTCATGTATCGGGCCTGGAAAATCATCTGTCGGGAAGACACTACCAGCCAGCAGCCTGTTGTATGCCAGTTAGCAACAACCTTCGACCATCTGCGACCTCATCACCTCCAAACCATCAGAGGTACGGCCCCAACGAGTTCGGCGTCGCTCTCCCCCCGACATTCGGTCAACGCAGAAATGGCCTTTGCGTCTCCGACAAATCGCAACAAACAGCGCACCAAGGGGCCAAGATAGGCAAGACAACCAATCACCAGCACGCAATGCGATAGAATGGCCACGCAAGCCAACAAGTCGCAATTCAAGATGGCGCAGAGCGAGACAACACAAGGCAGGGGGGAGAGACGCGGCGGAGATAAAGCCAATCTCGCGGCAGCCATGTCCAGCATTCATTCACATGAAGATTTGGCCACCACGGCTGGTCGAGTTTGGCTAAGCTTTGGCAAAGTGTGTCGCGCCCATTTTTCGGAGGGCCAAAGCAAAGCGGTCTAGACTCTGGAGCAGCCTGGGGTGGGGAAGGAATATCGATGTCTTGACATGTGATGCATGACGGCATCACGAGGACGGGACATGGGGACATTATCAGCTGTTTTGTTTGCGCAGATGACGGAAGTCGAACGGATGGCGAGGACAGACGCAAGCTATGCGAGACAAAAAAACCGACCTGCCGTAGATACATGCCTGCGGCATTCGGGTGAGTGTATGCGTGTGTTGCAGAGTGTTGAGTGTCGCAGTAGATTACCAAGTGGTTATACGCAAAGTGGCGTGTCAACGAGTTGTCTCGCACGACCGCTGGGCGTCAGACCGCAGATGATAGGCAATAGTTACTCATCTGGAACAAGACTTCCTGTGTGTGTGCCGTCTCGTACTGATGCCGGCGACACGCACAAACAAAACACTGTTTTAGCGCGTCGGAAACACGGGGGAACTTCACTTGAGCAACCTCTCGGAGCTCGACAGTGGACAACGGCATGCCACGGGGAACTTTCCGTTGGCTCGATTGCCACACCATCCGGGCAGCGATCGGCGCGTCCGTTTCCGCCGGCCGACAAACAAAATGCTGCAACATAGACAGTACGGGGCCACGGAGTAGGGGGGGTGAAGTGACATTTGCGCAAACGCGGGATTCGGCTGTTGTTTGTCGTCGTCGTCGTCGTCGTCGTCGTCGTTGCCGGACCAAACGTGTTGCCGTGTCACATTCGCCCCGACCTTGGGGCCAGGTAGGGAGAACAAGAGGAACGGAGTAGGGCCCTTGCATGGCGGCATGATGGTTCGTCCAAAGACCAAAGACCAAGGACCCGACGTATCGGGGGTCCGTGTGGTGCCTTCTGGTCGCAGGGCATCGGCCAACGTTGAGTTGCGCCCGACTGAAGTTGAAGTTGAGGAGTTGCCTTGTTTCCGTAATGAGTTGCAGAGCTGCACTTGACTTTGCCATCCCGTCGTTTAATTGACAATCAACACAATGCCTTATGCCGCGAGCCCAGGACCAGGTGTGTACGGACGCATGGCCGTACTCCGTAGAGTATGGAGTAATATAACTACTCCGTACGGGGGAAGTAACTCGATGGTGCCGCAAACATGGAGTATACTCTGAGTATACTGTACTGCCCCAGGAAGAAGATCCCGGAGAGGGCTCGTCGGACCCCGGCCGGGACCAGGGATGTTTCAGGCGTTTCAAGCCACTTCGGGGGCATTGGGCGTGTGCGTGTGCTTGTTCTGTTTGTTGTTTGTTTGACTTGAACTTGTTATTACTAGTAGTAACGAGTGCGGCTGTTTGTGCACTATCCAAGGAGACGCCATCATGGGCACGGCACCAGCAGCAGCAGCAGCACCAGCACCAGCACAATCCGTCAGAGCCGCGCTGTGAGCCTCTCCCGTGTGCCTCGTAATCAAGCAGCAAGTACTCCATGGAGCGCATGAGTGCATTTCTCGGCCCCAGAAAATCGATCCAGCAAAAGTACCGAGTGCGGAGTAGCGAAAACCGCAAGTACCCATACCAAGCAGGTGATGCCTCTGTTCCTCGGCCACCAGAGCTCAGGCTTCCGGGCGCTTGTTGATTACTCCGTACTCCGTCGTAGTCCGTACCGAACCTAGGTAGTTGGTTGCTCCTTCCCCGGTTCACATGCAAGACTGCCGTTGCCGCTGCCGCTGCCGCTGCCGCTGCCGCTGCCTCTGGCTGGTCTGATGAATGAGGTGTGGCGTTAACAAAACGTGGAGCAGATCAAGGGCAGGGCGAGAAAAAGCTCTGGCAAGGCAGAATGTAGTACGTACCTAGTGTACGTGTGTACCTACCTCCTCTCCACAAGTACACGCGTACATGAGTACGTACGTGCAGTCAACTTCCAGAATGTGGGGCCTACCTCACGAGCCCGTCTCTCGTCTCTGCCTCTCGTCTCTGCCTCGTCTCTGCCTCGTCTCTGCCTCTCGTCTCTCGTCTCTCCGTGCTCGACCGTATTGTCATTGGCAGCAGGTATGCATGTTGCTTGCTTGCTCGGTGCTCCGTACCGTACAATATTGTGTCCAAGGGGCGGCCACGTCTGCCTGTCCGCCTCCCCTCTCCCCTGGGCCCTGGCACGGTTGCTTTTGTGGGGTACGGCTCAGTCAACTTGTCCATCATCCATGCATGATGTGCGATATGCCATCAATAGAAATTTTTTAGGCCTTCCAGAAGCATTCGCATAGCCGGGTCGTGACGGAGGCATGGCAGATGCGACACGCTCTCCGCTGCACCGGCATTGACCGATCGTGGGCCAAGCCAGTCAAACCGACATTTCGCCGACGTCTTGATACGAGACTAGTCATAACAGGTTGAGAGGGGGGTTTCTTGAATCATGGCTGTTGACCATTGACCCTTTCTGCCCCTTGTCCTGTGCGTACGTGCGTGCGTGCGTGCGTGCGTGCCTGCAGGTGGCAGGTGGCGGCAGTTGCTTGCTTGGGTGAGACGGACCAGTCCTCTCTCACCGTCAAATACTATCTCTTCATTCTATCACTTACGGTGGAGGCTCCACGAGTTGAGGCTCCGTGGAGCAGTCCCATTTCATGCTATTTTTGGCCCCCGGCATTATTCGGTGCTTCGCCGGCATCTTAATCATAAGTGGCCTACGAGGATGGTGGTGTGTTGCTGTTTTCACAGGCATCCTCATCCTCATCCTCATCCCTACCATCGTCGTTTCGGCCAAGTTCCTGTCCTAATAGGACGTCTTCACTCCCTTGCCACTGCGGCGGAGGCGCTGGCAGGGCTGCGTCGTCGTCGTCTGCCCAGCCATAGTTTTCATCTCCTTGGCTGTCCGGGACCTCCAAGTCGGTCTGTTCCAGCTTTCGCTTTGGTCGAACCACGTCAGCAGGCTCAACTGCGGGGGCCTTGGAGTCGTCGCATTCCACTCTTGCAATGCCAGTCTGCATCCACTGACCGTTAGCAAGCATTGTGCTTTGCTACCACGTTTCAAAGTGGCTGGTTTGTAAGCAAAAGTGAAATCGCCGTAATGACTTACTCTTCCGACGTTAAAGGCCGCAACCCGCTCAATCGCGTCACTGCCAGATTTGCCATCCAGTTTCTGCAGCCCTGCCTTGAAAATGCCAAGTAGTGTCCCATTATTCCATGCCCAATCTCGAAACATGACTATTCGGGTCGATATGCCTTGCTCCCACACCGACGCATTGACTGCTGGCACGAGAGTGGCCCCGGACTCGGACTGCATTCTGGTTGCGCATTGCGAGGAGACGACAACGGCGCAGTTCCTTGTTGCTGCTACCTTCTGAAGTGCATTAATGATAAACTGCAAGCCTTGGAGCCGCTTGGCAGAGGCGGTCGGCCCTACGCGTAGAACCTCCTGTTTAGCAGCTGCGACGGAACCGCTGCAAGACTCTGCACTCACCCTTGTTGTTCTTGGAGCCTGTTTTCCCATCTGTAGCTTTCGGCAACGCTGAGTTTATCAAGGCGGAGAGGTTGCTTGCGACCATCAGGGCCGTCCCCTCTGGTATGGACTTTGCATTCGGCCGTGACACCAGAGCCATGAAATGCGCCATGGTCAAGCATGAAAAGTGAACAAACTCACCCCGGCTGGCGGCGGGCCGTTCAACTTGGATCGAGCCACCGGGCACCGCATCCGTCGCAGCCTCCAGCACATTTTGCAGTCGAGAGACTTGTGTCTCTTGGAAGCAATCTTCAAGCCGTCAGCATGAACAATTAGTCAGGCTAGGAAAGCCACAGCGCTTACCGATCCAAACAACATGATTTCCACCACGGATGGAATTCGCAGCCAACTGAATCCTGCGCACTGCATTAGAAAAAAGACACGACACTGTATGTGCATCGTCCTGCGGCAGCCAGGCTGGTGGATTCAGGCGACCCTTACGCGAGTGCGGTTTTGCCTGTCCCAGGCGCACCCCAAACCTCTGTTACTTGACCCCTCTTGATGCCGCCAACGGAGGCAGAGCTCGGAGGCCTAGACGGCGACGGCGGCAGGAGAGCCTGATCTAGCCCTTGCAAGCCTGTAGATAAATAAAGGCCACCGTCATCCGGGAGCTCGTCCAAGGCCTGCGAGGCCTGAACTGTCGGCAGCCGATCTGAAGACACGGTCAACGACTGGCGGAGCGGGGAGGGATTTTGCAAACCTTACGGGTCCCGGCTATGTCAAAGCTAGATACGTCATGCCCATGGACGGAGTGGTAGTCCATTTCCCGAATCCATCGGTTGACTCGTACAGCAAGAGACTGTTGTGGCCGGGCCGAGCAGTCGGGTTTGACGCGAACGTTCACGTCGGGCCGCACGCGACATCACGTGACCGAGATGGCGGTGGGAGGTGCCGCATGTGTGTGTAGTTTTTTTATTGCGTTATTATTTATTTATTTACCCCTGTTGCTGTCACCTCACATGTTCCACGTAAATCTGTAGGCGCATTCACTGGCGCTACAGTACGCCGTAGACAAATAAATCGCCATCGTTACATCTCGGACATTCACTTCGGAAGTTCCGTGGTGCCACTTTACGCCCAGGTGGTGACAATGCCTCTAGCACGGTGTGAACAAAAAAAAAAAAAAAAAAAAAAAAAAAAAAAGGCCAAGCAAAGGGCAGGAAAGGAGAAACCGCTGCGTACTACGTACTTCGTCCTGCAAGAGATACGTATGAGCAACAAGGCCGACTTGTTCCCGTTCTGCCCGCACGCCCCCCAGCCCCAGGCTGAAATCATCTACCTGACACGTCTCGACGACGAAACTTGGCCCGAAAACGTGCTCAAATCACTAGCCACTACGGAGTAACTAGGGAGCCTCGGGCTCTTGGGGCGAAACCTGGCCGCTCACTTCACGGCTGGAACGTCGACGAGGTGTCGTCCAGCGTCATCTTTTTAGTCCGTTACCCGTGGGTTTTTTCGGCCAGCAACAAACAGTCTTTTTGTTGCGAAGGGAGGGGCAAAAATAAAAAAGAGAAAAGGATGAGAGACGTCGATGGCTCAACTTTGCTCCGTGCAACCGAAGTGCGGTCCGGTATCATGGAGATGCAAAATGTCAACAGCTGCGCGGTCACGTATGGGAAATCCGGACCGTGACCGTCCATCCCTGCTGCTGTAGAGTCAAGTAGTAACTCGACCAGATCCCTGACTTGGGTTTTGGGACATTTGAAAGGCTCGGCGCTGTCGTTTCGTCCAACTCGACCGGGCATGCAGCGTCGCGGAGAAGAGTTTCGAAAATTGATCACTCGCCACTCCGTATTCGTACACACAAAGTCAGTCACGCCACAATTCTCATTGCCATTTTGCAAAACCGCGAGTCGCGTTGCCATCGCACTGCAAGCAAGCGCCTAGGACTCGCGCGTCACCCCACACGCCACTGTCAATTTCTAGCCTCTATTTGCAAAGAAATTCCTCGCGGCGGTAGGGTAGTGGGTGGTAGGTAACGTTAGTAGGGTAGCGGTGAGAGATTGAAGGTCCAAGATTCCTGTCATGGCAATGCACGCCGGGTCGAGTGACTCCATGCGGCCATCCGACGGCCACTGAAGCAGTGGGCTGGCCGGCTGGGGCCAAATTCTTCGTAGAAGCCGGGCATCATCGTGCTGCAGCTGAGATCCAAGACATGAAAGGCAACCGCCATCAACCAACCAGAGGTTGGGGAGAAGGATCCCGCGAGTCCACGGCAGCAAGCTATTCCCACGACAGACGGCCATGTCCACAATTTCAACAGCAGACGCGAACGACTTGTCGACACGCACGCATCTGTCCCTTTCTTGGCTTCTGTTCTATTCAACTCCTTCAGGTGTTTCCTACAAGGGGCAGATACAGAGCGACAGGTCCCCCGATCTGCGATGGCGTTGGTAATCTAAGATGACCGTCGGGGCCACAATCCAACAGTGACCGCAGACGTTGCAGCTACTGGATACCGACACGGACAGTCGGACAAAACAATTTGGCCATGCGGAGGATCTGCTATCAAGCGGGCGGCTTGGGCTGATAACGGGCCACAGCAAAAACAGCCGACCCGGGGGAAACGGGGGCCGCCGTCATCTTCTCGATGCCAAAGTGAGACATGGGCATGGGCTGATAAGGATGATAAGCCTGTTGTGCCGGTTATGCCGGTCATGCCGAGTTTCGTCAATGGAGTCGCAGGGAGGTTGCCATGGATTTGGCCTTGAACGACGTCGACATGCTCGGGAGACCGTTCCAAGAAAGGCGGTTGGGAGGAGACGGCGATGCCGAGGCGTCACGTCGGTTCTTGGAGGCAGGAACAGGCAGGAGCAGGCACCAGGAGGAAGTCACGACTGGAGTCCGGGGTCGGACACCGACCGCGCCGAGCGGAGCCCCGCGCCATCGCCATCGTGAGAGCACGCGGGCACGTGGGTGCTCACCGTTGGCAACAATGCGACCTGACCTGGGCTCTGAGCGAGCATCCACCAGTGCAGCTACATCCATCACTAGACTTGGAGTCTGAGTCCATGCGAGATCTGTTCTTTGGCCATGACGGGCGAGTTGTTCCGTTTGGCTTACCTTGGTGTGTTGTCGTACCTTTCCGTCGTCTTGGCGGAAGACGTGCTCGCGAGAAATACCTGGACCTGCGTTTTCCATGCGTAAAATGTCGAATCCTGACTCCTAACCAGCTCCGTCATATTAGCAATAGTCGCCGTTGGCCGGTGTGTATCGAGGACGAAATGACATTGTCCGCATTTGGAAGCTGGCCTGTGAGGCTTGCAGCCAAAGCCAAACCAGGCCGCTGGGATCATGGCGACTGCGTCTCCCCATGCGGCGTTTAAGTTGCTTGGTGGGTGCTCCGTGCTATCCCCGGAGAATTCTGCCAGTCGAATTCCACGCGAGCCCGTTGTGATCACGTTCAACCGATAGACTTGCATGGACGGATCACCCGGTAATGGGCTTGCCGAGGCACCTGACGCGCAGGAAACTTTGGCGAGAGCCGCGAGCTAATTTGGGTCTCGAGCACAAGGGGACGGAACTCGTCGATGCGGATTGCGCAATGATTGCGCGATTCAGCGCATCGAGCACACGGTCCATGGGGCCCATGGGCGGCCGCATTGTTATTGCACCAAGCCTCGCCGACTGATTCCGGAATTGCCAAGAGACCGTCCAATATGTAGCAGACGCCTGGTGCGCTGGTGCGCCGGTGCCCTGCTACTCAGTCACAGCCTGGAGTTGAAGTGATGGCGTATGGCGTCTCGGAAAGGGCAGTTGTGACACATGCAATGATGTGCTCGTCGGATGTTATTAATACTTCGTCGCCAACACGGGCCCCTCAAGGGGTGCTTCGGTCGCCATCTTCAGCTAAAAACTAAACACTTGGGCCATCAAGAGAGCTAGTGAAACCTGAAGTCGCCGTCTTCGCCAAATCCCAGTTCTGGCCATGAACACAGGGGACTATGGTGGATAATCCCACCACCACCCTCATGTCCGTTCTCGCCGAAAGGCAGCATACATCTTGGCCACTCTCAGTGGTCGATGTTGACGTTGTTTTGTTGTTGACCTTGGCCGCCTCAAACAGCCCGGGGAACGAGCGCCCTAATGTACGAGATGCAGTCATGATGAGACATCTTGCGTGTCCAACCGAGCCCTCACTTACTCCGTACCTACTCCGTACCAGAGAGACCTCTGGCGTTAACGGTCAACATCAACGCCAGGACGATGCGTCGGCATCGGCAGGTTATGTTAGCATTTGTCCAGCACCGGCGGCCCGCAACTGAGGCTGATAAGCGCCATGACCCTGCGTGCAAGGCGAGGCATCGAGATATGTAACTATGTAGGGCCGCGTTTGATAGCGCGACACCTGAATAGCTCATGGGACATGATGTGGCCACGATGTGAACCAGGACGCGTGGCGACCGCGGGAGCTAGACTGGTTGCCGCCGACTCAGACCTGCAGTCATACGGGAAGAAGGAACAGAAGCAAAATTACCCCGTAGCGAGGGAAAAGGAAAAGACAAAAAAAGCAAATCCTCGGGGAGGCGCCGATAGACTAGGGGAACAAACGACCGGGGAAGCGACCCAAGGGGGAGACAATCCGAGACCTGATGAAAGCCAACCAACGACATTGTGCTTGTTACTCCGTACAGTTGGGAGGATAAAGACCTGGTCCCTTTTTTTTCTCTTCATATTTTTCTTAAAAATTTTTTTTTTCGGTTGGCAGAGTCTCCGTGTCTTGTGGGCTAGGAAACAACGAAAACCTTTTCAAGCCTCCCGCACCCTGTTCCCGATAAACATGTATTTTGCATAGTACTACGACAATCGGGTATTTTGGCATTGGATAAACAAGGCTCTGTTCCGCGTCCTTGGCAAGCTTTCGATGGCGCAACCAGGGCGGGATTCACAATCTTGGCGGATGGCTTGGTAGCGGACGAGGAGACGAGGATACCGGGCGACTCGTCATCGTCCTCGCATCATTCAAGAGTCGACATCTTCTCATGACGCCCTGGCAAGCCTTGTTAGCGAGAAGCTCACCACGCTCCCTTCCGGTGAGACAAAAGCCGCCAGGTCCAACCGTCGGTTGGAAAGGCCAATAAAGTTCAGTTGCACGGAGACGGAGTAGTCTGGCTGGCTCAGGTTCGTTTCCCCAAGTACATGGCCGTATCGCCCTCCAATCATGTCTCATTTCGACGCGAGCGCGATATATCAAATTCGAAGGGGTAGGAAGCGGGTCATGGGCGCGAAACGAAACCATGAATGAGCTCGATCGAATAGCTTTGCGACCCTCGAGAGTCTGGACAGAGTACACATGACATTACACTGCAAACCGCCGAAACTACGAACGTATAAAATACATCCGTAACCCCATGGCCATGGTGGATCGTAGACGGCTTGTCTGTAACTACTTGGCAGACGGGCTGGGGTAATACAACGGACGCACTCGGCACCACGTCTGTTGCAAGGCAATCGAAGCCAGAGCGGCAATTCCAAGTCACACTTTGGGGGAGACTGTCCGGGGAAGCACTCCCTCCTATAGTACTCCGTACTCCGTAGTTACTCTGTACCATCCGTCTCCACGGCTGGCTGTCGTGGTCCCACCCCACACAAGACGGAGAGGTAGCAAGCCGGGGGTTCGCGAAGCAGGAGGTTTTGTTGCCGAAGATTGCACGGCTGGACGACTGGTGCTCCGTACCCTACCTACTACTCCTTGCAGTTGCGGAATATTGCCGGAGACATATTTGGCCCCAGACTCGCATTACGTGTTCGATGCTCCTTGCTCCGTGCTCCATACTCTCCTCTCCGTACAGGACGACGCAGAGGCAGAGAATGACTGCCCCAGAGGGCCAAGGCCGTGTGGTTGACCTTTATCGAACCACTCATCAGGACCGCCAAACCAGGCCTTGGAGGTGCAAGGGGTCGGTGGCTATGCTTACTGGGAGTACGTACGTAGATATCCAGGTATTCTTAGTCACGGCGTTTCATTCCAAAGGGATGAATTATTTGGTTTAGCCGGCCGTTACGACATGCGTGGGTGCAAGAGAGGGACTCCGCAGCACGCCATCCATGTTCCACAGCCATCATCGACAAGAGGTTTGACCACCGGCGGACAGGGACATGACTAGGACGTGGACGGCCGTCGTCGACTTGCAGCCTGCGATGCAATACGTGTGAGTACGGGGCGTGGGTGATAGATGAGAAGGTCTGCGGCGGTCTTTCCACGTACGCACCACGGAGTAGTTAGTAACCTCCTCCGTGCCCACCAAGACTGTTACTCCCGCCACGCTAAGCCGTCCGTCGCTGCGCTTCGTCGCGCTCCGTTGGTGACGGGGATGCTGGATGCTAACGACAAGACAGTTGCGAAGCGGCCCTGGCTTGTCAATGCCATCATTACCACACACTGCCGAACGACGACGTCTCGTGAACTGAGGACCAATCAGTCTGGCATAGCTCAACACGACGGATGCTGCGCCCCACACAACATGGCTCCTTGCTGGCGTACTCCGTCTGTATGGTGGTGCTGAACGGAGTAGTGTTGTGGAGAGGCGAGAGAGAGTACGGAGTAGGAAGGGGAGGGAAAAGAAAAAAAAAAGTCAAAAACCTCAACAGAACCCAACTGCCCACACTGCTCAGTCATCGGTCCTTCGCATAACTCGCGCACTGCCTTCGGCGCTCTCTGCGTTATTTGCCGTCGTTTGCGCTCCAGTCCTTTGACGCTTTCGCCCTGGACATTATGTACGGAGTTGGAGTTGGTAGTAGTACTCGACTCCTTGCGCAGGGCTTCAGATGCCTGGGTTCAGGAAAGGGGGGGTGTCCAGATGCACTCTGCGCGCGCCCGTGAATCCAGGGGTGTGTCGGCAGAGTACCGGCCAGTGTTCACTGTCCAGTCGCTGCCCCGGTCCTTGCCCCAGTCGGCGCCCCAGTCGGCCCCAGCCAAGCCACCGACCCCCTCAGCCAAGGACGGCGGAGAATCTGCACAGGTACCTCGGACGCCTCAGTAGTACTCGCATCACCCGCCCGTCCACCGCTGGGCTCTGGGGGCCCAGCCCCGCCGTAAGGGTGGCTCTCGATACAAGGGCGTGTGTCAAGGGACCTTGACTGCAGTGCAGCCCGCAGCCCGGTGCCCGCCGCTCAACACCGAACTTGGACGTCTGGAAGCATCAATCCCCAGAGCATGGATGGGGCTGGGGCAGGTACAAGGTCTGGAGAGCCTCGGAACCTCGACGTGTCCCCCCTGCCTTGGGAGTCGGGGGCGTCCCCCAGGTGTCCCCCAGGTATCTGCCCCAGGAAGTTGGAATGGGCCATGTTCTGGTCCAGTTTGGCAGCCCAGCAGCAGCAGCCCAGCGCCCCAGCGCCCCTCCTTCTTCTCTCCTCTCGCTGCAACCTGCTGGCTTGCCTGCTACCCGCCCGCAGGTGCGGACGATTGCCCAACAGCGCCTCCTGTCTGGTACGGACAGGACGGACATGGCAGGGAGAACTGCTACGCTACACGCACGCAACCAGAAGGCAACAGCGGTTGACGCTTCGCTTCACCGTCGGGTTTCTGGCCGGCGGCTTCGGCTTCAGTGCTTCACCCCCCAAGCGCCCCAATGTCCCGAGTGGCGCCTCTGTTTTGCCGCCTTGTGCAGCTGCCCCAGAGCACACTCCTGATGCCGTGCGCTGTGATGGATGCTTGTACCGAGTACCGAGTACTACACCCTCCACACTTTTCACACTTCACACCTGTGTGGTTCCGGACAAACCCGCCCTTTTAAAACCGTTCGCTCCCCTCGTCCCCTCCTCTGAAAAAAAAATCCCCCGTCTCCTCCCACTCCAGGCCACATACACAGCCATTCTTTTTTCCTTTTTTCCCTCCCCCGTCTTCCGATATTCTCGACTTGAATCCTGCTCGCGGCTGAGGTTTGGCCTCTGATTCATCATACACACGCGCCTCTTTACAGTCAGACACAGCAACTTGAGCCCAACTTCCTGCATCTCAACGTCGTTGCCCGTTCCTCACGCTTCCCCCCCCCCTCGCTCTGGATACTGCGCTGGATCACATGCAACGGTCACAGTCTGCAGTTGACTTCACCAACTTGCTGAATCCTCTAGTCCACGCCGACCGCAACAAGTCGAAACCTCGACAGGCTGACGCCGCAATGGCAAGCGCTTCAGTCACCGTCATCAAGCCCAACGGACCTCTCCCCGGTGCGCAGGCCTCGGAGACGACCAACGAGTTGCCTCGTCCTTACAAGTGCCCTCTCTGTGACAAGGCCTTCCACCGTCTCGAACATCAGACAAGACATATTCGCACTCACACGGGCGAAAAGCCTCATGCCTGCCAGTTTCCTGGTTGCAGCAAAAAGTTCTCCCGCTCCGATGAGTTGACACGTCACTCGCGAATTCACAACAACCCCAACTCGCGACGTGGGAACAAGGGCCAGCATCACCAGCAGCATCACCACCACCACCACCACCACCATCATCAGGGCGGCCTGCCGCCTCACATGCACACTGAGGCCATGATGGCTCCTCAGCCGGCTCCCAAGGCGATTCGCTCCGCCCCTACTTCGACGCTGGCCTCCCCCAATGTCTCGCCTCCTCACTCCTTCGCCTCGTTTGCCCAGCACCCCCATCCGCTACCGATGCACCCCCTCAACCGTGGCGGTGATATTTCAATGCTGGCCAAGGCTGCAACTCAGGTGGAGCGTGAGACTCGCGCTGCTCCTCCCACTCACGGTCCTCGACACTATTATGGCCACGCCATGCCCAGCTCTCGTGGCCACCCTAATGGCTTGTCGTCATACCACATGGCGAGGTCTCACTCCAACGACGATCATGACGACCACTACAACGGCATGCGCCACGCCAAGCGTTCAAGGCCAAACTCTCCCAACTCAACGGCCCCTTCGTCTCCAACTTTCTCGCATGATTCACTCTCACCTACTCCTGACCACACTCCCATTGCAACTCCTGCCCACTCACCTCGTCTACGGCCATTCCCGGGGTACGAGCTGCCAAGCATTCGGAACTTGTCCCTTCAGCACAACACGACACCGGCTCTGGCACCCATGGAGCCACACTTGGATGCCCCGCAATTTCCGCCTCAATTGAACGCTCTTCGGAGCAACGGAATGTCCCTGACGGATATTATCAGCCGCCCTGATGGCGCACAGCGAAAACTTCCTGTCCCACAGGTTCCCAAGGTCGCCGTCCAGGACTTGCTGTCGGACAGCGGATACAGCAACAGTGGCAGAAGCTCGGCCACGGGTAGCCTCGCTGGCGGCGATCTCATGGATCGGGTATGAGATGTACCAAGCGACGGTAACTTGCACGACATGATGACTTTGGGTTTATAGAGTTATAGAAAGAGTAGGCGTTCACGGTTGCATTTATGAGGGCTATTCTTCTATACGCAACCCTGAGAAGCCATTGTGTTTTTTTTTGTTTTTTTTTCTCGTTTGGTTTTTTATTCGAGGCATGAGCTTCAAAGAACGGACGGACGGAATGAATATAGACATCACCACTTATCCCCCGGAGGACTCAGATTCTTCAAGTTGATATTTCAAAACAAAATAATTGGATCGTCATGAGCAAATTTTTTTTTCCCCATTTGGCAATTCCTGGGAAACCATTGAGGAGTGAAAAGACAAAAGGCGTAGTGGGAAGGGATCGGACACGGAACGACATACAGAGCTACATTGACACTTTCGCCAACCGCGTGCGGTTTTCGTTTCCGGCAATGCCGATTTCCATGAGGGCTGCATGAATCTTGTAGTAACCACCCTTCTGACTTTTTTAACCACTCTTCTGCTGAATTTTTTTTTAAAAAACTTGGGCTGCTTTAGCCGGGTCAGAAAGATGTCAATGCAACTTGTCCGACGCACGACGCAAAAGGAGGCACCCATGTGTCAACCAGTCAAATCTAATCAATACGCCAGGCTCTCTTCCTACTTTGAGTCATCAACAAAGCTCTGCCAGTGCCCATGTCTCTCTGGCTCCCCCTTTCCATCGATGCTCCATGCAGTCTGGCACCCCGAAATTAGGCATCAGCCATGTGTCGGGACCTTGGACGGCATTTCATGTTCGAACGAGCGCACCCTAGCCGACTGGCCCTGTAATAAATAGCCATGCCAACAAAGGGTCCTCGGCGGATCTGACAGCCTGCTGGAACATGTCAAAGCCAGCTGCCTCTTAGGACGACCCTTTTGTTGATTGTTTACTCACTCGGGGGTCTGTCTCTTAGAGGATTCCCATCTGCTGTGGTGGCATTCAGCTTTGGTGTCAGTACTCCTCCACGGGATGCTGCCAGCAGGGGCTTAAGCAAGCACGTTTCATGGCATGCCGATCGACTCGGTGACCGTGATCCCATGGAGCGGTAAAACAGCGAGGCGCAGTGACGAGGCAGCTCACCAAGCTGAGCTTTGCATGGCATGGCTGAGCTTATGGGAGCCAAAGTCTTCTGGCCTGCTGCGAGTGATCACGTCAGCGACAATGATGCGGGCCAGACTCCATCAACTGCTGGACGGCCGGAGAGAACTCGGAGAGGACGTGAAGGAGGCGCGATATGATGGAAATGATTGGGAAGAAAAAGAAGAGAAGCACCCTCCCTGGCTAGCACCACTTCTTAGTGTGTTGATGCTTATATTCCACCCAGATTTCTCGTCTATCATATTCTGCTACTTCTCGCCAGCTGTCGTGCTTGGGGGAAGGGAACGCCGGCATCCGCCGAGGGACGGGGACAGTGAGGCAAGGCTTCCGGGAAGAGCGGCTAGGGCTTTGATTTACGGCCGTCCATCCTCCAGTCTCCCGCGGCTTGCAGAGGCATGCCATGCCAGATGCCAATGTGGTGCCGTCCAATGGCGGACAGGCGGAAAGTCGGCCGCTTCGATTGCTCATTCTCGGTACCTGACTTTGGCTGTAGGGAACCGCAGGCAGCCTCCGGCAGGGACAACTATTTGTCTTGCTGGTCCGACAATGGCTAGGCCGCTCACGTACAAGCTTTCGCCCCCGAGACAGGTCTCTTCACCGCTCGTCGAGCAGATGGGGGAGCAGCAGCCACCAGAGGGGGGTGTATGTTTGTGTGGGAGCCATGCCGCACCTACATATGCGATGCGTACTTGTTGTGAAGGAGCCAAAACTCCTTGGTCGAGGTAAAAGGGAGCAGTTCCAGATTGTCACGGACCGAGAGCTTGCCAGAGCGCAGTCATATCCAGCATCCGATGGATGGGGTTGGCATGGACCAGTCGGACACTCGGTCAACAGTTGCATGATGGAAAGGAGGGGAGGAAGGGAGATGCTTTTTGCAAACGTCGAAGCGTGGAAGCATGGGAGCGTGAGAGCATGAGAGCATGAAAGCAAGCAGGCAGGCAGGCAGGGGGCAGGCAAGTGAGTGGTGAGTGGGTGAGAAATTAGAGTGACGAGCCTTGGCGACCATCAGACTATCACCCGTCGACCCGTGGGGAAACCCGGCCTGGGAAGGTGGGGGCTGCACTGCACCCTTCTGCACGGGGGTTACGGAGTACGGAGTGCAGATTAACGCTGCATGTCAAATCTTTGCGCCAGATCTGTGTGTGTTGCAACGGAATCTTGAGGACGTCCCGTTGGAGGCGCAGGCAGAAAGCGGAGTGGCTGATAAGAAAAAAAAATCCATTCCTTCCCCGTCATATTTCCTCGTTTGGCAGGCCGACAAGGTTCAGAAGCTTTCCGATCCGGTTGCAACAGGACTCCGACACAGGGCCGGCATTGTTGAGTTTTATTATTTTATTTAATTTACTCGCCAGCGGCTTGACTGTGGGGTCTGCTTGGATTTGCTTGCATCTTGGTGGCGCTCGGTTACGGAGCACTGGAGCAGGACGTCAAATGGCACCTGCCCTGCCCCTACGGAGTACCTGAGCACTTATCAGTACTTGGTCAAGTACTTACTCAGGTACTTAAGTAGCACCTACCTAAGTAGGAACGGAGGTCAAGCACGGAGCCAGGCACGGAGTACTGCCCACGTGAACTGCACATGTCATATGAGCACAGAGACTTGCAGGAGGAACGCGGCGGGTACGGCCAGGGCTATCAGACCACGGTGGCAGGGGTAGTGACTACATCAAAAGATTGTTGGCAGAGATAAGAGAGAAAGAGAAGGATACTATAGCTCCAAGTCGCATTCGCCGGTAATGATGTTGACAGTGCATGGTGGCCCATTTCAGGACGTCAATGGCAAGTTCCACCCACTACGGAGTAGCCAGCGCCAACTTGGCACCCGAGCCACTCGCGCGCCCTGTCTGGTCGCTTCCGGTCCCGGGGTTTGCGGTGCCTGGCGCATGGCACCTGGCAGATGGCAGATGGCACCTGGCGAACTGTAGCGTTAACGCCCCCTCCTCCCCCTTCCCCCGTGTTACCGTGCCACAAAAGCACATGCATTATATGCTTGTTTTGATCGGGCAAAAAAATTGTGGGGGTGGAGTTATCCGAACGTCCAAGTGTGTTGACATCATCTAATAACGTTAAATGACATTGCAACTTTGCAGCACGGAGAATGGAGTACAAGTCGCCTGTACGAGTGCGAGGGCGAGTGCGAGGGCCTTTGGGCTTGGTCGGGGGCGCAGCGTTGGCGAGACAGCCTGGTCGTTGCTATTGTGTGACGCGGCTGCTGGCTTGCGGCCGCATGCAACAACCGGCTGGCTGTGTGCGTAAATGTGTGAGTGCCCTTTTTTTTTTTTTCCTTCCCTCCCCTCCCCTCGCCAAATATTTCATGCGCATTGACACTTGTGCCGCACGACCCGTCACGACCTGCCCTGCCGTTGACGCCCGTGTTGTACAGAATACATGTGCTAGGACTCAGTACCTGCGACGGTCGAGTTTCAACTCCCTCCCAACTCGACGCCGTCTGCGGAATCGAGATCAGCGGTGCCACGACTCACCTCACGTCTTCACATTGCACGGGTTCCGAGCAGACGCATTCACGATCTACCGCAGCCACGGACACTTTTCGTCATAGACACTAGGTCCCGATGCAAACAAACAAGATGCCCTAGCGCTGCCATTCGCTGCTCGCGCATTCCGAATGATAGTCGCCAGGGACTATGGCGTCCTCCTTGTTGTTGACTCGTGCTGGCGATAGCTTAGCCCGAGGCCCTGTCTTTGTTGATAGTACAGCAGCTCCTCTGGATGCTGACTCATGACCAGACCACTTCGTCGCAGACGGCAGGACGCGGCACAAGGATTCGCTCATCCAGACATAGAAGCTTGAGCCCGCCCATGTGCAGAGGAATCGTGCCGTCATCCCAACTGGGGGAGCCTTGGCGAAGCCGTTGGAAGCCGGACGAGCATGAAGCATCGTACGAACGTTTGTCATGGATACCCTCCGCGAGAGCTTGGCCTTCCCTAGTCGATGACGATGTCGATGTTGGACAATGCCGCCGTCCACGTCCAAAATGCATTGCCAGGACCTCAACGTCGTCTCTGTGCCGTGGACAGTGGCGGTGTTGCCCACACGATGCCGCCTGGCGCAGAACTAAATCGTCGCCCCTTTGTACTTTGACTGCAAAGTACAGAGTGATGTAGGAGCAACCGCTACCTAGAGAGTGCACTTGAATATGTCTGCTGCCAAGAAACATGGCACTTTGATGTTACCGCGCCGCACCAATTCGCGCCTCCACAATCGGTTTTGTTGGGGGGGGGGGGACTCTTGTTTTCCGAAGGCAGACATACGCGGTACAACTTCGTATTATGTGCATGCTAGATGCTAGATGCTAGCTAGGTACTCTGTGCTCCGCGCTCCGTGCTCCGTACTGCATCCTCCGTCCTCCATCTCGGGCACAAAGTACGGAGTGATCTGTGCCCACAAGCCGCCGTAATAAGAAGCTGCAAAGAGCAGGGAAGGAGCGCTGCATCGCCCCTGCATACGTAACCGAAAGCTGTCAACAGCAACACCAACCACCGCAACACGCAACGCAAGCAAGTACTCCGTGTCCTCAAACGCTCTTGGACATGGCATGATCAACACGGAACATGGCCTCATCGCGATTCAACCACCTCCAGCATGCCCCGTTCCGCGGGCGCCGGAGCTGCAGCACCAATACCCTCACACTCACATTTACAAACGAGACGAAGCCCGTGTGCACCAGCTGGCATGTGAAATTAGTGGCCTGTCAAACTTTGGGGAACCCACCCGATGTTGGGTTCGATCATGGAGCATCCACACACTGGTCCATCCAGCCGAACATCGACGCCGTGACCGTGATAATACTCCGTGCGGGATCGAGTTTGGCACAGCTGGCTTCGATTGTGGAGGATGCCCAGTCTTGGGAGCGAATTTCCATATCAGCATTGCTGGAGACGGATGCTCCGAATTGCCAAGTGCCTCGACGACGGCTGGTGAACAACCGGCAAAACGAAAAATGCTCCGTACCAGCGGCCATCAAGGTCGTCGTCCACATCCCCTCTTCTGGCTAAAGAGTCGGTTGAAGAATATATCCTTTGGTGGCTGCTAGGCTTGCTACGTTGCACCCAAGGTCAGAAACGGAGGGAGAGGCTTTCAGCCAGACAACCGACAAGCCAGCTGTATTCCGTACTCTCTCTGTACTCCGTGTCTGGGTGTCGATCTATTATCAGGCACAGCCAACCGGGCCTCACCATGATTTTTGAGCGAGCCAAAAAAGCCAAATTCTCGGCGACTGTCGGCGTTGGGCTCGGCAGCGAGCCGGGGCGCCCCTTGTCAATGGCCTTTCGAGGGGCGGGTCCCCAAGAGGCAAATTTTTGTTATCCCTCTTATTTTGCTTTTGCTCTGCTTTCCCCACGTCGACTTTACCAGGCAGGCCTCACTCGCTTCTGACCGCAACTGGGGCACGAGGCTAGCTGAGTCGTGACCTTGGCTCGCACGAGATTGTCATGCAGGGGCGGGTTGTGCTAGTAATAATGATGCAAGACTACGCTGCTGAAAAGTCTGTTTCTGTCGGTAAAGCCCAACGACGCGATTCATGACATTTCATTTTGTGCGGAGACGGGATGACACCACAGTTCTACACCACACACACACACCTGGCGAAGGATCGAACCAGAAACCTTGGCCAAGTGGAGTCAAGACCTGCAGACTCCCGCATCTATCAACTGCCCTGCCTCGTCTCTGATGTATAAACGGCAGAAGAGTCTTGACGGCGGACCAGTTGACATCTCTTTAGTCAATGTGCGCCAAAAGTAGCAGGTCGAAAGACTCAGACGCTAGGCACGAGGCAGACTTTCTACCTCTACGGACCATGTCCTGGCTTTTCTCTGGGGTGCTCGGCGGCTGCGGACGGGCCGGATACCACCTGCTGAACGCACACATGGTCCATGGTCCTTCTGCAACTCTGATCTACGAACTAAATCATGCAATGGCGGTCTCTTGCCGAAACATCGATCTGACGACGACGAGGGGCGTCGGCACTGCCTGTGGTCAAAGTGGTCTGTCTGGTTTACCGCGATCAAACGACAATATCTACTCAGTACGATGATCCTGTCGGGAGCTGGCGTCGTTTGAACCTGTCGTGCACGACCGCACTCCCCTGTTGTAATAAAATAAAACAGGGCGTGCACATGGAAAGATGCGATCTTGCTCAACCGCTTGCTGTCTATCCACAGAGGCATCAATGTTTCGGCGGACGTGGAGGCGAGACGAAAGAGTCAAAGAAGGAGCGCGTGAAAAGGAACAAGTCCCTATCAAGCTGGGAAGAAATTTTCAACACAGGCCTTGCATGATCCGGCTTATTGATTGAGACAAATCCTGGCTGGAACTTGGAGCAAGAGTTATCCTTGTCCGTTCAGTGAGGTCGTCTGGAACCTAGCCATCGTCCGGGCTTCTGCAACCGACGCGGAGGACCTGTTCAACGTGCCGACCCAGTCAAGCTTTTCGAGACGGTTACATCGCAGCGCTAGGTCATGCCCGAGTATTCGACACCCATCCTAATGTTTCGGCCGTCCGCCCGCCTCGGCGCACTGCATGGTACGCTCCGTGCTCCGTACGCCTGCCAGAACAACCTCCAATGCAGCCGGTTTGCTGCACGAAACGTTGTCCAACTTTCAATTCCGGCGAGCTTGCCTCCCCAGGCTGCACATGCACAACACGGTGGTTCTTGCAACTTGTACAGCGGTAACGCAATACCAATGGCTTTTATGTGCTCCAGGATATAACCAAGGTGAGTGAATTACATACTACACGCATGCGAGGCAGAGGTTGTGAGAAGCAGTGCTCTCAGTGTAACAGCTCACAGAGCAAACTCGTGATTAGTGACTTCTTATCCCCGGCTTAAACGTCACATGAAGTACTTTGACCAACTGGTTCCTTTCGCTACTATGAGCTTGTTCAACTGCAACATGTGACGTGACTCAGTCCATGAAACGTATCAGGAGCTGCGGTGTCAAGTATTCGACGGGCCTCACTGGATGATGGTACAAGTGAGATGACATTCCTGGACCCCCATTCAGCTCAACATCAAAAGGAAAGCGTCGAATGAAACCCCAAGTGTGGGCAAAGTTGGGCCGCTCATGCAACAGCCTCCATCCAAACGAGTAGCGCCGAGGCCGAAACCGCCTCACCTCAGTTGGCATGACCACAACCAGAAGACTGGGAAACACAGACCAGTTAGTTGCAACAGACAAACCGACATGGCAGACACCTTCCAAGATAGTTGGGGCGCAACGCTTATGTTGTCACGGGATATTTTGCTTTTAGAAATCAAAACCACTTTCCGTAAATTGCAAGTCTGGAGCCGTGGTGTTAGGGCGCTTGTACGGGAGGGGAAAAGGGAGGGAAAATAAATCACCGCTGCGCAGTCATTGTCCGCTACAGAAAAACAACTGCCCGGGCATTTCATCAATGTCCGTTGGACCCATGTGCTTGATGGATGTGACTCTGTGCCGCGGACGGCAGCGCCGAGGCCGGAGGGAGTGAGGCAGGGCGCTTGTGCCGAGCATGCATGGCGTTGGAGATGGTTGCGCGAGGGTGGACGTAGAAGTCGGGGGATGGAGAATGTGCCTTTGGATGGAGGGTTCTCTGATTGGACTGCTTGAGGTGGAGATTGGAATATAAATCTGCTGGGAAACAGGCTTTGGGAGCTGTGTGGTATGATGTCTTGGAGTTTCGTTGTAAGATGTTGCTTGTTGAGGCCGGGCGGGAGCGGAATGTTGGAGGGCGAGGTGGTGTTTATTGGTGTTGACTGCATGCACCGGCCGACGTCTCGGGTCGACATGCAACGAGATGCTGGTCGTCTACGGAGTAGGGCATGGGAAAACAGCACCTTGCAGCTTCACGATAGGCAAGTGATCCAGATACAGGGCGTGGTCCAGGTTTGCCGCGTCTTGCCTGATGCCTCTTGTTCGGGGCGGTACCGTCGCCGGCACGGCGATGGGATTCTGCAGCGTCGACGAGCAGGACTTGTCGTCGTGTCAAGTGAGACGTCTCCGTACCACGTGTGTGTGCGTGCGTGGTCCAAGGTTGAAACCGGAAACTGTAAAAAGACGGAATCACGGAGCGGTCCTAGCCCGTGTGCTTTCCCCTCGGATCTGCAAGACGGCTCTTTTTCTGTGTCCGGTCGACACCGCTACCGACCTAGTTTATATATATCCTTGATTCTGACCGGGCAGCATTCGCACTGCTCTTGTCTGCGACCGCATCGTGCGAGGAAGATGTATGAGTGCGGCAGTGCTGGCATTCAAAGACGGGGCAATTTCCGACTCAGCTACGCCAAGGTTTCGACGTCGTGCAGTCGCGTCCGACGAGTCCAGGGAAGGCCGCAGAGTCGGGTGCTGAACGCATGTATAGCCGTACCCGAGGCACGATGATGGTAAATCGTGATTCCCTCCGGTTACACTTCACTCTGTCCGTCGACCCACGCTGTTGGCCCTGTTGTGTTGAGCACGCAGAGGGTTGACTACTGAAGTAGACGGCATGGGCGACTCTGGCAGACTCTTGAGGTATCCGCCCATTGAGCTGTGCCGTGCTCCCGAGTCCCTGCACAGGAGGAAAACGCACCACGGGAGCGCTACGGCGACATGTTGGTTTCTGGTGTCTTGAGAGACGCTGACTCTACGGCCCGTCATCCGGTCCGCCTCGATATCGTTTGCAAGCGTGCAGGGACAACAAGTTCGGTGTCTGATATCCCCGGGGCAAAATGGCCCGCCAGTCCCATTCATCGTCCCATACGTGACTACTTCGGCCCGGGTGAACCTCGCGGCGGGCGGCAATAGGACCGCTTTTCAAACAAAAGTAATAGTACAAGCAAAGAGCGGCCGATACGTGGCGCTCTTCTTCGTCTGGGCATCTCTCGAGCTGTGCCCAGCTCATCACCACTTGACTCCAAACAGGCTCAGCTGCTTCTTCCCTCCGCTCGACGGCACATGGACATTCTCGAGGTAAATGCGTTCGTGGCCCTTGACGTCAAGGAACAGAGACTTGTATTCGTAGTCGGGTTCGCCGCGTCGCCTCACCATGTGTAGCTGTGCCACGCCGTTCTGCTTTGGACCGTCAACCTGATCCACGGCCGCATCAGTAAACGACAGACGGTATTTCTCGGTTGGGGGCCGCGATACGCACATGAAAGTGCATCAAAAGATGCTCGTTCCCTTGTTGGTCGACGCGCTCCGAGGACCTGAGGGCGAGTCAGCAACACCTCTGGCACCTGGAATGTGTACACCATGGTAGAGAACCTACGCGACTGGTCTTGCCCTTCTCCACTTGTTCGTGGTCTCTTCCCCGTGCGCAATGATCTTCTTGGCATCGCCCAACACTTCGATGCATCGTGCGTCTTTCTTGATCTTGTCCACAGCCCGGTTGAATTGGCTGATTTTGCTGTCCGGTGCAAAGACGTCCGTCCACAGAAAGTATCCGACTGCGCCCTGTTGTTATCCGGTCAGATTTGATACCCTTCGCCACCGAGTTGAGAGCATTGACAGCATTGGCGGAGCTTACGGTGAGTGCCAGACCGACTAGGACGAGGCCAAAGTTAAATGTCTGTTGTGTCGCACGGGCAGTCTTTTCTCCGGCAGAAAGCTCGCTCCACGGAACGTAGCCGTCGTCGTTGAATGGCGTCACGCCGCGGCGCTTAGAGCCAAGAGAGTCGCTCGCTCTGTGGCCGCCCTGAGTTGCGAATGATCGACTCCGGAACGCGCACCGCCTGGATGTCGGGGCCGAGAGACATCTCGTGGGCCGGATGGCGAGCAGCGTGGCGGTCGTTGGCTTCATGGCTGCGGCTATGCAGCTTCCATCGTCGTACGGGTGCTTTTTCCTGTTGACTCTTGTGTGAGGCGGACTTATTCGGTTCTTCCACGGCAGTCGCGTGCCGTTGCCGGTTGCTAAATCGAGCCCTCGTCGTTGCTGGAGTTTGTGCGGCACATGTCTGCAATGAATCCGAATGATGCCTGGGCTGGTTGGCTCCAGATTGGATGTGGGGGTCAGATGCTGGCCCAATCAAGATTAGCGCCGGCGATGTGCCAACCTTGACCCGAACACCGCCCTTCGCCATCAATCACACGTTTCCTCAACAACTCGTCCTGTTCCCCGACAGCAAGTCGTGCGCATCGCCTTGATCCCTGCTCAGTATTTGCCACCGCACACGGGCGGCCTCTACCCTGTGAATACAACAACGGCCCAGCGTCCAAGGTACAAATTGGCGACTTCCGACAACCCTTGGCCTGCCCAACATGACGAGTGGACTCGCCACCAAGCAACAGTCGCTCAAGCTGTTTGAGAAACTCAAGTCGAAGCCTGCGAACAAGGTGAATGGCAGCTGTGGCATGTTCAAGTCGCATCGTCCAAGAACTGACCTCTTCGACCTAGATATGCTTCGACTGCGGCCAAAAGAACCCGACTTGGACTTCAGTACCCTTTGGTATCTATCTGTGTCTCGACTGCTCTTCCAACCACCGGAACCTCGGCGTTCATATATCCTTTGTACGGTCGACGAATCTGGACCGTATGTATGCCCGGCGAAATATCTGCCCCAGCTCGTTTGATTAACCTCGTACAGAATGGCAGTGGGATCAGTTGCGTCTGATGAAGGTGGGTGGCAATGAATCGGCTACCAAGTTCTTCCAGCAAAACGGGGGGACTGCAGCATTGAACAGCAAAGACCCCAAGACCAAATATCAATCCAATGCGGCCACAAAGTATAAAGATGAACTCAAGCGACGGGCTGCTCGCGACGCCAAAGAGTTTGTCAATACCCGCCTCTGGTTGACCTGTTTTCCGGAAAGCCCCCCTGACTGTGATCCGCAGATATCCCAACGAAGTTGTCATGGCCGACGGCGCCGACGACGGTTCCTCAACTCCCGCGGGAGAGCCTGACGACGACTTTTTCTCCTCATGGGATAAGCCCGCCATCAAGCGACCTACGCCCCCTCTTTCACGAACGGCGACCCCCCCCGTCGTCGGTCGAACCCCCTCGCCCTTCTTGAACGCTGGCAATGGCAATGGAAAGGACCCTGCTCGACCGGCATCATCTCTCGCCAAGTCCGACTCTGCTGGCGAGTCGAAGCCTGCCGCCAGCCGCATTACCACGTCCGCGGCCCTCCGCAAGACTACGACAGCCGGCGGTCCCAAGAAACTCAACGTGCTTGGGGCCAAGAAGACTCAGAAGCTCGGCGCCAAAAAAGTCACTGGGGACTCTATCGACTTTGATGAAGCCGAGAAAAAGGCCAAGGAAGAGGCTGAGAGAATTGCTAAGCTGGGATACGACCCGGAGGCAGAGGACGAGCCTACCAAGGATGCCCCTGGGGCTGCTACCATCATGTCTCCTACCCCCGTGAGCCCTCCCATAACCAGCGGCAGCTCTCATGCCCGGCAGAAGTCCAACGCCGAAGTTGAAAGACTGGGCATGGGTGTTGCGCGTCTGGGATTTGGCCAGGTTGGGGGCGGGAAACCGACTACCCAACCGGCAAAGAAGAATGCAGGCGGCTTTGGATCTGTAGGCCCTGTCAAGGCTGTCGAAGGCAAGTTTTCCAAGATGATGGGCTTCCGAACCACCCTTCTAACGCGGCCACAGATGACTCAAGCAACTACGCGAGAACAAAGTTCGGGTCTCAGAAGGGCATCTCGTCCGACGAGTACTTTGGCAAGGGCTCGTTCGATCCCTCTGCGCAGGCAGAAGCCAAGTCTCGACTGCAAGGGTTCGAGGGCGCATCCGCCATATCCTCCAACGCCTACTTTGGACGGCCCGAGGAAGATGTCGCGGAAGAGTATGGCGATTTGGAATCAGCCGCCAAAGACTTTGTTCGCAAATTTGGCATCACTGCCAGTGACGACCTGGAGAATCTGACCAACGTCCTTGGTGAGGGGGCTACCCGCCTGCAAGGTGCTATTCGCAACTATCTCCGTAGTTGAGCTCGCTCCGACCCTGCTGGGGCGGTGGTGGGAACGCGGCAAGGCATCTCATGGCCACGGAGACGATTTTTTTTTTCAGGCGAGCTCGGCCCGAGCCGGGGACCATGGAAGTCAGTGTTTGGGGATTGTAACGCGACGAGACGGGACGGTATGTTCCTACACACACGGAATCAGCATCAGTGAAGGAGTGACGATGCAGCATAGGTGAGAGTGGCTGTTGCGTTGTGCTGGTAATGGCGTACGTGTCAAGTTAAACTTAGCTGTAGCTGGTTGGCATTAAAATAGACGCTTTGTTGTTCAAGTTTCTAGCCGACGTGGATGCGACCACATGTGAACACGGACACAAGACGGATGATGTAACAGTTAATTTCTCATCTTGAATTTGGCAAATTAAGCCTGCATATGATGCTGTGTATATTCTACATGATTGTGACAAAGGGGGACCATGGAAGCAAAAAAAAAAATTTACAGTTTGGCAATCATCTGGTTGCCCTTCTTGATCCAGGCAACGGCATCATTGACAAACTCATCAACAACAGCCTTGGCTGACTTCTGCTCATTGACAACAGCAGCACACTTGCCCATCAGGTAAGGACGGAACTGCTCAAGAGGGTCATCACCCTCGTCGTCATCATTTTCAGACTCAGAGGCAGCATTGCTGCTGTAGCTCTCGACGCCGCTGTGTTCATTGGCCGCCTCACCACCCATGAATCGCTCGAGATCAACCTCGTACGGAATGGTGCCCTTGGCGGTGAGCTCCTTCATCTCTTGGATTCTGTTGGTCTCCCAGTCATTGATGTATGGGTTGTTGCGGACGCGCATGGGGCGACCAGTGAAGATGATGGTACGGATATTGTCATCGTGGCCGGCAGTGCGGACGGCATCCTTGTGAGCCTTGGGAGCACCGGCCTCATCAGTGAGGATGAAGCGGGTTCCTACCCAGACGCCGCTGGCACCCATCATGAGAGCGGAGGCGAGGAGCTGGCCGTTGTGGATGCCACCTGCGGCCACGACCTGTACGGGGCCGCCGGAGACGGGGGACTTGTGATCCTTGACAGCCTCGACAACGGCAGGAATCAGGACCGTGGTGGGAATATCACCAGTGTGGCCACCACCCTCTCCGCCCTGGGCGCAGATGATGTCGACGCCGAGCTCAAGACACTTCTTGACGTGCTTGACGTGACCAATCATGTTCATGTACAGAATTCCGGCCTTCTGGAGCTTCTGGACGACATGCTTGGGAGGAACACCGACGGCGGAAACGAACAGCTTGGCGCCGGACTCGATGACGATGTCGACGAGCTCATCGAGCTTTCCCTTGGTGTAATCGTAGCTGTGAGTCGGGGAAAAGGAAGAAAAAAACCGTTAGCCGCGTTCTGTTCCTCTTCTTCATGCGGTAACAAGTGGTCCGGGCGGTCGGCGCACGGGAAGCATGTGATCGTGCAGCAGCAGCAACGAGGAGGTTCCAGCAAAAGCGTAGGGGTGGTCAGGACGACTTACTTGGTCTTGCGCGCACTGCCGCCAACCTGAGGAAGAAGCAGATCGACGCCAAAGGGGGCGCTCTTGTCTGTCAGGTACTCCTTGAGCTCGGAGATCTGCTCGCGAAGCATGTCGGGGGTGTAACCGACACCGCCAATGACGCCCAAACCACCGGCGTTGGTGACGGCAGCAGCCAGCTTGGGACCGGCAGCGACATTCATGCCAGCCAGCAGGATGGGGTGCTGGATCTTGAAGAGATCCGTGATGGGAGTGCGAATCTGCTCTATTTGCGGCAGAAGCCGTGGTCAGTCAGCACTCAAAGGATTCTTGTGACAATGCATCGTGACGTTGGTGGCGAGATAAGGTTGCACACAAAAGGCAAAACTTACGAGGGGAGGCCATCTTTGTCCGATGCTGTGTGCCGGGAGATTGTGCAACGAAGAGATGATCAAGGACGGAAAAGAGGTATCAGAGGTTATGTATGCAAAAGTGAAGATGGAGCGTCGCAACAGATTAAAATAGGAAGAAAGCAGCCGGTTAAGCTGTGCCCGTCGTCGTCCTCACATGAGAACCTTGGGCCGCCGACGGCTGGAGACGAGACTGCGAGAAAGGGAGCGGCCCAAACTGGCCAATGATTGGCGGGGCACAGCTGAGTTGTGCCGAGGCTCAAGGCCTTGTCCGGCGCTAGCGTCATCATTTGGGGCTAGCGCAGTCTGTCGCGACGGGAGGCTCTGGGGCCGTAGGGAAAGAAGAAGCCGAGGAAGCTGAATCATCCGTCGGCGGTGGCGGGGCAAGCCTTTAGTCCGTCGGAGGGGACATGAAACGTGACGCCTCTAGGGTAGGGCGGACAGACATGGTACGCTACATAAGTAGATGGTGAACGAGACAACATGTCGCAGCACGGACACGGGCATGATACTCAGGCTGGGCTGCCAAGTGGTGATTGACTCTCACGTATCTTCTCCAAGATTTCGCCGATTTTCCCTCGCCCAATTGCACGGGCTGCGACCTGGCGTCCATGGAACCTGCTGGATTGTCCGTGGCCATGGCACAGTCGGCACACGAGCCACTTGGGTTCGTCGACTTTAGGCCGAGTTCCCTCAGGCCCCTACCGAGATGGAGGCCATGACCGGTCATCATCCGGAGCACTCGTGTGCCATGGCCCATGGCAGGGGCCCGGATCGGCCGTCAATCCGAGGCGGCACGGCGTGACATTTCGGAATGGAGCCACGTTGAGCGGCGGAAGCCAGTGCATGCAAAGCAACACTGAAAATCACACCAAAGGCGGACAGACAGCGGACTCGGACGGAAGCCGGCGATTCCTTTCTGCCGCGACGCCCCAGAAACCTCCAAACACCAACCAGTCCAAACAACCAGGTCTACCTACGGTGCATATCACAGACAATCGCCAACCTTCCTGGCCGGCGTTCAAGGCCTTCCGTTTGCCTCGTGTCCGCATTGCGGTGACGTCAGGTCTCATCCAGCCGGAATGGCCTCGACCGTGTCCCCTGCAGCTGTTTTGCGTACCCTGCAGGCAAATCGAGGGCTTCGCCGGGCGCAAACTGCTCGTCGTTTTTTCTCAACTCCGCCCCGAGGAGTTGTTTCTCTTTCAGAGCCTTCGCTGCGGACGCTGCAGCACGCATCTTCTGCTTCGCACCACAATCTCACGTCGCCGGGACCCCCAAAACCCCACAGACGACACTCTTCGTGGTGTGCCTGTCATGGTGGCGACGGCAAGAAGAAGGCCTACATCGCCCTAGGAAGCAACTTGGGCGACCGAGTGGCCGAGATAGAAAAGGCATGCAACGAAATGGATCGTCGAGGCATCCGAGTAACGCGCACAAGTAGCCTGTGGGAGACGGAGCCCATGTATGTTTTGGATCAGGATCCTTTCCTAAACGGAGCTTGTGAAGTAAGTCAAGTTTGCCAGGATCCCAACAGTAATCGAATGCGGGATGCTAGCAATGCGCCAGAATTCGCCCGACAAACTTGGTTATTTACTGGTTGCAAATTCTAGGTGGAAACAGATCTTGAACCGCTGGCCCTTTTGGACCAGCTTCAGTCAATAGAAAATGATTTGGGCCGTCGGAAGCTCATCGACAAAGGCCCTCGAAACATTGACTTGGATATCCTGTTGTACGGCGATGAAACCGTAAGCCATGAACGGCTCCATGTGCCTCATGCCGCTATTCCAGAGCGCGAGTTTGTTCTGAGACCGTTGTCGGAGTAAGCATAGCATACCTTCCTTGCCTTGTTACAATCACCATGCCCATGGTCACATGGCCGAGTCTAACAATACGGTTCAAAGACTGGTACCATCAAAACCTCTTGACGCGTCGAAACCATGGAAACTGGTCCAGGACTATTTAAACGAACTTCCGACTGGGAAGCCTCTCTCATCCGTTGCCCCGCTTCGCGGTACATCTCAAAGTCTCATGCCCCTTGTTCGCAATAGGAAGACTCAAGTCATGGCCATATTGAACATGACTCCAGACTCGTTCTCCGATGGGGGCAACAACGACTTGAGCAATCTCCGTGACACAGTATTGCGTCACATCCACGGTGGCGCCACCATTATTGATGTAGGGGGCCAGTCAACGGCTCCAGGTCGACTTGAAGTCTCGGCGGAGGAAGAAGCATCTCGCGTCATTCCCGCAATCGAACTCATACGATCTATCCCGGAAGCAAGCAATATTGCCATTAGCGTGGACACATATCGAGCTTCTGTAGCCGAAAGAGCCGTGGCTAGCGGTGCCGACATCATCAATGATGTTTCAGCCGGACTGCTCGACCCCGACATGCTCTCGACCGTGGCACGTCTTGGGACCACAATCTGTCTGATGCATATGCGTGGCACCCCCCAAAACATGATGGAACTTACCAATTACGAGGGCGGGTTGATCCCCACGGTCGCATCGGAGCTCCTCCAGCGCATCTCGGCAGCTGAAAAGGCCGGCGTTCGGCGTTGGCGTATCATTCTGGATCCTGGCATTGGGTTTGCAAAGACGGCTAATCAGAACCTGGAGCTGCTGAGACGCCTGGATGAACTGAGGGCCTGGCCCGGTCTTGGGGGTCTGCCGTGGCTCGTTGGCTCGAGCCGCAAGAGCTTTATCGGCAAGGTAACCAGGGCGGAGGAGCTGTCGGACAGAATCTGGGGCACAGCAGCCACGATGGCCGCGGCAGTGCAAGGGGGAGCAGATATAGTTCGTGTGCATGACGTCTCAGAAATGGCCAAGGTGACGGCCATGGCGGATGCGATTTGGAGACCCTCGTGAGAGCGGGATGCCACGCCGCACGCCACGGATTACGTCGTGGAGAGTCTGGTGGTTATGGATTCCCTTCAGCCGCTGAACCCGGGAGTTTGGAGAAGAAGAAGAAAAATCAGAAGAAGAAGGAAAAAAAAAAAGAAAAAAAAAGAAAAAAAAAGGAGGAGGATGGAACGCATGCCAGGGGTCCCGGAGTCACAACAAGTCGCTGGAAGTACCGCGACTTGGGACGTACGCCAAGAAAATGAAATCCGATGGGCTCCTTGTCACATAATTTAGGATACGGCCGAGAAGCATCCCCGAACGCAACAAGACCCCCCCCCCCCCCCGTCGTGCATTGTGTCCTTTTCATGGCCCCTAAGCTGACCCCCAACCCAACTAGGGTGACCGGGTGCATTCTCCTCACCGGTCGAGCAAGATACTGGCAGCAGTACGGAGTATCAACATTTGAACCCTGCCCATGTTTGCTAATCAATTCGCCAGTCACCATCCGGTTCAGGCAGCAGCGTAGCACCGTGGACAAAAGATGAAGGAGACGCGATGGCATGGCATGGCGTGATGGCGACGGCAGGCAGGCTGGGTGGATGATTTCCTTTGGCATCCGACCAGCGTCGAGGATGCAAAGGCGATCACCGGTGTAAGTCTGCATAAGCCTCTCCCGTTCGCTTTATGTTGACAGGTCGCGTTCAGCCAACCACGACATGATATCTCCTTCAACAGCCGAGATCCACTTTACCCGTCGGGCTCGGGCCAATCTGTCGCCGCGGCAAGACACAGCCTCATGTAACGTGCATGTCCGTCGGTGTCAATATATCGAGGGCGGAAATTTTCTCGTCCTGCCCTGCCCTGCCTGCTCTTGCATAATCAAGGGTCGTCCAGCATTTGGGCTCCCTGGGCGCTGTCTCTGTCTGTCAACGTCATCAACGTCAGCTGAAACATCACTGACAAGTGTCAAGGCAGCGGAGAGGTCAAGTGACTGCATCACGTCGACGCGCATGTTGACAAGCAAGCATGCTTTTACAGGCATGGCTACGTATGCTACGTGGTGATCGGGAATTTGGTGGATTTTCGACTCCAAGCAAGATGATCCTGGGGGTCCTGGGGTCCTGGGTCTCGGGAAAGGGGGCTTTCTCTGGCCGTCGAGTGCCAATCAAATTCAACGTGGTCCGGACCAACGGGATCCCGGGGACGACCAGGGCGCAGAACGCGAAGCCGCCGGCACACCCTGCGTTCCTTCTTCTTCATCGGTTCGGTAGCCGCGTCAACGGGTGTCATGCTGTGAGACTTGAGATGAGGCACTGTAGGTATCGAGCATATCCGGTAGGGCTGAGACCTTCATTCTGTGCCTCCTGGGACGAGATGGCATGACGGGCGGATATTAGAAGGGAAAGGAAAAAAAATGAAAAAGATGACGATCGCCCGTGCGAGGTGATCATCTTTTCCAGACGACGAGATGCGTACGTGGGACGAGATCGTGCTTGCGTGAGAGAGAGGCACTTCCACAACGGGGTCACGGAGCGACCCTTGCACGAGTCTGACGGCCGAGTGAGAGTCAATGGACAAGAGGGAGAATATCCAAGTTACACGGGAATCTAACTACCTCGTATCTTGGTTGATGCTCCGCGCAATCTTTTTGTGTGTTTGGACCATGATGGGGCCACACACGACGACTGGGGAGGGGACCAGGGTCCGGATGCATAATGCCACATACATGAACCGAATGGAAACCAGGGAGAATTCGGAGAAGCCTCGTCGGAGCAGCTCTTGGGTTTTCAATGGCTGGACCGTGGTGACCACTGACCACGACGCTTCCGGTTTGAAAAAGAACCCCTGCCAGACGACAAAACGACCTGTCATGGGATGGCCGCTCACTTTCCACCTTGCCGCATTTTTTTTCCTTGCCAGGGAGCCTCGCCTCGTCTCGCCATGTCGTTGATCTGACATGTCCGAGGCAGAAGAACCTTGGAACCCATGACGGAGCACTCGGTAATACGGAGTAGGCAGACGATGAGCCTCAAACCTTGTTCGACATCTCGCGGCCCATGGCTCCCATGTGTATGGGACACGGGCGTACCCCTTCAATTTGGGGTGGCTGCGTCTCTTCTTCTTCTTCTTCTTCTTCTTCTTCTTCTTCTTCTTCTTCTTCTTCTTCTTCTTCTTCTTCTTCTTCTTCTTCTTCTTCTTCTTCTTCTTCTTCTTCTTCTTCTTCTTCTTCTTCTTCTTCTTCTTCTTCTTCTTCTTCTTCTTCTTCTTCTTCTTCTTCTTCTTCTTCTTCTTCTTCTTCTTCTTCTTCTTCTTCTTCTTCTTCTTCTTCTTCTTCTTCTTCTTCTTCTTCTTCTTCTTCTTCTTCTTCTTCTTCTTCTTCTTCTTCTTCTTCTTCTTCTTCTTCTTCTTCTTCTTCTTCTTCTTCTTCTTCTTCTTCTTCTTCTTCTTCTTCTTCTTCTTCTTCTTCTTCTTCTTCTTCTTCTTCTTCTTCTTCTTCTTCTTCTTCTTCTTCTTCTTCTTCTTCTTCTTCTTCTTCTTCTTCTTCTTCTTCTTCTTCTTCTTCTTCTTCTTCTTCTTCTTCTTCTTCTTCTTCTTCTTCTTCTTCTTCTTCTTCTTCTTCTTCTTCTTCTTCTTCTTCTTCTTCTTCTTCTTCTTCTTCTTCTTCTCCTTCTTCTTGTCCTCCCCCTCCCTCTCCTACTTCTTCTGGTACTTGTTCAAGAACGGCCTCCCCGCGTTGGCGGTCTTGGTCTTATTAACTCGGGATGGTCATGTCCCGGACAGGTTGTCAGCCCCGGAAGATGGCTAGCTTTGCCGCCGGCTGAGGCACTGCCTGCCGCTTCATGGTCCTTGACCGGGAAATGTTTCCGCGCTCTCGTGTGTCAGCCACTTCATCTGCTAATGTATTATTCGTATGAGGGCTGTATGCAAGAGACTCCGGACTCTGTCAGACAAAAACGCCATGACGGAGCAGTCCAGGTGTGGCTACTGTAGCGGTTCGGTCAAGGAGTACTCGGTATCTCAAAAGACATTCCGACTTCCAGTTACAGAAAATGGCCAAGTTTGCCCCCCCCAAAAAAAAGGAAAAAATAAAAAAAGCAAAGCACAGTTTGTCTTGCTTGTTCTGGCGGTACTCCCTACTCCGCTACGGACCACTCCGTATGCCCTTGCGCCGGCATGGCATGGGATGAACTGGCATTGGGGTTTGCCAGTCACATTCAATGCACCTGCCTAGGGAGAAGGGATGCTGTATTGGGAGTGAGCTGCATGGCTAGTTGGATCTTGTTTGCTGGCTTCTGTTGGCTGGACCGGAGACGTTTTCTTCCCTCTCGACCGACGCATTCTCTTTCTCGCCCACTCGAGGCTGCTGCTGGAATCATTTCGACACGGCCATTGCTCATCCATGCCTGCGTCCTGAGCCGAGGAGGGAGCCATCCCGTCTGGAGCGTACGGCTCCGCACCCGCGTATTCGCTCGATGCTTGTGCGACGACGGGCGCCAGTATCTATCGAGGACGGAGTATTAGCGGCATGCTAGATTGCTGTCACCCGCCCGTGGCTGTCGTACATGGAAATGCACGGCCTCGCTCACGACGAACTGAAATAAGGTTCATCACATCAAACCAGCACCCATGGGAGGATCCAGCACCTGTTGGTCCCAGGCCACGGCTCCGCAATAGGCTGACTTTGCAACAAGGCCGTGCTGTTGGCCGCCATGAGAGGGCTCTTTTGGTATGCGTGTGGGTGCGTGCGGGTGCGGGTGCGAGAGAGTGTGTGTTTGGCCTCGTCATCCAGGGACGCCACACACGACCGACTATACACACCTTCCATCTTGCATCATCCGCGCTCGGCTGCTTACACACATGATTGGGTGCCCGGGGGAGTTGGTCACGGTGGCCTGAGCTCACTCGTATGGTCTGGCTGCTGCTGCTGCTGCTGCTGCTGCTGTTGTCGTTGTCGTTGTCGTTGTTGCTGCTGCTGCTGCTGCTGCTGCTGCCGCCGCCGCCGCCGCCGCCGCCGCCGTGGTTGCCGTGGTTGCTGTTGCTGTTGCTGTTGGTGCCTCCATCTCCTGTTGTCGAGCCGTTGGTCCAGCCTGGAATGGCCAAGGTGATACCAGGCGACTGACAGTGAGTGGGCGAGTGAGTGAAGTGACTGGGAAAAGAATGGAGCCCGGCATGGCGAACGAGAGACCAGGCTACCACGACCTGTCAGGATGCGTGACGGGGGCCAAGGAGGCCTGGAACTCGGGGCTCGCCTCCTCCCTTCTTCTTCCTCTCCTCTCCTCCCCCCGGTGGTTGGTGGTGTTGCATCTCCGCCCCCCGGCCAACACACCCCCGTTCACGTTTTGGAACCGCCTCGGACGAATGAAGGCGGGCCGGCTGTCAAAGGAGACAATGGCGGTTTACAAATTGCTTAGCAATGAGAGACTCGGCGAGCTAGAGGATGGAAAGAGAGAGACGAATAATGCCTTGCCAGGAAAGGACATGCCCCCCCCTGCTCCCTGCTCCCGAGCTGCCCTGGCTCGACGCATTCTCTTTCTGTCGTTGCTTCACGTCTCTGTGAAGTGGCAGTACGTATCCTGGTGTGGTCCCGTTGGTGCCAAGCTCCAACCAGAGAAGAGGGAGGAGCAAGCGAAATATACCATGGAATAATAATAGTAATAGTAATAGTAATAGTAGTACGGAGTGGCAGGAATGATGACGATGATGATGATGATGATAACAATACCGACGACGACACCCACAAACAGAAACAAAGTCTTGCATGTCGTTCACGCCGGATGCCATGCCATGCCATGCCCTGCCCTGCCCTGCCCTGCCCTGCCCTGCCACGCCGCGCCGTGCCCGCCCGTGCCTGTTAATGGGGTCAGGTTGCATGTAGCCTCGAGGTTCCCACGTTGGAGACAATGTCTCGGGAAGTCATATGCAGAGAGGCGACAGAGGAGAAGGGGCCACGCATGTTCAAGGTCGACAGACGACAAGGACAACAAGAAGAAGATGGACAAGAGAGGGACCAGAGCAAGACGCGCGGCTCCAGCGACCGAGGGGACGAGGAAAATCAAAAAACCACAACACAACGCCGCCCGCGAGGCACGAGAGCACCAAGAACAACGTGTCCAATGTAAACGTAAACGTAAATGTAAATGTAAATGCAGACAGACGAGACGACAGACGGCGAACAGGAAACAGGTAGCCGGCTCGCTGCTCTGCTCCCACGAATCGTGATGGCGTCGGTCCGTCGTCCATGGGGACCAGCGACCACGATGCCCTTTGCCATCCACGATGAGCGAGATGAGATGATGAGATCCCTTGCCTGATCCATCCGCATCAGGGATGCAGCCGAGCACAAGCCAGGCGCGAATCCCCCACACCGCCACCAATTTCGCACAAGAGTTGCCAGCGCAGCAGCAGGCGAGGCGGTTGGCAAGGCGAGGCTTTGTTTGGCCTTCCACGTCGTCGTCGTCGTCGTCGTCGGTCCGTCCGTCCGTCTCACCAGATCCACGGCATCCACGGCATCCACGGCATCCACGGCGGACCACCCACACCACGCACACAGTTTCAACCTCTTTACTTTTTTCCCTTCTTTTTTCTTTTGGCGGCAAAGCAGAGCCAATGCGAACGATACCCGTGCCTCCCCACCTGGTGCTGCGAGTGATGTCGTTTCCCGGCGGTCGTGTTCCCATGCCCTGCCCTGCCCTGCCCTGCCCTGTCCATCCAAGCAAACCGCCCCGCGGGCCCTGGCTGTCCCTGGCTGTCCCCGGAACACGCCTACCTGGTACGTGTGTGTGAGCGCGAGCGCGAGCGCGAGCGCGAGTGCGCGGGTGTGCGCGTGTGAGCGTGCGTTGTACCGAGAGTCCCTCTCGACCCTGGTGTGTGGGTGCGGGATACGCACCCAAAGGAACGGAGTGCTTGGTTGGTTACGGGGAGTCGAATCAAGTCAAAGGAAGTGAAAACACGCATGCCTGAAACTTTACTCATCCGAGTTTTATTAGTGAGCCCCGAGAAAGAATCAACCAAAGAAGCAGAACAAGTAGAAGTAGAAGTAGAAGTAGAAGAAGAAGAAGAAGCAGGAGAAGAAGGGAAGATGATGAAGAAGATGATGAAGAAGAAGATGATGATGATGATGATGATGATGATGATGGACAAAGACCAAGAAACCCAAGCAACCGAGAAAAACCGAGAAACTGTCAAAACAACAACAACAACAACAACATCAAGAGCAAGAACCAAAACATTAGCAACCAAAAGGGGATCCCCTTCTAAGAGTCTTTGCCCACGCCCCCTTTCCTTTCCGTCTTAGCTAGTAGTAGTAGTAGACCCTTCTCTCTCTCCCCGTCTCCCTTCCCGCCTTCCGTATCCCCCTCTGGACCTCCAAAGTCGTCTGAGATGTCGTTGGTCGGTGATGTGGCCTGCAAACACCACATGCCTATGCATGCCCGGACCAAGATGAACCCTCCTTGCCCCAGCGAAAAAAGAAAGCACTTGCTTCTGCTCGTATTGGCCGGCCAGCACTGCATTTCCGGTAATAATATGAAAATACCGGCAGTGGAGTGGTGGTATCCGGCTTCTGGCCCGGCCCTCGGCTTCTCCCTCGGCTGTCGGTCCTGCTGTCCGTGGCCCCCTTTTTTTCTTCTCTTCTCTTCTCTTCCTCTTTCTTGTTTTTTTCAAAGAGCTCCCAGCCCGGTCGGCGGCACGATGGACGGGTAAAAGCCACCCGGGCTGGGCCGGCCATCAAAACGCTCTCGATGGTGGTCGTCGGTACGTTGCCCGCCGCCGAAAGGGCTGGGCAGCATGTTAAAGTCGAACTCGGGCTTGACTTTGCGTTCGTGGGCGACGGCTGAGTGCAGCGCGTCTGCGCCGTTCCTGTGGCCAAACAGGTCGACGCGGTCGCCGTGACTGTCGTACGACGACGAGGACGCTGCTCCCCCGGCTGCTGTTGTCGCTGCTGCTGCCGCTCCTCCTGCTCCCCCGCCAGCTCCTGTAGCTGCTGCTGCTGCCGTGACTCCTCCCCCTCCTCCTGCTGCTGCTCCTGCTCCTGTTCCTGTTCCTGTTCCCGTTGCTCCTCCTGCTCCTCCTCCTCCTGCTCCTCCTCCCACCCCTCCCGCGGTGCCGGCTCCGGGACAGGTAGCGTTGTAGTACTGGTGGTAGGCCGCCGCCTTGCCAGAGGAGGGCTTGTCGTCGCCCGAGGAGAAGATGCTCTCGGGAGACATCTCTTGGTGCCTGACGTTGGTGTAGCTGATGCCACGACCGTCGTAGCCCGAGCTGTAGGCGCCGAGCCCAGCGCCCGCCATGCCAGAGCCGTTTCCAAAGTCGCCCATGTGGCCCATGTGAGCTCGGTATCCGCCGCTGCCGGCGGCACCGCCTGTGCCGTTCCCCTGGCTGTTGCGTCGCTCGTTCTGATAGTGGCCGGGGGAGCGGCCGCGGACAATCATCTTGGCCGACTTGCGCAGGGCCACCTTGACAAACTGGTCCGTGGCCTGGGCGCCGACGTCTGCCCACAGCTCGACGACGAGGTGATAGTACTGCTGCGCGGCCCGCCGCTTGCCATTGTTCTGGGTTGCCTGCTTGAACTGGATGCGCTCAAAGGTGTGCTCGGTCGGCACCTGCTGGGCGACGCCGACGCCGACGCCGACGCCGACCTGGCCGCCGAATCCCTCGGTAGAGTAGAGGCCTCGCGAGCTGGAGAGGCCCGAGCCATCCCCGTAGATGCCAAGCGAGGCGCCGTGCGGCGTCGCGCTCGTCTTGGGCGCGATGGGCGTCTTGGACGGCTTGGAGATGGGGCCCTTGTCGCGCTTGGGCGTGTGCTGGACGAGCTCGATGGCGTGCTGCTCGTTGTCGGCCACGACGGCAGAGATGCACATGGCGAAGCCGTAGACCTGGAACGTTTGCGTCGTGCTCGTCCCGGCCATGGGGCTGGGCGTGAACTGGATGCCTGCCCCAGGATAGCTGGGACTGAGGCTGAAGGAGCAGTTGCAGGCCAGGTAGTTGCGCCTGTAGCACGTCCATTCCCGGTCCGACGAGAGGAACGGTCCCTTGTCGATATTGCCCGAGATGTCTGGCTTGATGGTGGTCAGGTTGGGGTCCATGTACTGCAGCGTGCCCATCATCTCCATGGGCAGCAGCGGCGGCACGTCGTTCTGCCCGGGCCTGTGGGTGGTGTTGTACTGATGAGAATCCATCCTTGTGACGGGAGGCGTGTAGCCCGCCAGGGGGTTCGGTGGCCCGGTCAAATGCTGGTGCTGGTGCTGGTGCTGGTGCTGCTGGTGCTGATGATGGTGCTGGTGCTGTTGCTGGTGCTGGTGCTGTTGTCTCCTGGACCCGTGGAACGAGGGAGACCGCGTAAACTGGTGATCTGACGCCCGTCTGTAGGGTGCGACTGAGTTGGCAAACTGATCTCGGGAGTTGTTGATGTGGTGGCCCAGCTGGGGCAACGTCGTGGTACGAGGGTTGTGAAGTTGGACATGTGCCATGCCCGTCGACGGAGTAGAGCTAGAGAGGGAAGAATGGTTAGAATGAGCTCGTTTTCTGCTAGGGGTCTTTTATCTTCTGCTTGTCGTTTCCTCCATCCCCCCCTCCTCCTTCCGTTGTTTCTGTTCCGTCGAGAGGGCTCTATGGGGCTTGAGCTTTGGAAACGGAGGTTGAGAATGAGGATAATGAGGATGAGGATGAGGATGAGGAGGTTGGTGTTGGGGTTTGGGTTTGGATTTGAATTTGAATCTGGATGTCACATTGTCTTTGGCTTCTCTTTTTTATTCGCTTCTTCTTCTTCTTCTTCTTCTTCTTCTTTCTCGTCCTCGTCGTCCTCGTCGTTATCCTCTTCCTCTCCCTCGTCTCCTTCTGCTCCTTGTTTCTCTTCTTCTCGAATCACGTTGGATCATGGATGGGGTTGCGTGTTGGTTGGTTGGCGCCATGTCATCCATATGGCCCGGGCTGCCTTACCTTGTATTCAGGCGCAGCCTGCCATCTGGAAAGATCGGCCCACTGGTGGGATGGTAGAAGCTGCTTGAGTCGTGGGTATAGCTTGACGCCGTGGCCAAGGCGCTGCTTGGGTGGAAGAGGCCCAGGAGAGGAGAGGCCTCGGGAGCATCTATCGTGAGCGACGACGGGCCGCTGTCTTGGTTGTATCTGTCCATTGGTTAGCCCGGGGCAGGCGGTGTCAAAGGATGCAGCAAGTTTGGGGAGTGCTCCAGGACTGAGGACTGAGATTACGGCATGGGAGTTGACTACCACAAGAGACGCTGTCCTGCCTTTGCCATGCGATACAATGCGTAATGCGTGTTCAAGTACCACCAAGCTTCTTGGTAATACCGCCAACGCCAACGCCTAGGTTGCACGAGACAAGCCCACGGGGAAGAAGCAGGCAGGATAGGATGCCGGTAGGTGTGCTGGGGCGGCTCGAGGAAGAAACAAGAAACCGGGGAGGGCCAAAGGGAATAAAGATCGGAATAAAGAAATAAAAAAAAAAAAAACCGGTGATAGTAAAACACGACGAAAGGAAGAAGAGGCACAGCCGGGCCGGGCTGGGCTGGCCCGGACCGGACTATGTTGAATAACAGACAGGAAGAAGGTTGTATTGAAGAGGAAAAGGGAAAAAAAGGACTCAACTTAAACAGGAGACGACGACCGGCGACGGAAAGGTTTACGCAAAGAGTATTTCTCTGCCTGTTCCTCTTGCTCTTGCTCTTGCTCTTGCTCTTCTTCGTCCTCTTCTTCGTCTTCTCTTTTTGGCTACTATGTTGCAATTGGGGAACCCTGCAGTAAAGGCAAACAGAAGGAAAGGAACAAGAAAACAAGTAAATGGAACAATACAACAGCAACGACTACTTCAACGGTGAAAACTCTCGGCAGGTAAAGACCTTCTCGTTCGAGTATCTAATATCTGTTGACGGCGATGCGAGCGCCAGCTCCCAGGGTATCGTCAGACTTCGGGGAAAACTGGTTGCTCGCAATGCAACGCCGCAAGTCCAGCGAGCCCCAGGCTGTGTGCCAAGTGCCAGCCTATGAGTGAGACGAGAGCTGGAAAGGGGGACATGGACAAGAAAAAAATTAAAAAAAAAAAACATACGCACACACACACGCACACACACACACACTTGCTCTCTCAACGCGCTCACGCGCTCACGCACTCACGCACTCACGCACACGAGACGGTAGGTAGGTAAATGAAGGAAACGGTGACACCGGAGACACTTGACTCGACACGCCCAGTATGTATGTATGTATGTGTGTGTGTGTGTGCGTGTGCGTGCGTGCGTGCGTGCGTGTGTGTGCGTGCGTGTGTATGTATGTCTGTCTGTACTTTCATACTCCATGGCTGCAACGAGAACAGGCTACCAATGAAAAAGGGCCAGCATGGTCGACTCACCTCAACTCTCCCGTCGGGGGTTGTATATCCAAGTAGTCAAGCTCCGCACATGGCGGCGGCGGCGACGAGTTGTAATCGTTCTGTCAGCAGGACAAGACGTCAGTTCACACCAAGATCGAGCAGCAGAACTAGCCCAGCCACGCACGACACGACAGGAGGGCTTGTTTGGGCCTTGGCCTTGGCCTTGGGCTTTGGCTTTGGCTTTGGCTTGGGGCTCGGGGCTCGGGGCTCGGGGCTGGGGAGGGGAGTGATCCAGGCGCCGTCACCGAGAGACCCGTGATATATGCATCTGCTTTTCCGATTTGTTAGCCACAAGGACCCCCAGTGTTCAAGGCAAGACATCAATGGCAGGCTGAGGGTGGTGGACGACGAGGGACGACGGGGGACGACGGGGGGGCTCCAGTTCGGGATGCCTCTGCATGTTATGTCATGTACTATGTATGTTGGCATGGGCATGGACGAAGCGCCGTCATGGTCCTGGTCGTGGTCCTGGTCGTGGTCCTGGTCGTGGTCCTGGTCTCGGTCATGGCCGTCCGTGGTGCTCGGTCTTTGACTGACTCCCTCCTTTTCCTTGTACTTGACCGTCCTGGTACTTGGGCGATACTACTCCCCGTACCGTCACCACTCCCCAGTACTACTCGGCAGTACTTCTTCCTCTGCCAGAGCTTCAGGCACTGGCCATGGCAGGGGTTGTCGTGCAGACTTGTCGGAACAAGGACGCCACGCATCGCCCGGGGGGGCGCTCTTGACGTTGCACAAAAACCCACCCGGGGTATGGAAGTGGATGTTGTTGTGGATGTCCATGTGCTCAAGGGGATTTGATTTGGGATTTGCCTGCCGCCTTGTCCAGTCTGCATGGCCCAGGCAAAACTTTCTCTGGTCAAGTATCTTGCCATATCTCCAGCCTGCGGCTCTGGAATATCAAAACCCAGCGCCGTCATTTCAAACCTCTTGACCGAGAAAGCCTTGTGTCCCGGCCACCACCCGGTCCCGGTCCAGGCCACCATTGTTCTGATTTCTGCAGGGGTGCTGGACGGGAAGCGGCAAAGAGAGACAAACAAAGAGAGGGGGGGGAAAGAGAGAGAGGCGAAGAGGGACCAGAGACAGGACAGAGACAGAGACAGAGAGACAGAGAGAGAGATAGAGAGAGAAAGACAGAGGCACAGAGATAGAGCGGAAGAAAGCAGTGAACATAATGAATATACAGCATACATGTACATACCTTGGACGAGTGGATACGCCAGACTCCATCGCGGACCAATTTCTCTTGGTGCCCTCAGGAATGCCGCCAGGGAGTGCCAAATTTCTCCTCGCCTTTGGCCCTGACGACAAGTTTCGTCTTAATTTGTGTGAAGAGGAAAAAAAAAAAAAAAAGGCCAAGGAGACAAGAACTGCCGACATGATCGGGACATGTCTTCGCCATACCTTGGAGCTTTGCGAATGCATCGAAAAAGCCTATATCGGGGCCCGGACCGGTTCCGAGCCAGCCCAAGGTCGACGGGAATATATAAGCAGGAACTAAGGATCCCATACGATCCAGAAACTGGATCCAGCGCCTAGAGCGTAAGCAATGATAGTCGTTAGCCAACCTCTTCGTGCCGTGTTATACTCCCGTCGTACTGATATCAATTCGCCTCAACGAGGACATCCACATACAGTTTGCAATAAAGAATTAAGAAACAAACAATATAAGATCAGATGAAATAAAATGAAACAAATGAAGTAAAACGAGATAAAACAGTCCCCTCGTACTACTAGATCATCAGCTGGGCACCCCTAATAAAACAGGTTTAATGACTCGACCCGAGATGTTTAAATTTGCATCCAGAGATTATCCTGTGTTCCCCGGAAACTAGCCCTTGCCAGCACATTAACACGACAACATGGGATGAGCCAACTCAGTCGACTCACCAGAGACTCTGGCCGACGACCACGACCAGTAGACAGTACTAGAATTTGCTCTTCCTTCACCAGAAAAGCCCGTTAGGCAGCGAAAATCTTGAAGATATTGAGAGCCGCGCTATTGGGATGTCGCTGTAGATGAACAGGAAATAAAGAATAAAGAATAAAAAGTAGAGGTGATAAAAAAGATGAAAAGACTCCACAACGTATCAGACCCAGGATCCTGTTATAATACAAAGTTGTCAGTACTGCCTTGCGAGATATCCCAAGACTACGACAACCAAGGGCTCTTGACTCGACTTCTATCGTATTTCTTTGCCTGGGAGGGCTGGCAAGAGGATGAATAAAAATACGTGAAAAAAAGAAAAAAAGACGGTGCAGCCACCGGCAAATATTTTGCTTGGGCTTCTATATTAGCAGAGCACCCACCTGCTGAGGACAGAAAAAGCTGCCTATCCAGCTTGGACTTTGAAACTCACGGACGAGGAGGTGAAGTATTGCAAGTACTAGCCCCCTCCCAAATACTTACTACCTGGAGATGGAGATCAAAACTCAGGAGAGCTCACTCTGCTAGACAGCACCTCTAGTCAGCCGGGTACCGAATTCAGAAAGACAGGACAAGAGCCAGGCACCGCGTAACAGTGTCCCGTCCCCTCCTTCCCACCTCTGTGTGTGTGTGTCGGGTCTTGGGCGAAAGAAGGGGTTTCTGAGCCGCCGACTCGCACCTTTTGTGGCTGGTGTGTATCGCGTGGGAAGGAAGGGCTCGTGTTCGGAACTTTCAACTGACAAGAGATGGCAGACGTAGCACGACATCCAGAGAGAGGAATCGATGATGGGAAAGCCCAGGCCGTCAACGTCCCGGTACGCAGGCAGGTGAGCGAGCAGTGGATGGTTCTGAACGAGACGGCGTCTATCTGTAGAGCGTGATGGTTTGCAATGGTGGCAACGTGGATGAGAAGCCAAGTTGAGGAGAGAGAAGGCACGACAGAAACGGGAAAGAGACAAACAAACCAGAGACCTTGTTGCGAGGTCCAGTCCCCCTTTTGAGTAGAAGGCCAAGTGGTTGCTGAATCATACGAAGAGGATACGGGACATGGACATGGCCAAATAATAACCCTTGTTGACAAGAATCCAACACACCTGTTTTTTTTTTTTTTTTTTTCCCGTTTCCCAAGCTGAGCAGGAAACCTGCGGAGCTAAGCAATGCCCAGGTAGTCGGGGGATTGGCCTCTCGCCTGCCACATAGATTCATGTATTCAAGCGAAGCGGATGGAAAGCCAGGAAAGGATGCAGGGGCATGACTGATCTTGACGTGGCATGGACGTGTCGGCCAGGTCAAAGTGAGATGGTTTGAAGCTGGCCTAAGTTTTTGTCCTTGCTGTGCTTCTTGCTGTGCTTCTTCTTCTTCTTCTTGCTCTTCCTCTTCCTCTTCCTCTTCTCGTCCTCGTTCTCGTCCTCGTCCTCCTCGTCCTTCTCGTGCTGCTTGTTCTCTCCCCAGCCGGGATGCTCCCCAGCCTCAGAAAGGCCGAAGACGCCCCTCTCCAAAAACATCATCGGGACAAGGCCCAGGAGGTCAGGACGGACACTCGTCTTGCATCAGGCTCCCTTCCCACTCGCACTCCCACTCGCATTCCCACGGCCCATGGCCCATGTCACAGCAACTGGTGCCTCTCATCATCAGCTCCAGCGATGCATCCATAGTAACTGCCTGGCCACGGCACGGGTGCAAGACGTCTCGGCCGAGCGAGCTACTCCATACAGAAAGCCATCTTGATTATTGATTGATGCCTACCGACTGCTCGGTCCGTCCGCCTGTTTGCCCGGGCAGCATCCAATGGCATGGCGATGCTGCCACCCGGCGGCCAAAAGCAGGATTCACTCTACGGCCCGTTGTCTTGATAGGCCAGAAGTTAGGCTTTGACCAAGAGGTGGCGGCGACACGGGTAGTTGCATGTCTGAGAGATGGACATGTCACCGCTTCTGTCACGGACTCGCAGACTCACGGCCTCACGGCCTCACGGCCTCATGGCCTTGTGAGAAACTCGCATGCTTGCCGGCCTGTCATCGATCCTGCCTCGTCCCTGGCTTTGAAACGTGCCATGTAGGTCTCACAATCTCATGCCAGTTTTAAATGGAAAACAGAAACGTTGACCCTTTTTCTGCCTCGCAGGACCTGGCTTCAACTCACCCGCCGCAGCAACAAAAAGCCGCTTCGCATTGCCCAGCTCCTCCCGCCGGAAGGCGCAATTCCTCACCTAGTCGATTCGATACACAGCTACAAGGGGACGAAAACGTCAAACACTGCTCCTGTGGCCGGCGAAAACCTTGAACAACGAGGACAAATACGAATGGCGACGGCAAAAGACAGGCTCACCATAGCCTTGGACAGCTCGACCTCGAGCTTTCGTCCCAACTCCGGGGTTTCGGGCCTTGGCACGGCCACGCGACAAGTATCCAAGGGGGAGTGTTGGAATTGCCATCAACTTGGGGCTCCGGTGATACGATGAAGGAGAGTCTCACGACATGTGCGCTTGAAGATGGCGGCGTTCTGTCCCAACATGTTATGTTAGTCGATTGGACTCTAGTCAGCTTGATCCTCTTCCCCCACCCTCCCGGACTAACATTGCTTATAGGCATGGCCGTGCAAGAGTCTTTGTCCGCGAGGTTTCCAGTCCGTTGTGCTTCTCTTTGACAAAGGGCCCTACCTGGATGAATGGCCCAGAGCGCCTCCTGAGATCGACTGATGAAGCAGTCAAGGCGTCAATGGTCTGCATTTTTCGACTTCGACCCTGCTTTTCACCTAGCCTAAACCAATCGCCTGCACAGATAGCCGACTACTTCGGCCGTCCTCGCCGCCAGTTAGGTCATAAAGCTGCGCCGGCCATGGAAACAACCGCCTCGAATGGCGTGCCATACTTCAGCTGCACCCCCCTCGTATCGGCTCAAGGCAACAGATCCGGGCAGCCCGGTACGCTTCCAATGCCTGCCAGTGTAACTGTTGCCCTTCAATCGTGACTAGCGTTGGTCTGGTATCCCGGAATGCTGGGCATTTATGCGCCATCCACATGGGCGAAATCTGAGACGAGTAATGACGGTTGCCTTGTGTCTTTGACTGATGGTCCCCGCACAATCTGTACATGAGATGGGACATGACACAAAAGGTATTGAGTAGGCTGCGGAAAAAGACACGGTGTAAGACGAAGAAGAAGAAGAAGAAGAAGAAGAAGAAGAAGAAGAGAGGAAAAAGAGAACGTTAATACTGCTGCGTCGGCTTTTAGAAGCCCATGTACCGAAATGTTGACTCCATGTCAAAACCACCGCTCAGTCGATCAAATTCTGCTCATCAACTGTTCCGGTTCAGGTTCCGGGCTAAGGAAAGAGGCACGCTAGCCATTCACTATTGTTATTCTACATCCCAGTACATTGCCCGGGCACCTGAAGATGGTTCCGCACCCAAGGTAAGGTCACACTCACTAATGCCAGGTGGCACTCGAGGGTGTGGTAATAGAGTCAGAGAAGACTTTCAGAGCTCCCCCTCCTCCTCCAAGAACTGACAGCAACTGATCTCGGCCTGCAGGCATGTAGAGACGCAGAACTGTGCCAAGGCATTTGATGCCTTGACTTTGCCAACCGCGTCATCGGGAGTCGTCTCCTGACGGTTAGATACATGTTTGTGGAGCAACGGGAAACCGCTTCGCTGTCAGTCATTGTCAGCATCAACATGAAAGACCAAGCCTTTAGTCCCAGTGGCGCTGGCGGACTGATCAATGCTTCCGTACTGACCTGGCGTGCGGCGTCATCGGGATCTGGCTTCGTTGTCAGCCTGGTGATCCGTTTGGGGACTTCCAACTAGCCATGGTTGTCAGGTAATTTGTCCTTGTCTGTCGGAGAAGACACCAGCAGCGGATTCAAAGGGAGGCTTGGCTACCGACACAAACATGTGTGAAGAAGGCCATTTCCCAGAGACGCCTCGAGGGCCGGCCTGCGCGAACGAGACCCGAGTTTCGATAACTTGGAGCCACCGTGGCCTGACTGATCCCCCTACTTGTCTTCCGGTCCGCGCTGTTCGGCCGGATGAACAGTACAGGGGTAACACGAGGGAAACAGGGATATATGCCTACGGCCAAGGCATACTATGCGTCTGGAACGGATTAAACGAAACCATCTGATCATCAGACCTAGACTGCCTGTCCCGGATTGGTTGGTCCTGAGGAAAAGCAAACATTGCTCTCCATGTCTCTTGCCTGGCCCAAGGTTCGAAACAAAAGGCTTCAAGACATGTAGCAACAGCTGGATAACAATCACGGCAGGGCAATGGTTCGTGACATTTTCCAAGACAAAGTGTCAGTTATCTTCCGTTGGGTCACGTCCTCCTGTCCTGTTCACCCCCCACGGGGCCCCTCAGAAACCAGGGGTCCAACTCCAGGAAACACGATTGCGTCTATGCTGTTGGTGCTGTTGGGAGACTGCCCAAGGTTGGCCCATATAAGCTCGTTGGGAAGGAAGACGCGATCCGTTCAGATCAGAAAACTCGGCCGCGAGCCTGGAAATATCGCGACCCCATCGCCATGCATGAGCATCAGCAGGCATAGCCGTGACGGCCCAACTCTGATTTGTGCAACACCCAGTTTCAGAAAGTGCGCACGCACCAACGCTGCATTATTCCCCAATCGACAAGCTTCATTTTCGTCGGGGTTTCATAAATGGACACCCTGTTGGTCAATGCCAATGTTACTCCGATTGCTGCTTTGGGATTCACGGGCTTCCCTATCCGTTCGCTTCGCCTTTCTGAAAATGGACACTGGAACGGACTAATAAGGGTGACCAAGGACGGTAGGGGGGGAAGCTAGAGTAGGGAGATGCATGGCACTCTCGATGGGATCTGCTGTATCTCCTAGTCCGTACGCGACACTTCATCCCGGAGGCGGATTATTGCCCCACGGCCGGAGCTTGACGGTGCGGAAATCCGGCAATGCCGCCTTAGTAAAAACTTGGTAAGAGGGCCGAAACCAGTATATGCTCCGCAGTGCCATTGAGATAGTTCATATCTAGGCAGTTGGGCCTGCATGAATTACCTAGGTTGGCTCCTGTAGACAGTTCCAGGCAGTCGAGTTTGGGAGCATTCTCCGGGAGCACACTCGGCCCAACGTACTCACACGTTCTCCGTAGGTACGGAGAGTCAATCTGAGTTTCAACAGTTTGGGATGCCGCCGCCTCCTTGCCTGATGGTAGCACAAAAGACGAAACTCAGCCACGACAGAAGACGCTGCTTTCTCAATTGATTCCAAGAAAACGACGAATGGCCTGACTTTGATAAAGGGCCGATGCTCTTCCCGGCTGCCTTTGTTGGCCGCATCGTCAAGCATCTTGGCTTTTGGGCAAGGGGTGATAGTACGGCATGACGGTAACCATTATTTTCGCCCTGTCGAGGTTTAGTCGGATGTCGAATCCGGTTTCAACTTGTTGGATGAATGCTGCAGGATTCGCATCCACGTATTGTCCCGCATAGTGGAGACGGTCTGGACGACTCCATGCCGCCAATTTTTTTGTCCTTTTTGGAGACTGTTTTTAGGATATTCGGTCCGGATATGAGAAGAAGAGATGAGAAGTGAATCGACGTCAAGGCGGCCTTGCTTGGTGTTGGCAAGCGAAGGACGGACGAAGATGGAAGGAACAGGGCGACCAAGATTGGAAAGGGAAATAAGTGGATCTCGTTGTCCGTATCGTGACAAATCACATCGATTCTTTGCAGCCGGCGGGGCTTCCATTGTAGCCTGGAGGTTGAGGCGACAAGCCAAGCATTCGAGGTCGAGGGCCTCGAGGCAACGACATGCATGACTCAAATGCCGTCGTCAATCGTTCAGCGTTGACCGTTTACCAACTGAGTTTCTGATCTTGGTACGCTTGCACGACAGCAACCTCTCGCTCTGGAATGCCTAAGAAACGAAACAGCATAAAGTCTTTCAAGCCATATCCTGCGGCATCGACGAGCAGTTCATCGTCTCCTTCTGGTTTCGGTGGCGGTAAGTCTCCTCACCCCAGTCTCCATAGATATGCTGTTACTCATTCTCCGTTAGATAAAGCCCCCAGAGATGTGAACCAACTCCTTGCAACCCTGCGAGACGCTGGTGCAGGACCATCCTCCTCGCCATCTCTGTCGGAGACCTTGCCTAGCATTCCACCTTCCATCAGAGAGATTCTCCAGATCCCTGAGACGCCATCACCCGCTCCACGGCGACCTTGTCGTCAAAGATATGACAGCCAAGGCCGCAGACTGCCCGCTGGTCCAGCGCCGCCCCGCAGCTGGTTATCAGGAGGGCGTGATGACGGTGACTTCTCAAACTCGCTCGCCCGTTCTCTGCGCGTGAGCTATTCTGGCTTCGATAGATGCACGTTGCCAGGGGCGCCGCTGCCACAGCCCGGGAGTCTGATTGACCTTGTTCTCAGGCGTCTGGCTGTAGACTGGGACTTTCATCGCGTTTTTAACCAGTATCACCTGTATTTTGTGCCTAGTCATCTCAAGCCGGCTCTGATTCGGTATATAGGCGTCGCTTCAAATACCGGTGTATCGATATCTGACCTGAAGACCATTCTACTACCTCCCGAGGAGGTCTACTCCGATGAAAAGTTTGACCACGTATCCAGGGCAAACACGGAAATTACCTGCCTTGACCTCTCCGCCTCTGTCGGCAGGTCTTTGAAACTGAAAGACGTGACCAGCATCCTCTTCAATGCGGTCGGATCCCAAACTACTGACGAACCTCAAGAGTCTTGGGAAACTGTCGACACCAACCCGAGCCCGCCGCGCCTCTTGCTGCCCAACTTGACGCATCTGTCGCTGGCACTGGATCCCAGGGGCACAAGAGACGCCCCGTGGAAGGAACTTCTGTCATTATCATCAAGGTTGCCCGCAGTCACACACCTGAGTCTTGCGTACTGGCCAGAGCCTTGCTTGGCTCCACGGGCAAAGTTTTCCACCATTTCTTCGCCTCAAGGGCGTAATATATCGTATGGCGGCACAAATTATTATTCTCATTCGCTGGACCATGATTGGACCGAGGCCCTTCTTGTGCTGAGAATGCTTAGCAACAATTTCTACAGGTTGGAGTTTCTAGATCTCACTGGATGTGCAACGTGGTTCAAGGCGCTTCGGTTGAAAGACGGCCATGATTATGTCGATTGGTCTGGCTCCTGGGGCAGACTAACGGTTCTGCGACTTTACACAGGGTGGGAGCTTGGTATGGATGCCATGGCATCAGATAAAGCAGCATACAAGTCAGCCATTGACACTGCAAAGCGCGTTGAGAAACATATTGTAGCAATGAGGGCCGGCAAGGGGCGTTTCATCACTGTCGAGAGAGATAGCATAGATGGCTAGAAACCACATGGTTGGATAATCTACAAAGATTACAGCCAAGCGCTGAGATTATCGGGCGCCCACGACTTGATGTACCCCAACACTATCGGGGTTTGAAACTGCTCTTCACGTGTCGAAGTAGCCCCTACAAATCTCCAATCCCCAACACTTTTGTCTCTGCCGACGTCGAAGCAGAGACTGGCTTTTATGGTCAATGACAGGCGGCCGCGACGAATCACGGAGGGTGGAGAGAGTCGTCCGTGTTCGGCACTCGACATGAGACTTGGCACGCAGGACACACATGCAGCGGCTACAATAGATATCGAGACGTTGCAGATGGGAAATGTGGAGGGAACGATTTGTGCTGCTGCCTGCAACTCGGCTCAACCTCTCTCCAAATTAACGTTATACTTTGCGAAATTGTGGAGTCCCCAGTTTCCCCATTTGGCTTCGGCGTGAGTCACGGATCCCCGGCAGACTCATCATGCCATGAGATGAACAACGCGGGCAACGCCACCTGAGCTTTGAAGTCAGGGTGCCTGGCATGGCTCAGCTAAAACGCTGGAGGAGTCGGTTGCCAGTCATAAGCTGACGATGCGCAATAACGCGTAATTATCGACCTCCTCTACTGAGGCATCGTTCTTGCTCTCAACGCTCACAAACTGACTTCCACGGTCACAGCCGCTTCTCGCGTTTGGCTTCATACTTCCTTCGCAGAAATGACTTCCATGGCAGCGGAATCTGCCACGACCATCCTCTGCACAGCCCAGCAGACGCGATTTCACATCGACTCCCCAAACTACCGAGAGGTACTTGGCGATAGCCCTCGAAATTGGCAGAACAAGCCATTTATCGTGTCGTACTGACCCTCATCCACAGCTCCATGTTCAGGGTCTGCACATTCTCGTGACGTCCGGCGGCAAGGATTCGTCCACGCCAAAGACCAGGTCCAAGCGCCCCGACGGCCTCGAGATTCTGTCCAATGCCAAACTTCTCCTGAAAGAAGGACGGAGATATGCACTCGTCGGCCGTAACGGGACTGGAAAGTCCAGTACGCTTTCCTCCCTATTTCTATGTATTCCTTAGTCGCATGGCCACGGCACGGCACCACTGACTACTCGGCTATCCTGCGTAGCGCTGCTCCGGGCCATTGCGGACAAGCTCATTCCTGGAATCCCCGAAGGCACCAGAATTGCCATCCTGCAGCAGACGAAGCTGATGGAAGATGACGGAGATGAAAAGCCAGGCGAGGGGCATAAGCCGCAAGCCAGCGTGCTTCAGGAGGTCATTGACCGGGCCACGGCGCAGGATACCATCGAACAGGAAATTAAAGGTTGGCCGTCCCAGCAGAACACTTGAACTCCCCCCCTCCCCTTTTCGAGTTGATCCTTCGCTAAGTCCTCAGCTCTTTCCGAGGGTGTTGATGCCTCTGACCCGCTGGGGCCGGTACGAGCCTTGCGCTCTCTCAAGCATCACCGTTTGCAGAAACGCCTCTTCCGCATGGACAAAGAGGCCAGGCTGAGAAGTGGTGCTCGAGGTGTGCAGGCCAGGAAAGCCCTGGTGGCTTTCGAAAAGGTCGTTGCCGAATCGGATGCCATGTACGTTTTGCGTGATATTCTTCATGTTCTCGCATGGGGCCACAACGCCGTCTGACATTTTTGGCTCTCTCAGGATCAACCAGTCGAGCGACGACATCTCACCCGGAACGCGGCAGGCAGAAACGCAGGAAGCCGCCGACATGCTTGCCGAGCTTCAGATCCACCTCGAACCGTCACGCATCGCACAGACGGAAACGAGGGCCAGAAGCGTCATGGCCGGTCTTGGATTCACCGAGGAGCGCATGCGCAAGCCCGTCTCGAGCATGTCTGGGGGCTGGCACATGCGAGCGGCTCTGGCAGCGGCTCTGCTACAAGACGCCGACTTGTTGATTCTCGACGAGCCGACCAACTTTCTAGACCTGCTGGGCATCGTTTGGCTGCAGCGATACCTGCAGCGTCTTGCTGAGGGGGAGCAGCCCCCTACCGTCATCATCGTATCACACGACCGCGACTTCATGTCCGTGTGTACGGATCTGATGCTGCTCAAGGACAAGAAGCTCACCTACTTCCACGGCGACTTGCCGACGTACGAGGCCTCACAGGCACAACGTAAGCTGTGGCTGCGGAAGATGAAGGCGGCGCAGGCCAAGCGGCGAGCGCACATGGAGAAGACGATTGCTCAAAACATCAAGGCCGGCAAGGCCAACGACGACGGCAACAAGATCCGCCAGGCAAAGTCACGCCAGAAGAAGCTCGATGACCGTATGGGGATGCAGGTCAATGCCAAGGGGCACCGCTTCAAGCTCAACCGCGACCTGGTCGGATACTCCTTCACTCGTCGCGAAGACATCGACATTCCCGCCGACGAACGCCCCGTGGTCATGGCCCTGCCAGAGCCGCCGGACCTGCGGTCCCCCGGCTCTCTCGTGTCCCTCGACGGCGCCTCGTACCGCTACGGCCCGCGGCTGCCCCTTGTCGTCGACAGCATCAGCCTCACCGTCGGGATGGGCGACCGCATCGGTATCCTCGGTCTCAACGGAAGCGGCAAAACCACCCTCATCAGGATGCTCGTTGGTGAGTCGCGCCCTACGACGGGCAGCGCCACCACCCATCCGCGTCTGAGGCTGGGCTATTACTCGCAGCACGCTGTCGAGGCCCTCAAGGCCCTGGGCAAGGAGGATAGTACCCTGACCGCCCTGGGACTTCTCACCCGCGAAGTCGACGGCCAAATGGGCGAGGGCGAAATCCGCGGCTTGCTGGGCGAGCTCGGCCTCCCCGGTCGCATCGCTTCTGACACGCCCGTGTGCAAACTCTCTGGGGGGCAGCTTGTGAGGTGTGAGCTCGCACGATTGTTCTGGAAACGTCCTCATTGCTTGATTCTCGACGAAGTCACCACCCACCTGGACTATGAGACGGCGACGGCGCTGCGAATCGCAGTGTACAGTTGGGACGGCGCAGTCGTCCTGGTCAGTCACGACAGGTGGTTCTTGAGGGGTGCGGTGGAGGGCAACTTGGGTGCGGACAGCGATGACAGTGAGCAGAGTGACGACGACGGCGACGACGGCGACGCGCCGCGGAGGAGGATCATGTACAGGCTGAAGGGGGGAAACATGACGGCGCTGGACGGTGGCGTGGATGAGTTTGAGAAGTCAATGGAGAGGAAGGTGAATAAACTGCTTGTCCAGTGAGAGTTTGGGCTGCGAGGCTTTGTAGATGCCGCATGGTAGATGAAGGTGCATCTACGAATATACCATTACCGGGCTTACCCGTGGTGTTTTGTAAAAGAAAAAGAACAAACACAAACACACCAACAGGAGCCGAGAGAATCCCATGAGGCATCGCTGTGGTGGTTCATGCCACGATCCATAATCGACACAAAGAACATCAAGGCCGACGAATCCTCTCGTCAACCAAGACCTGTAACAATTCTCTGTCCGCCCTCGTCACGCTCATCCCTCCACCCCTCTCGACCTGCACAATCGTGCCATCAACGCAAAACACCCTCCACCGCTCATCATCCTCGTCACTCGCAACCCTCACCTCGCCAACCTCTTCGTATCGCACCCTCTCGCCATCATCCCACTTGACACCCACGTGCTTGCCCCCGTCGTACGCCTTCATCATCACCTCCATCGCCCTGTGGCCACTGACCGCCCCGAAATGCACCAGATGAAGCTTTCCATCTAGCGGCTTGGAAGCAGGCGAAATGGTAAATTTACGCTCCAAATTTGACACCATCGACACCAAAATATAGCCATGCGTCTCGTGTGCATCCCTCTCGAGCTCACCCAAAGAAGCAGGACCGGGAGGCCGTACGTCCAGACGGGCTTTATACGCGTGTGACAGCCCCAGCAGTTCCTGGGCGACCATGCCGAACCGTTTTGCCCCGTGGACGCGGTGCGACGGCGTGTCGCTTTCGTAGACGATGCTTGCGTGAAACCCGTGGCTCGCTACGATTGCGCCGTAGAGCGAAGAGACCTGCTGCCTGTGCGGGAGCTGTGAAGCTTGGCTGTTGTCGATGGGCGACGGGCTGGCGTAGGTGACGATTTGCGAGCCCGGCGTGAACGTTGCTTGGAACACGGGCAGGTTTGCCGCAACGCCGAGGAAGAGCGTACGGAGGGCGAGGACGAGCGGCGTCGGCCCAGTTGTACTCGTGTCATTCAAGCACGGCTTGTGCAGGGAGTGGAAGAGGGCGTTCCCTGTGCCTAGGGGCAGCAACGCGATGAGCGGGAGTGGTGCACTGGGGGCGCGCTCGTGGCCATTGAGGAGGTCGACGACGCCTCCGTCACCGCTGAGGAGGATGATGGTTCTGGCGACAGGAGAGTCGCCGATGACTTTGGCGTATTGCCGGACGCTTTGGGCGTCTTGCGTGACGACGAGGCCGTACTGCTCAGGGGGGGTTTGGCAGGATGCGATTTGGAGGAGAGGCTGCAGCACGGTCTGCCAGAACGATTGTGCGCGCCCTGTGCCGGATTTCGTGGAGACGATGACGTCGACCTTGTTGTCGGGCCTGGGTTGTAGGTGAGGCGGCATTCCGCTGATGACGTGGCCATTGCGAAGCTCTGCTGGTATCTCGTCGGTCTGGAGGAGGTCGAGGCGGAAAGGGCGTGATGGAGGCGTCCCAGGGTCCTCTCTCAGAATGCAAATGATGTACTTTGCCCCGTCGGCGGAGGACGAGTCTGCGGTGAAGAGAACCTGGTGAGTCGATGCTCTGGCCTCAGCCTTGTCGGAGTCGGTCCATGAGAAACTTGCATCTGTGACTTGGAGACTGCGAACTTGGACTGGCTTAGCAGGCACAGTCAGATGCTCCGCGTGGACGGGCATCATGGCCGGGTTGCAGTTGGAGGCGAGAAAATGGCCGACATGTCATCACGTGGACAGACGGGAAAGATGGCACACACGGAGATCCTGCTTGGTGAGACGGATTCAATGGTGAGAACAGTGGTGCAAGACTAGGATAGGCATCCAAGTTTTTGACGCAATTTTGCTCCCCCAAACACCACATCATACATCTTGGTAAGCACGCCAGAGTCCTTGGTCCGCAGTCGAGAGTCGAGACTCGACAGCCCCAGTGGCCGGTGGGGCGGCGATCCCCTCGACCTTGGCTTGGCCCTTTTTTTTTTCCTTTTTTTATCCATCAACATCGGACCACCTCGACTTAGCCCTTGGCTCTTGTCATGGGCCCCCAATACTTGTGAGGGTTGACTTGGTACCTCATGTACCGAGTACCCCGTTGACGACCGAGCTGTATCAAAGCGTCGTCGAATACGAGCGTCTTTCGCAACTCTTCTTCACTCGGGAGCTCTTTCTTTTCCACGTTATTTTCTTCCATCTCCTTGCCTTCTAGCACCTTCTCATCCTTTTGCTCTTGCGGTTGCTGCTCTGGCGGTTGTTGCTGTTCGGTGCCTCCAGACTTGGTGTCGCTGCTGCTTGGCCGTGCGTCATCCCCCGACGTCTTGTCTTCTTCGTGCCCGACGATGCCAGCGTCGTAGAGAATCTTCCATCCGGCCATAGACTCCTTAAATTTGGATACTTTTATCGGTGACTTTTGCCTGATCCACTCTGTCAGAACCCACCAGATCGTGGACCATGGCGCGTCTGTCTTGATGCTGCCTGGACGGCAATGACTTCTGCCCACTTGATAGCCCAGATGCATGAGTGCGCCTCGGAACATATCATCAGTCGGAGTGGAGCATGATAAAATGCTGGATACCTTTCCCGGGATAAAGAAGAATGGAGTGGGATCAACGACCGCAGCTTCCGCATCTTTAGCATCAACATCCGCGGGCAGCTCAGGTCCAGGGATACACTCCTCCAATGCAGTCCGCAACATACCCTCCAGACGAGACAGAGTTCCATATACCTCGGGAGATGCCTTGGGTAGTTCGTCCAGCATACGGTGAATGAAGTCCTGGTTATGAATCCTGCCGCCATACATGGGTCCGCTGACGTGCATTTTGAAACCGCAATGCTGGCAAAGATGATCAGTGCTTGGGCCTTGGGCCATTGTGTGCTTGTAAAAGGACCCGTTTCCCTTTTTATTGGGAAATGGACGGCTCTTGAGGATTGGCTGCGTCTTCCAAGAACCGCAGCCTTGATCACAGCTATACACCAGCATCGTTTTCGCTCCCAAAAACTTTACCGCGGACGGCGACCTCGTGACCCTGATGAACACCTTTGTGTAAAAGTCAATCGATAGAGACAGTATGGGCTCAATTGCGATACCGTATCGCGCTCCGGAAGTTGCGACCGCATTCAGGATAAGGCGCAAGGCTGCCTCATGAGAATGCATGCCTTTGACGGGGACACCGCCATACAAGGAAAACGCCTTTTCGCAATAGCTGTGGCCGGCCCAGACAGCACTATCTGTGCAAGTAACGACGAGCAGGCCACCATCGTCCCGAACAGACTGAATAGCGGCGTCAAAAAATGGAGCAGCTGTTCCATATGGATCGAGGTCGACGACATCGAACTTGTGTGATTTGCTAGGGTTGCCGCGTTTATCTCTTCTGGACAAGTCTAGCGCAATATATCGGTACATGAGAGCCAGGGCATCTTCATTGGTGACGGTCAATCTATCAGCTACGCCGTTGTGGTCGGCATTCACTGCTATTGAATCTGCCGCAGAAGCAGACAGGTCATTGGCGGTAACAGACGTAACAAAGGGGATTTCCAAGGCATATCTCAAAGCTCTTAGGCCAGATGCTGATAACGCGTCGAGAATCTTGAATGAGGGCTTGTATATGTGACCATTTTCTGCTTCTTCCTTTCCCGGCTGGTGGTGCAGCTCGGAGGCTTGTAGCGCCGCTTGTTCGTCGTCTCGTTCTCGTTCTAGCTCGTCTCGCTTTCGCTTCTTCCCTTGCTTTGCACTCTTTGAATGGAAGGCTTCTATTCGCTTCTCCAACAGCATCTCCCCGTAAACCTTGACTGCCAACGTAGACAAGTCACGATTATACTGCTGTATTGGATTGTAGAAGACTTGCTGTTCCCCCGTGGTGTCTTTGCCAATTTTTGCTTCGTGAGGAACCAGGATCGTAGCCTTTCCCTCAGTAATCTGCTCGAAATTCTTACCATCGCGCTCAATGGTCCGCACTGGAGGCGCTTCGTCCATCATCCTTGGTGAGGTCGACGACACTGTCCTGGAAAACGAAGGTGGAAGCTGGGGAGGGCGACTCGCTCGTGTAGGTGGTATTAGGCGGTAGCAAGATGCAAGCCGTCCTGGTTTATGACGGATTTTGTGGCGCAATATAAAACCAAGTCGACACATGCAGGCAGCTCGTTTGAATTGGGCGATCAGTGGCGAGTTTTGGCAAGAGCCGCAGGACTGTCAAGCGAAGTCATTCTCAGCCGCTGCGACCAAATTTTTGGAATTCTGCCGGTGTCAAAAGCTGGGCGGTGGGAGGAAACGTTCTCGACAGGTTATAACTACAGGCCCCGCCGATGCAGCTCTTCGGTCCAGCAGCACCCCGGAAGTCCAACTTCAACACGCCCGCCAGCTTTCGTCAGACTCAAACACGTCCTTGAGTATTCAGACGATAAGGCGGACTATGTCCTCGTATCTTCAATATGGCTCAATGGAAATGATGGAGCAGGGTTCTTTCACCAAGAGCCAGGGCCGTTTTTGCTCCCAGGTGGCGCTCACCGCATTGCGCCTTCCCACATTTGCGAAACATCGGATGGCTTTCAGGCAGGCACCAAGTCATCTAATGGGGAAAGACGACCCTCCGTGTGTCTGATGTGCCTCCAACTCCTCCCACGGTCAAGCGTCAGAGGCCAGAGTCTGCACCCCAAAATCACCCGTCCATTTCTTCCGTACTCCATATCCCACAGCATCAAAAGGTTTCCATCCTAATCAGGATGTCATTTTTTTAATTGGGGACACATTCTAAGTCCTCCTACTGGCACCTACACCGGCCCTTAGGTTCAATGTTGGTCCATCGATACTAGGTCTCCCGCATGATGCATTTGCCCACCAAAAAGTATACACTAACGGACCGCTCTATACTTTAGCATGGCATGCGATAACCTGGAACATCCTCTAGTCAATACATTTTAACTCCCACGGTAGCGCCAGACACGATTAATTCTATACGGCGTGGAGGTTAGTGACTCATGATTCTATGTGAAATCGATTTACACCAATTGATCCAAGTATAGCGCCCTCTTGGATGATCATCTTCTGTGCTGAATTGCAAAGTCCAGATTTCCAGACGATTTCGTGTCATTAGGCCGTCGAGTTTTATACTTGTGCCCCCTTTGTTCCTGCATCTAGGATTATTGCCTTTACAGTGGACGATTCAAATCGCAAAAATGACCAGCCACGGCGAAAACGGCGTTGCATCAGCCGAAACCCCTGTTCTCCCTGCAATTCCCCCTTCAGCCCCGGTTCAAGGTAGGCGGCACCAGGATGCTTCTGCGGGCAAAGCCAGAGACGGCTGGGCAACCCCCATTGTTACCACTCACGACACAAACGCTCATCAAACCGTTGTTCATCATCGCTTTCTTTCCTCGTCAGAGTGGAGAATCATTGCCAATGGCATCGGCGGGTTAGAGGGCGAGGAAAGCGATAGGGCGGCCCATCCTTCACATTGGTTATGGCCCTCATTTGGCATGCCTCCGGGACTGTACCGCGAGGTCGTTTCGCACAAATATCGGTTTTATTTCCTATTCCACTTCACCAGTGTTGTCCGATGGATGCTCATGATCGCTCAGCTTTTAATTGGAGCGTCCATGACGGCTCTGGGCGCCATGTCGCCCAACAGCAGAACGCTCATAACAGTTCTCGGTGCCATCAACACCGTGGTCGCTGGGTTTCTTGCCATCCTGCACAACAGTGGTCTTCCAGACAGATACCGAAACGACATGGCAGAGTTTGAAGAGATTGAAGACGACATCAAAGAAGTATTGAACTCGGGCGTCGCCCCCGCCGATCAGACCGCCGATCAGATTCTTGGCGGATTTTTCGACTCGTTCCGCGAGGCCAAGTCGACCGTTGCAGTGAACATGCCCGCGAATTATGCCTCAAAACAAATGCTTTCAAGGCAGATGGATACTACTGCAAAGAAGGGTGTCTCGAAACAGGACCAGGACCAGGACCAGGATTAACTGCAACGAATGGAAACGCCGGGGCTCCCGTGCTAATGTCCACTCAGGATGACAAGAGCGCACGTACCAACCATGTTTTCCATCCGTTCGTTGAGACTGGCGCAAGTTTGCCTTATCTTTCCAAGGGTCCTGTCGTCTCATCCCTGAGGGTATGACAACGTGTGTACTGTAGACTGATAAATTGCATAGATGAACCAAGATGAAGAGTCCGTGGCCTAACATACTTGCCTACTATGTCATAAGTGCCGCAGTATACATTGACAATCATACATATTGCAAGTATTCTCGAGTGGTACGGCATAGCGCCCGAAATTTAGAAATTTGCTGTGTACTCCGTACCTGCTCTTGAAACTTGGCATGGTTCCGAGTACTTGTTGCAAAAGACGAGGCAAGGGGCACATTTCCAAGACGTAACAAGCTACTCCGTATGCTGCTTGCTAGTTACCAGCTTTTTAGCTAGCCAGCTACTTAGTCAGCAGGGTGCGTTAAAACACCAATTCAGCAGGAGGCAGATGGTAGACAACAACGGAGCCTGGACTATTAGTCTTTTTAAAAAGGTATAGGTCTGCACGCAGTGTTCCTTTTAACGGAGAGTAACTAATACACAGATATGCTATTATGCTCTACCTCTATACCTCCCACCCCATTCCACTTCACAGACCGATCGTCTCGGCTGTTTTCTCCCTGTCGGCTCTGCATCTTGAAGGTCATCCGTGGTGGCGACGCTCAAAAGGGCCGGCCAACTCTCTAGATCGCACCAGACTGTTTTACTCATCCGACTTCACACATACATATTACGTGGCCGCGGATGCAGTCTGCCGCATGGGGTCCACCCCCTGGGTGGGGGTTATTATCTATACTGTCGGAAGATGCTAGAGGGTATTAAGATTAAGTGACGCCATTTCTTGGTGCGACAGATTGTTTGTTCGGATTCTGCGACACGACGGCAATGGCTGGCTCTGCCCTTTGTTCGCAGGCGTTTCAGCCCCGGCTCGTGGGTTTGTCACGAACCAGCAGGGATCAATCCATGTCGAATAATTGACGTTGTCCCGTTCGTTCGTTCGTTCGTCTCGTCCCGCCCCGGGGAGTTCCTGGATTCCTGGCCCATGAGCCATGAGTCCATGGCCCTGGCACTTGCCGCTTCAACTAGGATCGACAATCAATCATGGTTGGGGAAATCGCGCATGCGCCATCTGGGACCAGGCCAGTTTCTCGACGCAGATGATGGCCACTTTTATTCAAAAATCCCAGGCGGCCCGGAATGCAGCGCTAGCACTGCCTTTTCGATTGTCCGTCATGGGCGGCTGTTTGCGACCTCTTCTTGTCAGTCAACCATGTATTTGGTTCTCAGCAGGCCCTTTGTCTTCTTGCCGCCCTCGGCTCCATTTCATTCTGCAAGCCCGGCGCAGCTTTTTGCTTCAACTACTGTCAGCTATTGACCACTATGCTGCTCTCCAAAGGCATGCCGGTCCTCCAGGTGAGGCTTGGCCACGCCTTATTAACCGTGGCGACTGTTGGGCTCCTCTGCTGGGCCATCAGACTTCACCAACAATATTTGGCCCTTGCGATTGATGTGCAGGACACGAATCCGACGGGTGATTCCTTGCCCGAGGAGGAATACCTCGAGAGGCTCACTGGTCGCTATGTACTCGGCAACTTGACGGAATGGCAAGCCTGGAGAGTGCAAACCTCTCGTGTCCAGTCTTTGGCCGCGGGTTCAGTCACCGATGTACACGCAGACTTCCAACCGGACCGGGATGCTCCCAAGGTCATCCACGTTGACAACCCAAGTCCTACCGATTTGCGTGCGTCAAAGGGATTGGAGCTTGCTGTCCATGCCGACCAGAGACAGGACGGACCATATGCATCCATTTTCATATTTGGCATTTCCACCTCGTACAGCCGCATTGTCGAGAAGGACCGGGCGATTCTGCGGGCGTGGAAGCGCTGGTTGACCAAGAGCGACGGAACCACCAACGGCGCCAGTCTGGTCCTCATGCTTGACAATGCCACCGAGGAACAGCTCAACGAGATAGACAAGGCACTTGAAGAAGCGGGCATTGACGTGTACGCTTCCTCAACTGCCGAGCCCACATCCAAAATCCGCAGATACCATGAACTGATTCGCGTCATGAAGTCATACGGTGCCACCATCGCCGCAAGTGGCCAGGAGAAGCATTGGTTCGCAGTCGTAGAAGACACCGTCTTCTTTCCCAGCCTTTCCCATCTCCATCAACGCCTTTCAACCTACGACGTCAGCAAGCAGCTCTATGTCAGCATCCCCGGTGAAGAGACGGACGGGCAGAAAGACGGCAGATCTGTCACCAAGTACGGTGCAGGCGCCATATTCTTGACCAAGCACGCCGTGTCTTTGATTCCCAAGCTCTCCTGCATGGAACTTGACGAGGCCCCCAAGCAGCCATTTCACGGACAGAGGTGGGACGCCGAGCTGAAGAAGTGTCTCGAAAAGCAGACCAGCATTGACATGCATGTCATTCCTGCATTGCACGCGCCGAACGAGGCCAGCTATGAGCCCCCTCTCGAGGGCCACGGAATTGGCGTGCGGCCACTTTTGCTTAACGACTACGAATACCGACACCGCCTCGACGTGGGCATGGCGCACCTGGTGACTGATGCTTGTGGCGACGCATGCTTCATGCACCAATATTTATTCCACGACAACTGGGTCATCATCAACGGCGTGTCGATAAGCCACCACCCCGATGGACTCAGCCATCACCGGCACTCCCGCAATGCTGCAGGAAAGGGACACTTGTTTAAGGATGCTCAACGGTCTCGCGTCTCGAGCCAAACATCCGCTCACCAAGATGAGGCCGAGAGGAGGCCAGTGACGTGGACAGGGCGAAGGGATGTGTGGCGCCTGCTTGATTCGACAAAGGCGTCGGACGAAACCATATGGCAAGCTTATATAAAGAGGGGAGGCAAGCCAGCCAAGGAGGACGGGGGAAAGCCGGATGGACTGAAGGAACTCGATTCGATTATTGTCTTGATTTGGGAAAAGAGGCAGCATTAGCTACTTGTTTCGCTGCACTGGCGTTCTGGACAAAAGAGGGAGGGAGGGGTTGGACGTAGGAGCCGGCTTGGGAGTTTTATTTTGATTTGTCCCCTTTGTTTTCATCTCAGACTTGATGTCACTGTACATTTTTTCCATTTCCTCTGGAGATTGCCAGAGCACAAGCACCCGCTGTATATACCGATTACGACTTCTTGTTCATGTGGCTCCAGTCCTCAGCCGTCAGCTCGTAGTACATCTCCCCAGCGGCATGGCCAAACTCATGATGCCTCAGGACCCCCTTGCCCTTCAATCCCAACTTGTCCTCGGCCAAGGCCAGCATGGGCTTGTTGGTGGCCGTGGTGGTGACCGAGACGATATCCAACTGCGGACCGCCGTCTGCCACGGGCGTAAAGGCCCACGCCATGGCCATCTTCATGGCCTCGACGGCGTACCCGTTCCCCCGGTACGCCTCGTCAATGACGACTCCCGCGTCGCCGGCACGGATTCTGGCCCCGTTCCTCTCCCGGTCCTCGATTGCGCCGAACCCACCCAGCCCAATGACCTTCTCGCCCTCGGGCGCCTTGAGCACCAGCACCATATTCACCCTCGCCGGGCCGCTGGCCACGGCGCCGTCGGGCCCGAGAACAGTCGGCACGGCGGCGGACTCGCGCTGCCCGGCAATGAGCTCCTCGGACCGCGAGGCCGACACGCCGGCTGCCGAAGGGTCGGAGGCGCCAGCGTCAGCGGTCAGGATGGCCGCGTGCCGGGGCGCATCTCGCGGCTCAATGGTCCGCAGCGCGAGGGGCAGCGTGCGCGACTCGATGCGCGTGCAGAGATGGTGCGCCTGCATTCTTTGTCTCTGCGCCCCGGCCCGTGTGTGAAGAATCAGGATGGGATGAGCCGGTTTTCTGCTGCTGCTGCTTCTGGGGCGGGATATTTGCGTCTTTCCGGGGAGGAGGACTGGGGGAGGGGAATTGGGTATTGGGGAGATGTGTAAACCCATTTCTTCGGCTTGCTGTAAGCGACACGGTGGATGGACTCGACTCGACGGTGAGTCGGTGACGGCTGGTTCCGCCGACGGGGCCGACAGGGAAGTCGACTGCACTTGCCTAATTAGGCAAGAGCCGCGACGGCTTTGCATTTCATTGGCTGGCTTGTGAGTCGCAGACTCGGGGCGTCCGTCCATATCGCCTTTCCTTTGTGCGTGTGCGTGCGTGACGGGTGGAATTGAGGCTTGGTGGTGATTTGGCGTGGAACTAGTTGCCTGGGGACGATTTCGATGCCGAACCGGCTTGCCTTTTTGGTTTCGGGAGAAGAAGGGAGTGTCCGGAGAGGTCGACTTAAAACGTTGACGACGACGGTGATGGTGAGTGGGCACGACAAACGGCGCCGTGTCCGGGATCATGTGTAATTGGCATTGTGAATTAGAGCAGATTAGCGCTACAAGGCACGTTATTTCCTCCAATTCGTGTCCACGCAGTCGCCGCATGTTGCCTGCCTGCCCGCAGCCATGGCCACATTCACCACCCGCCCTCCGAGTAGACGGCCACGTAGTCCACCTCCATGCTCGCGCCGTCGCCGCCAAGCGTCTCGTCCGTGGGCGTCTTCAGGCCCGAGACGCCGTCCGGGAAGCCCCCGCCGACAGCAACGTTCAGCAGCAGCATCTTTGGGTCGGCGGCCAGTGCGTGCCACGCATCGGCATCGCCCACGTCCTGCTCCCACAGCGTCCACTGCGGCCGCCCGTCAACGTACCAAGTCATGGACTCTGGGCCCGAGCCCGACCGGTCAATCTCCCACGCCATCGAGTGCCAGACACCGCGCTCAAACGGCTCCGTGGTGTGGCTGATCCCGTTGGGCTCGTTGCAGACGCCGCCGGGGCTCGTGCCGCAGTGGACGACGCTCCAGATCTTGCGCAGGCCGTTGACGGTCTCGAGAATGTCGACTTCCCCCAGGGCAGGCCAGTTCTGGTAGTTGCCGCGGTACGCGGCGCCCAGGGCCCAAAAGGCCGGCCAGATGCCCAGCGACCTGTCCTCGGCATTGTCGCCCAGCTTGATGCTGGCCTCGACGCGGAGGCGCTCGCCGCACGCGCAGGCAAAGTCCCAGTCGGCCGTGGTCTCGATGCGCGCCGACGTCCACGAGTCGCCGTCGCCGCGGACGGGCGTGATCTTGAGCGTCCCGTCGGCCGTGATGTGGATGTTCTGCCAGTCGGCCGTGTAGCTCTCAACCTCGCGGGTGCCCCAATGCTCGGGCCCCCCGTCGTACTGGGTGCCCTGGTCGATGGTCCATCTCGACGCGTCCGGAAGCGATCCCTCGGGCCCCGAGAAGTCGTCGTAGAAGATGCGGTTTGAGAATCCGGCCGGCATCTGCGCCGTCTTGACGGCATTGGCGTGCGGCGCCTTGGCCGCGCACGGCATGATGCCATGGGCTGCAAACAGGGCTGCAGCTGCAGCAGCAGCTGCAGCAGCGACGCGGCCCGACATGATGAAGAGTGGGAAGAGGAGAAGAGCGAGTGACTGACGGGGTGAGCTTGCGGATCTCGAGCCAAGGCAACATGGCAGGACGGCCCGCGGCGACAACCGGCCGTGAAGCTGATGATATACGGCATTTTCGTGCCATCACCAAGACTTGTTGATATGCACCGGTTCGCTTTCATGCCTCGCACAGCCACCTGTTGCTCCGGAGCCCTCTGACACGCAAGTGACAACACCATTCTCTCGTCGTGGACCTTGATGCCAGCCGCATTTTCCTCCCATGTCCGTGCTGGCGGCAGAGTCTGCTTATTGGCCGCAAGGCGCCCGTCGAATTGGCCAGAGACATGGCGCCTGAGCTGGTATGGGCCTTTATTATGTCTTGCGGCTTCCTCTCTCGAATCTCGACCTTTTGCCGGTTGTTGGCGATATTAATGCGAGACACGCGGAAAATGTCGAGCTGTTCGGAAGATTATCCCGATTATCCCGCGGCGCAGAGGCCCCACATTTCAGGCGATACAAGGGGTGCGATTGGTTCCAACGGACAAACTAGGCGCGCTGCGTTCTGCGTTGGCTATTTGGGGACTCAATTCTCCGCACTCCGTGGTTTCGGTTCCGGCTCCAGTTTCAGTCCCAGCATCTGGATCTGGGCTGCGAGCTGCTTTCCGCAGTCAATGAATGAGATTGTTGTCATGTCTCACCGGCAACCGAATTCCCAAGTGCTGTGCCGATTGCTCTGTGCACGTCCTTGTGCAACCGCATCAACGGCGGCTGCGGGAGACGAAATTGCGGGTCGTCCATGCAATCGTGGATCATGATGCCAACCAAGCAGTTTTCAAGGTTTCCTGCTTGCCGAAAAAGTCGTCTCCCCGATGGGTCACTCGCGTGGGAAGTCTGCGTTGCATCTTGCAAAAGCAGCCCTTCTGGACGATTTGCACAGCCCTGTCGTGGTCCGGCAAAGCAGCAGCACTCTGGGCAATGTGCAATAAAGAATGTTGCTTTGGATTGCATCGGTACGCGAGGAAAAGCCCCCCTGCATCATGTCCCGTGTACAGAGTACAGAGCACAAACAGTTGATGCCTCATCATCTCTCATCAACTCGTCCTAGCCGGACTCGCTATGATGCACAGATGCCAACCGGCTATTAAGAAACGTTCTCCGTCGTGAACAAGCATCGCTGCAATGGCAAGCGGGACAGCTCGAGGCAATACATTTCATATTCTCACATCAAGACATGTACAAACGGATGATGCCCTATGAACCCGGCTTCCCCGGTTCTGGAGAGGCCCTCCCAGGCTTTTGTCCCGCACTGCGCAAAACCCGTCCACTACCTTCAGTGGGATCCCCATCAGAGAAAACGGTAGCCTCCTTTGTCAAGGGTGACGGTGCTTCAGGGGTTACAGAGCGGGAGTCTGTCCCGGACCGTTTCGGCTTGGACATGGAAATGGACGTCGGCTTCTTCCGGCGCTTTTCTGAAGCAGAGCTAGGGCGGCGGCTCAGCTGGCCATCGTCCAGGTCCAAGGTAGGTGTTTGGCTTCGGGAGGAGCTCGTAGATGGGCGGTGAACGCTGCCGCCGCGGGCCCTTCGCACTTTCTCGCTGCTGGAGTGGCGATGGAGAGCCTTGTGTGACTGTGGCCTGCGCTGCGGAGTCTGCCTCCATGGCAGCCACCACAACCAACCGTACGCCTGCTTGGCCATGTTGCGGTCATGCTCCTTGACCTTTTTGCGTAATCGTGCTCGCCGCTCGTTTTCCCTCTCCCAGTATTCGGTGCGATACAGTTCCCAGTTTTCCCGAAAGGTCGGCGAGAATGGCTTGGGTAGCAGGAGGAGCTTGACGTAGTCACCTCCGGGAGCCAGGTCCTCCTCGTGCCCACCCCTTTCCTCGTCATCGTGTGGCAGCACCAGCATGGGGTGGCCTTCACCAGGCAGCTGGAGTTCCTTTTCCGTCTCCCGCATCAACCAGGGCTCGACATGGCGGTACGATGAGCTTGCCGTGTGCGAAAACAAGCCGTATGTCAGGAAGAAGCCAATTGTGGACAGAGCCTCGGCCCACCACGGACGGCGTATTATGACAAGCTTGCAGTTGAAGCCGCGCAGGCCCCTGTTTGATATGGCGAACCACCGCCGCGGCCAACGCACGCCGCGGTCCCAGATGCCCGTTGCCCAGACCAAAATGGCCGTGATGATGCCGCCCATAAAACACACCTTTTGGGCACCTTCCAATGCCCAATAGATGGAGCCTCCGACGCCGCGGCCGTCCTCCCGGGGGGCAAAGTACAGCTTGTAGCCAAAGAAGGCGACCCATAGCGTCAGCAGCGCCAAGAAGAAGGTGTGGTGGCGTCTCCTCGCTCTGAGTTCGAGAAACTGCGCTCGTAGAGAGGCCTCGAGAATGAGGAGGTTCAGGTAAACCATGGATGGTGAGCTGGGCGCGTGGTTGAGGGGGTCGCCCAGCTTGCCGCCGGCGGGTGCGATTGGGGTCGGTCCCGAGCTGCTCTTGATGTTTGCCGCTCGGACGGGAGCGCCTTTGACAATGGAATCGATGTCGTCGGCCATGACGGCGGCAGCACGTCGGGCACGCGGGATCGTGGACGTGGAGGAGTCGATGTAGGCCGAAATCGCAGCCGGTCAGCTGAGGCCATGTGCCATGCGATCGCGGGGGGATGGGTGTCAACAAGAGACGCAGAATGATGAAGCGTGTGATGCAAAGCGACGAGGGACCCGCTGGTAGTTGGGACAGACGTTGGCCATCGATTGCCGGAGATGGAGCCTGCTAGGCTGAGAAACGACATGGAACCAGTTGACATTGATGAAACTGCCTGGTGCCGCTCTCCTCTCGGCTATTAGTCGCACTTAGCGCAGAGTCCGCAGCCGGGCGCGGCAAACCAGCCACGCAACGTCGCGGCCAACGACACGACACGACCAGGCAGGGACGTCACATGTTCAATGCTCCTCGCTCGCACCTGCCTTTGCCTCTGCCGTTCGCGTTCGCGTGCGCGTGCGCGTGCACGTGCAGGTGATGACACGACAGAGCAGGGTCGGCAACGACTTCAAGGCCACCAGGATTCAGGAGTCTTGTCCCATCCTCCATCTCAGCCGCAGCCTCGCACAGACATCGGATCACTCCGACCGCTAGTGTCTCCGACCGCATCATCATTTCCGTGGCATCGGTGTCCGGGCGGACCCAAAATCCGAAGCCCGCATGGTCAAGCTCGTTAACTCCGCTACTGCAAACGACCGGCATGCCCCAGGAAAAACAAGAATAGCCCATCTACGTCACTTGGAAGGTGCCTGGGCGCTGCTTGAATTAAAAGCACCCGCGCGCCCCCGCCCAGACCGATGAGCCTTCAGGCTATGCATATGCAAGTGCTTCGACAACCAAACGCGGTCACTGCGGCGCTGCAGAGATCACGGCTTATCCCCAATCCTGCTTCGTCTTCGCGTTCATCCTCATCTTTCGATTCCTCCTCGGCGTCTGCGTCACACTCACCTTTGAAAATGTCCAACGTCGAGGTTCCTGATAACCTGAAGCAGCAGAAGCCTGCTGCACGGGGAGGCCCGCCATCTGTGTATTTCCCCCTGGGTTACAAAGATGCCGCATATCAATGGGTGAGTCTGCGCCGCGCCCGCTCATACACCATGTAGACATGCTGGGCTGACGACTGACTATTTGCGCAGTGGACAAGCGTCACTCCGACGATGGCAGAGCACAACGTCCTTTCTCTAGTCCCCTACCTCAAAGAAGCTGCCGACAGCGTCACATCGACCTCTGCCTCGGCCTCAACCACAGACAGGCCTGATCCCCACGGAGCCAGAATATGGCGCCGCTCACTCGTTCAACTCTCTGGCAAAAATCGCGCCCTCAACGAAATCTGCGTTGAAAGACGAGGCGAAGAGGTCGAGGAGACGCTCGTCATGATCCACGGATATGGCGCCGGCTTGGGCTTTTTCTACAAGAACTTTGAGCCCATCACCCGCATGCCTGGCCTCAAGCTCTATGCTCTCGACATGCTGGGCATGGGCAACTCGTCAAGACCGCCTTTTAAGATCCACGCCAAAGACAAAGAGGAAAAGGTCGAAGAAGCAGAGAATTGGTTCATCGATGCGCTCGAGGAATGGCGGCAATCCCGCAAAATTGAACGCTTCACTCTCCTCGGCCACTCGCTTGGCGGCTACCTCGCCGTTTCCTACGCCATCAAGTACCCAGGACATTTGAAGAAGCTCATCCTCGCATCCCCCGTTGGGGTTCCCGAGGACCCGTACGCCGTTAACGCAAACCTCCCCGAGCCCGAAGAGTCGACGCTCCAAAGCGAGTTCACTCAGGACCAGCAATCTGTCACCGAAAGCCGCAAGCCGCCCTCCACACCCCCTAACGGACAAGCATCAAGTGCCCCCAAGCGCCCTCTGCCAAGCTGGCTCGTCTGGCTCTGGGATGCAAACATCTCCCCCTTCAGCATCGTCCTCATGGCCGGCCCGTTTGGTCCCCGCTTCGTGTCGGGCTGGAGCTCCCGCCGCTTCAACCATCTCCCTCCCGAAGAAGCCCAAGCCCTCCACGACTATTCCTTCTCCATATTCAAGCAGAAAGGCAGTGGTGAATACGCATTAGCCTACATCCTCGCGCCTGGCGCATACGCCCGCCGCCCTGTCATCAACCGTATTCATCAAGTCGGTCGCCAGCCTATCCCGCAGACAGACAGCAGCAGGGCCCGCAAAGAAACCGGCATCCCCATCGTCTTCATGTACGGCGAAAACGACTGGATGGACGTGGCAGGTGGCTTGGCAGCAGAAGAGAAGCTCAAGGAGGCCAAGCTCCATGCGCTGCTCCACGGCACAGACGACGAGAAGCGCAATGAGAACGGGAGTGTGAAAGTGGTTGTCATTCCCAAGGCCGGCCACCATTTGTATCTTGATAACCCGGACGATTTCAACAGGCTGTTGACAGAGGAGATGGAGGAGACCAAGGCTGCTGAGAAGAAGCGCCTTGTGCTATAGACTAAGATGGGGATGGCGACTATGACAAAGCATAAACTGCCGGCGTTTGACGAATTGATGGATTGTCCAGTTTTCTCTAGAGTTTAGCCTGACGGGCTTGTTAGCATCAGTATGGCGTTTGGATACATTTGCGAGACATAGACTAGAAATCACATTCAAAAAGCATACAACAACTATCTTCATCATATTCTTCTTTCATTCTGTATTTTACATTTGAACCCCCAATTCTGTGATGTTGGCGATCAATTGTTCAGCAGTTTCAGGAGGTGAAGGCAAATAAACTCCTCCTCACACAGGCGGAAAGTACACGCTATGCAATGGATGGATGGTAGATAAACAAACGAACCGCCCAGGATCCCCTTTCTTCCCCTTGTTTTCATCGCGCAGAGAAGCCCCCCACCCCAAAAAAATAAATAAATAAATAAGTTCTTTGAGGTATCCAGTCGTTCCCGGCAATGATCCAACGCCACCAGGGCGTCTGCTCAGACCAGGCCACAACACTTCTTCGCACTCGAGGCCAGAGTTACAAGACGATGATATCCAACTCCGAAAAATCAGGGGGGTTCTTCCCGTACACAACGCGTACTTTACTGTCAAGCGCTGTTCCTTCGTTACTGACCCAAATATGCTTGCTGAATGCGTTTGTGCGTCGAATTTCGTCGTCGCTCACCCCCAAATCATCTCGTGGTATCCAGACTGTAGGTCTTCGAGCTCGTAGAGCCGAGTGCAAAAATGCGTGTTGCGTCAGGGTATCTCTTTCTTCGGGGGTCAAATCCTCAATGTCGTCTGGAATGCCGCCGTAGAGGGCATCACCTATAGCCCTCTGTGCGTCGAGATTCTTCTTGTGTTGGTTTCGGCGGTATTGTGCAGCCCGCGTGTTGTCTGTCATGTTCTTCAGCTTGCGAAGCTGATTGCCGCCACCCCTGGCCCATGTGCCGACCTGTTTGCCTCCAGCTTTGGCCCAATGTCCAACCTGCTTGGCGGGCCTGAAACGGCTATTCGAGTCATCTATTCTGCCAGGCTCCACGTTCTGGAGCTCGATATTCTTGTCACTGGCTGGAACCGATGTTGCTTTCTCTGCAAGATTAGCCCGCCCCCGTTCTTCATCTTCCTGAATTAATCCAAACCGAACATCCTGAGCTCGTTGGAATGCTTCGTCCCGAAGTACAGCTTCGTCCTCGAGCGTAATTGGAAGATATCGGAATAGAGGCGAGAAAGAAAGATTGAGCATAACTTGGTACAATAGTGTGAGGATGAACACGGCAACCATGATAACGCCGTGAGGGGTGCATTGACCGCCAGGCACAATGAAAAACAACCCAGCCAGGCAGAGCTCCATGACGTAAATTCCGGTAAACGTTTGGTTGATTGCTCGAGGATACAAGACTCCGCCAGTGTCAGTGTCAGATCGGTTGACGTACAGCATTGCATATCTCTGAGCCAGCCAGAGCAGACCGAATGTGATGATCGCAAAGATAGAAATTAGCGGCGCAACAACGCAATATATTAACCCGATGCAGGCGAAATTCGTGTACACGGGGAAGAAAGAGCCCCAGTTGACCTGGTTGAGCGACGTGTTGCGTGCCCACTTCTGCCTGGCAGTGCTGTCGAAAATCGGCGCCATGATGAACCACATGAACAAAGAGCCGACCTGCAGCAAGGTCCCAGAGCTGGTAGAAAGAGCCTGTAGAATCATGTAGGAAAAGAAGTAAATGGCGGCGGACGGCAAATTCAGGGCCAAGAGTGTAAGGACGGAAGTGACGCTGGACAGCTCCTTGAAGCCGGTAATGAAGTCCCCGAGCGACTTGAAGAAGAACGACGCAATCGAAATAACAAGAAAGACTTGTACAAATAAGAAAGCAAAGTAGTACATCTGAACGAATTCCGTCTTCTGTGCCCCGGTCTTTGCGCCTTTGAAGCCTGCCAGTAAACCGAAAATGACTGGAACCAGGACGAGCAAAATCGCCAAAATAACAGCAGGCAAGACACCGGAAACCGCTTTGACAAAAGTTCCAAGTCCTTTGTTCTGTTCGAGATCCGCTAGCCAACTATTAGATCTGATGAGAGCATCGGCTTGACCTATGGCAGCAGTCCAGGCCACGGGAATAGCCCACAATATGATCATGGCGACAACGATTGTCACAACTATGATTGAACGAAGCCACTGTTGCCACCAACTGATTGCCATGTTCCCCCAGACAACGTCGCGAGGCGAAATCTCAATGGTCCGTGGGGACATGTGCTTTGGTAAGTGGTGAGCGATGCACTGGCATGCCATGTGTGCAGCAATCTGATGATTGAACTGGATAAAGGCGGAGCCCATCAATGGGAATCTCTCCGGATGCTTTTGATCTTCCTCGATCTCCAAGTTGAGTCGAGCAAGCTCTTGACGGCACCAGTAAATCGTGTCGACCTTTTTGGTGATTAGCGGCATTCCAAACATCCAATTCAATCCGAAAAGGGGAAGATGATGAGTCGGGCGGTCACGTCTTTTGATATATTTCGCCCATTCGGCATCCTTGTCCAGTTCCAGTTGATTATCGCATTCATAAGCATCATCGTATTTGAATGGTTCGTCCTTTGGGCCCATAAATGGAAGGGAATTTTTGAAAGTCTGCCAGCCAGATCCCTCGGTAGTAGGCACGGATCCCGAAGCGCCATGCGGTACAGGCGACGCAAACCCGCCTTGCGGGGGTTTCCAAAACTGCCAAAACTTTGGCTTCGCATTCAGGTATAAATCGTCAGCGTGGTCAGCTTTGCGGACAGAGTTTTTCATGTCACGATGGTGCGTCGGATCGTAGGGTGGTCTTGTGGCTTTGGATGAATTGGATGTGAGTATTGAGTCGTCCAAGGAGCCTCGTAGAGCTTCCTGCGGCTCGGTTGGAGTCGGAGAAGGAACTCTTTGATGGGTATGTTCTTGCGCAGAGCTCAGATCCACGAAGCCGTTTTTGGTGCCCAGTGCGTTATTTACACCTCGTCCTGCCTTTCCGGCCACTCCTTTTAGGCCAGTTCCAACAAGATGTAGAGGGTTGTGATTTCCGTCTGGACCCGTAGTGGTGTCCGGTGAGGTTGTCGCACGCAAGGTTTCTCGGTTTTCAAGCCGAGGCTCGAGGATGCATGCATCATCAGTGAGGGGGACATCTTGGTCATGTCCAGCATCTGCACATTCTTCGGTGCGAGCTAAACGATTAGCTTCAGCGTCCTCCTCTGCATCTCTAGCAGCTTTCTCTGTTTTAGTCAAGGCTTTTAGATTCAGCTTCCTACGCCTCCTCTTTTCTTCCGCATTTCTCTGCTTCAGCTGGGCCTTTTTAGCTGCTTTGATGAGACTTGTCTCGGCAGATTCTAACTGCTTGTGAATACTGTCCCTGAGGGAGATCTTGTCCAGGAGTTGAGTCAAATCTCGGTTGATCCAAAGGTTCCTTATGCCTCCCGGTAACACGTCAAACAACCCCGACAAGGCTTCTTCAGTCAGCCATTTTTTCGGAATACTGCTGACAAGAACAGTGGTAGCAGAGGCTCGAAGACGGTGCTCGGCGCTGGCCAGATAATCTTGGCGGATTTTAATGTAAACTCGCAGCTCGAAGAAAAAGACTGTGCAGACCCAAATGACGACGAGGATGGCCATTATAAGGTGGGCTGTGTATCGGCTCCGATTGTTCGGAGCGACGTTTCCCCATGCCAAGGTGTCAAGACCAGTCGGGATGGTCGCATTGGTAGAATTTCTGTCCCCGTCACTGATGTCTATTTGGCGACCGATGCCATCGACAAAATTCAAGGGTAGCAAGATGGGCAATACCACAAAGGATATTGGTACGAATATGACGAGAAGTGTTTTCAAATAGCGTAGAAAGAAATATGCGTCCAAGCCGCATTTTTTGATGACTTCACGCTCGTCGTACGTAACCAGGGCTCCAATCATGGATACTAGGTTTGCTGGCGGCGGCTCAGTTCTCTCGCGCTCGGGAACAAGGTAGGTCTTTGGCTTGCTGTTTGTTTCATGTTTATGTCAATAAGTAGAACATCTCATGTCGTAGTTGGCAACGCCGACATTAAAAAAAAGGGGGAGGGAGAGAGAGAGGGTGGAGGGGGGGAAGAGAAAGAGGGATGGGAGAAAGTGTACAACATACAATATTCTTGCCAGCTTGTTTCGTAACGATGCAAACAAGAGAAACTGGGCCGAGAAAATAGCTACAGCGACGCTGATGGCAGTCAAGAAACTAACTATACCAAGCCCTTGCTGCTGTTTGGCCTTGCTGTTCTCACTTCTAGTGAGGATGGCAGCACGTTGCGACAGAGCTGTTGTTGCCTCGGTCATAGAGATGGACGGCCAGAAGCTGGGCCCAGCGGCCACGTTTGCGGGTATATTTGAAGCCATTGGAAAAGGGTGATGAGGTTCGGTAGAGGTTCGTCGTGGGCGAGGGAAGACTCATGTTCTTGCAGGTTGAAGGGCAAAAGATTCGAGTCAGGCCATCAGGTCGATTGGATGGTCGAAAGTGAACATTAGGACATAATGTCGGAAACAGAATGAGTGATGGCTGACGGGATGCAAGGTCACCATGCTAATAGGATACTGAGGCACAAGGCAAAAAGGAGCGAGCGACGGTGAATATTAAACAGGCCAGCGGGCATGGAGATCAACGGACTGGAAAAGTTGGCACACAAGCTTCTGCCGATTTAGGCAAAGGGAGGGCGCCATGAGCCGGCTCATGCAATCCGTGACATCAGAGGCGGAGACCAAACCGGCAAGAGCTGCCCACAGCGGTATGCACAGGCCACGCCTACAGGTGCTACAAGCACCACAGGCGCCACAGGCACCGTCGCTAGTACTATTACAGGAACGCACCACTGCTGGTAGCCAATCACAGTCATTGAAGCTAGTTTGCCGCTGTGGCACTGGACACGGAGCGGCTGCGCCCAAGCCGGGATCCTGTTTTGCGTTTGGTAGCACATCTGCCCTTGTCCATGTCCTTGTCTCTGTCTGCCTTTTGTTGCAGAATGTGCTGCAGCAAACCAACGATCGTCAAACATCCAAGCCCACCAACTCGCGATCCCAGCCCCGGCTGGCCCTGTTTGCCAGCCAACAGTCGGTGGTTGCTGGCATCAAACAAACGATGCGCAGCCTGGCGGCAAGCGAGCAAAAAAGTAATAATAAACCCAGTCCGACGTCCCCTCATCTATGAGAGGGTCACGACGAAGCGAAAATGCACCACATCGCTGCCTCCCTTGGGCCGTCGGCGAAGGGTGAGTGGCGACGGCGACGATTACGATGACGATGACGTTTTCGTGATGGGCATACCGTGGCGCTGAGACGCCGTGGTAGGAAAGGCAAACGATTAAAGTGAAGTTGGTAGCGCTGACTTTGTTGTAGACCGTCAATGATACCATACTGACTGGGTCAGCCCTCTCGGGCAGAGGATACATGTACAGGGCTATTTTAAAGAAATCCAGACGGCTGTGCCTGGCCGCCTCGTGGACTATTCCAACTTGTCCCGTCTCTTAGGATCCTTGGCTTTCGACGCCATGGGGAGACGTCACGACCTCCATAGTAAGCACAGGTGATGCGTATGAACTACCCGCATGAGTGCTGGTCTTGTGGCAGTACATTTCGCGTCCATTTTTCTGGTCCAACTTTCAAGTAAAAAACGACATGCTCAAAATCAGACTCCGATGTACCACCATAAGATCACACAGTCAAACCCCATTCATGCTCCGGCGTAATTTTAGGATCAACTTCAAACTCAGACGATTCCACTGCGAACGATTTCTGTGTGAATCGGATAGGATCCTAGTTCAACGTTAGCTCCTGGATGCGCTTTTTCAGCACCCTGTTGTGAAAGTGTCTGGCTCCCATCGTGACCAGTCATCGATTTTGTAAAGATTAACCCTTCTGTTGCACAGATTGTTTGTCTTTCACTCGCTCTCTCTATCTTGGTGCTCGTCACCATGTGGTTCAGAATACTCTGTGACCCCTACGCTGATGGGGCGCTTCTCCTTCGATGCCAAGATGTCTCCCATCGTCTTATGATCCTTGCTCGTGAGCTTTCTGATGTCCATCTGCAAGCTCTGTGGCCACGTCTTGCAGTACTCATCCCCGCCCGCTGGTTGGAAGCGGTAAGTTTTGCCGTGAATTGCCGGGGTTGTTCAGCTGATTTAGACAAAAAGGAGCCCCTTGCTGTGAAATGTAAGCCCTGTTCTGAGCCATGGGTAGGGATGATGAAGCAGCAGACAGGCCCATTGATACCATCAATATCCTCATTCGCACTAGCTAGGTGTTAGGTGGACAAAGAACGTTCAAAGTCCTCCATGGACACCTAGATGGATGCCCGGCCCGTCTAACTATCACACGCATGGATAGGTATCAGGCATCTTTGTCGTGGCACATAGTCATATTCAACCTCTATCATTATCCAAAGCGCACAGACAATCAATCAGTCCTTGCCTGGAAACAGGCAAACAATCAGTACGATTCTACATAAAACATGCGCTCACCCCATGTGCCACACAAAGAAGTCCCGGGGCATCACCCGTCCCTGTCAAGCCGGAGCAGGGACATACTAATACTGCCCGCTCAGTACTTGCACGAGAGCTCGAATTGAAATATTCAATTCGACTTGCTCTTGTTTTCATTGGTACACCCGAACAAACCGTGTCACGTCATATCTACCGTATACGAAAAGTAGGTATATTGAAGCTGAAGAACAGAAACATTCACGTGTACGAATGCGCACAAGACTGCACAAAATACAGCGTGATAATAATTCGAGCAAGAACAATCCTATAGGTGCCCCGACGGCGCGCTCTATTCCCAACACCAACGCCGATAAAGAAAAACGTGTGTATCCAAATCGAACATGTCTTGCAGCTCGGGCCCCATTGCCACACTCCAAAACCAATGTATTCCGCGTACCACAGATATCAACGCGTTCGAAAACTTTCAAAGGTCAGATCAGCAGGGCAAGCTGCCGGGTCCTGATGGGCAATCAATGAATAATTATCATCACGTATCCCTCCCTTCCTTTATGGTCTTTGAGTTTTATTGTTGTACGCGCAATTGCAGTACTGCAACGGCTTAGTCGTCGGCCGGTGACTTCCCTCTATTCTTTTACTCAGGCGTGAGGGAAACGCGCCGGTTAGAAAAGGCAGTCTAAGCAGCAGCAGCATGCCAGGCCGGCCAATAAACCGGTCATGATGCCAGCGGATTTGTCTTGTCTTTGTTGAGGCTGATAGGTCTGATATGGTTGGTAACCGCCGGGCTGGAATTGGCCCTGGGGAGGTCCATATTGCGCTGGGGGGTACGGTCCTTGTTGTTGATTGTAATAGCCCATCTGAGGACCAGGTTGGTAGTATGGCTGCTGCTGCTGATGATATGGCTGCTGATAGCCGCGCTGCTGGTCATCTGGGAAAGGCGCTGGCTGACCACCGCCGTATGAAGGCTTCGGTGCCACGGGTGGAGGAGCACCACCGTATGGAGGAGGCTCGTGGCCTTTGTTGCTCATGTCGATGATATTTGTTTGATGACTGTCGATACGGAGGATCGTCGGCTGAAGATTTCGCGCGCGTCTGCGGATGGATTGGGCAAGGAGGCCTAAGTGGCTATTATGAACGCAGCACAAGGAATAACAGTAAAGGATGTTGAGTGAGGAGAAAAGAAAAATGCCAGGCCCAACAGGTGGCACAGAGCTGAGTGGCCAAGAAGGCCGCGCCTCGAAATTTATCAGAGCTGGTCGAGACTGCCCGCGCGTCACGGACGAACCAGACTCGGACGCCACGCGGGGCGTCCCTCAGATTACGGAGGACGCGGACTACTGATTACGTGGTTGCTGGCTGTGCCGCTCTTGGCCAAGCCTTGCCACTTCGATGGACACGAGCTTGGTGGCGATTGACTCTCCGACTTTGCGACGATGGTTACTGATACCCGAGATGACAAGGCCTTTTTTGACGGGGAAGGTGATTATTGTCCTTGACGAACCCAAAATCAAAATATTCAGTGCCACATCCGTCCTTTGCTCGTCCAAATGCACGATATCCTTTAACTGTTTGATAGTAGCTTCACCAACTTTGTCGACAATGATTTAGCATCGTATACACTGCAAAAAAAAAAAAAAATTTAAAAAAATTCGCATACTTTGACACTCCAATAACAGTCGATCCGGTTTCAGTCCCAGTTGTATTCTCTTTCTACATCATGGACCGAAAGCAACCTTCTCCTGCCCTTCGCCCAAGACAGGTCGGTCACGTATGCCTCACCAGCCACATCAGCCACATCAGCCACATCAGCCACATCAGCCACATCAGCCACATCAGCCACACTCTCTGTGATCGGACTTTTCGCCCCACAACGACAAACCACTCAGCCCACGAAAAGTGAGAAATTCGTCCATGTCTACGAAACCCCACGATCGCAACGACCAGCCTCAAGGCGCCAAATTACGTTCAGAAAATACCTGGATTACGACTGCGGCGCAAAAGAAACATAGAGGCCGGAACTTTCAACCTGGAGATCATGGCTACGACGGCACCCCCGAAGCCGAGGTGAGTAACTCGGCAGAGAAGCATCGCCAGCCTTGTCTTCGCATATCTAACCCCCACACCCGAAATAGGCATGACTGGGCCGACGACGACGTCGAGGAGACCACCGACCTTCCTCCTCCCCAGACCATCTCCAACAAGGACGGAACAAAGACCATCATCACATTCCGATACAACGATCAAGGCCAGAAAGTAAAGACAACCCGCAGAATTCGCTATGTCACCCTCAAGGAGACTGTCAACCCCCGGGTTGCCAATAGAACGACTTGGTCCAAGTTTGGCCTCAGCCAAAAGGACGGCGCCGGCCCTGCCCCCGATACCACATCAGTCGGTGAGAATATCATCTTCCGACCTAGCGTCAACTGGCGCAAGGATGCCAAGGACGAGAGCCAGGACCCCGACACGCAGTCTATGAAGGACAAGCTCAAGGACAAGAAGGTCAAGTGCCGTATTTGCAATGGCGAACATTTCACAGCCAGATGCCCGTACAAGGACACCATGGCACCCATTGGGGAGAATGGCGCCGCAGACGTCGCCGCCGGCATGGGCGACGAGCCCGCACCATCTGGTGCCGGCGGTGCTGCCAAGAAGGGCTCCTACGTTCCTCCTGCTCTGCGTGGCGATCGTGCCGGAGCCGCTGGCGAGCGCATGGGAGGATCCAAGTACGGCGAGAGAGACGACTTTGCCACCCTTCGCGTCACCAACGTATGTGTGCCCCCGTGGGATGCCCGCCTGCTGCTTTTTTCATTCATACGGCGCATTGCTAACGTCCTCGACAGGTTTCCGAGATGGCAGAGGAGTCGGAGTTACGGGATATGTTTGAGCGATTTGGAAGAGTCACCAGGGTGTTCCTCGCTAAGGACAGGGAAACTGGCATGGCTAAAGGATTCGCTTTTATCAGCTTCGCAGACCGTGGAGATGCCGTCAAGGCATGCAGCAAGATGGATGGATTTGGTTTCAAGCATCTTATTCTCAGAGTCGAGTTTGCCAAGAAGGCTCAGTAGACTGTTTCTGTTGTCGTAGGGACACGAGGAATCTGCGGTTAATGTACATTGCGGCCTTGTGTTTTATCACCATGACTGCACCATCCATGACCATGACTGCTTTTTCCGTGCATGCACATTACCACATGAGATGGATGTTCTTCGGCCACGCCTAGTCTTGCAGTATGCTCAACAGGTATGTTTCCGGACTGTCGGCAAGCCACGACTGAGCCTTCTAAATGTCATGTGGTTCGTTCTAGACGGGCACGGGTCGAGCGGGGCACGATAGCTGGTCCTGTCTGCATCGAGACGGATGGAATTCTTGATCCCGCGGCCCATGTTGCCAGGAAAACCAGGAAAGATCGGCGCCAGAGTCGAAGGGCATAGTTTAAATGCTAAGCACAAAAGCCCGTCCGATCGGAGGTTCTCCGATCAATGAGGAATGAATAAATAAATGAATAAAAAAAGTTTACAGCTCTGCCGCACCACAGACAGAACCCCCCTCTTCGGGAAGCTCTATGCGGCCCCGCAGCAGTAAACTCGATGGCGAGTTAGTGAGCGAAGTGACCAGATATCGTGTTTGCTCAACGGAGGCATTGCTGGGAGGGGGTCGCTGGCTTTTTAACTTTGGTGGAGGAATTTACACGACTTGAGAGTGGCGGAGTGGTCGAATACCGAATAAGCACCTAGGCTTCATGGCGGGAGTCGGGAGTACTGCTCCTACTGGTTCATGTCCACGCCTTGAGGTTTGACGTCCTGGATGGTGGGTAGTTGAAAATGGTAACTAATATGTGGAGTAACACGGGGGTAAGTACGTAAATATTTGTTGTTGGGAAACCATCGCAGAGTTGCTACTATGAGTGGAAGCCTTTGATTGGTTGGACAGAGAAGGCCGCTTTCGTCGCCGCGTTGTTAGCTGGGCAAAAGCTCGGTAAATGGCGGGAGTCTTGGTAAGAACAAAAAAAGTGACAAGTGAAATGCCACCCCCAACCAATAAGCAGCAAGGGCTTTCTGGTTGAAAAACATTAAAAAAATTTTAATCAAAAGAGTTGTTTCTCGGTCAGATTTTTGGCCTGTAAAGACGGGTTTTGGTGTGTTGTTCAGCGTAGATTGAAGACAAAGGGCCGCTGCAGCTACCGCCGGGTCAACCACCAACTGGCCAGTGCACATGTGGAATTGGGGCGCTGCAGGGCGGGGAAACACCATCACCGCATGCCGTCGAGCCGTCGCCCAGATCATTATACGAGCCCATACTCCGTACTCCGTGGCTCGACGCTAGCCTCGAGACAGGCATGACTGAGAACTGATAGTATTGCATCTCGCTGAGGTTTCACATGTGCCTTTGGGTTCGCAGCATCTTCTTCGCTCCGAGTGTGGTGCGGAAAAGCACGGGATAGGGACTGTTGACTGTTGGCTCTGCATGAAGCATGGAAGGTGCCGCCGGGTTGCTCATGCGGTGGCACCCCAGGCCCACCTTCCGTCAATCCAATGAACTGGTCTTGGAGCCCTCCAACCTCCCCGACTTGAGCTCTCGCAACCTTCGAAACCCATGTTCTGATAGAGACCGAGATATTGCTAGCCACATGGCTGTCCGCACATGAATAACAGCGTCTCTTGTTCTTCTGACATCACTCGCCCAGTAAGAACGGTGGCTTGTCAATCTTGCGCCGCATTTGCACGTTGATTGCTCGCACCTGCAGCCGTTACCGGCCTGATTTGGCGACATCCGCCCAGACGCGCATATTCGACTTGCATCTTTCACGCACTCATGACGCATTGTGCCGAAGCCAATAAAACGCACCAGAAACTTCCTTCTCCCGCAACAATACCCTGACCTGGCTCGATCTGTGTGCCGGAGTGTAGGTTTGGAAGCTCTGCCTGCCTGTGCGAGCAGCCTCTTCAACGTTCAAGTTCGACTACTAAAGTAGCAACTCGAAGCTCTGCAACCATACCCGAAGAGATAATTGCAGTATCGTCTACTCGGCGGAATCCCTCATTCTCCTTGTTGTCGGTCAACTAGTCGGTTCTCTCGCATTCCTTTTCTCCCGGACGTACTCTCTCATGCTTCGTGGGCAATTCTTCTAGGCGTTCATTCAAGCCATGAGTAACAGCCACGCCGTCGACGCCGAAGCGTCTGAGCTCCGTCAAAGACAGACGAATGGGTTTCCCAGTGTCGCTGACCCAGCACAGTCTGTTACTTCAGAAAGTCTGGCCACCAAAACCGCCCCGGACCATGGCAAGCCCAAGTCCAACCCAAAGACCTATGGGCGAACCCCGGACGGCACAGGTAAGCCGTCGTTTTATTAGTGCAGACACTAGAGCTAACGTGTTGTTCCATCTGGCAGTTTTCATTGTGCCAACTACCCATGACATGGTTTCGCAGCTTCTGGACCCACGACAGCCCAAAAATCTGTCAGACGCCGTTGTTCTCGGCATCCTGGGCTTGATGATTTTAGTTGCCTACTCTCTACCAACCGGATGGAAGCGACCTGTCTTCGCAATCACTTTTCTGTTCTGGAGAGGCTGCTACAATGTTGGAATCGGTGTGTTGTTACATATTCAGTCCCACCATCGACGTCTGATAACGTGGGCCAAACGATGGAAGCTCTTCGAAGATCCCAGATCAGGCAAGAACCCTCGACCTTGGCTTTACAACCTCCTCAAACGAGAACTCGAAGCAAAAATACCAGAAGATTACGACTTCGAGAAGGCGCCTCTGGAGTACAACACATGGTTGGTCTTCCGGCGGGTTGTTGACTTGATCTTGATGTGTGACTTCGTGTCGTATTGCCTGTTTGCTATGGTCTGTGGCCACACCCCGGAAGCGGAGAACATTCTTGTTTGTGCTACTCGCTGGGCCCTGGGTATTGCCTTGGTTGGATTCAATCTCTGGGTGAAGCTGGATGCCCACAGAGTCGTCAAGGACTTTGCGTGGTACTGGGGTGATTTCTTCTATCTCATCGACCAAGACCTTACCTTTGACGGCGTGTTCGAAATGGCGCCGCACCCCATGTACTCGATCGGCTATGCTGGATACTACGGCATCTCCATGATGGCGGCCAGCTACGAGGTCCTCTTCATCTCCATCATCGCCCATGCCGCACAGTTCGCCTTCCTGGTGACTGTGGAAAATCCTCACATCGCAAAAATCTACAATCCTCCTACACCGAGGAAGAGAGACGTTTCCCGGCTGCAGAGCGATTCCAATGTGAGTCTCGACATGCCCGACCACAACGTCATCAACCGCTCGGCTTCTACCACCAAGATGCCTACGCAAGAGCCACCAGTCCCGGTTCACAACATGGTTGGCTTCAGCAACATGGATCTTTTCAGAGTGCCAGACTCCATGGTTGTCCTCCTGCCCATGTATGTAGCCATCCTCACTCTGGCGACCCCAACGACGCCAGCTTGGCAGGCCTTCTTCGTAGCTCACGCACTCTTGTGGCGTGTCTGGTATCACCTGGGGCTAAGCATTATTCTTGACAAGCAGTCCAAAACCAAAATGTGGACCCGTCACTTTCTCAAATATGGTGAAAGTGCAGGCGAGGCGTGGCGGCAATGGAAGGGCCTGCATCATATCAGCATGATCATGTGCAACGCGTCCTTTGTTGCGGCCTGCTACAAGATGTACTCCATGCCAGCGGACTGGGGCTATGGCCTTGTGCTTCTAAAACACGTCATGGGTGGCGGCTTGATTGCCCTTCAACTATGGACTGCCTTCAGCGTCTATGACTCGTTGGGCGAATTCGGCTGGTTCTGCGGTGATTTCTTCTGGGACCAAGAGGCTAAGCTCACGTACACATCCATCTATCGATTTCTCAACAACCCGGAAAGGATCTTTGGAACGGCTGGTGCATGGGGCGGCGCACTCATTACCTGGAGCAGGGCCATCTTCATCATGGCTCTTGTAGCACAACTGCTTACTCTGTATTACATCTCGTACGTCGAGAGACCACACATGCAAAAGATCTACGGCAGAAGCATGCGTGGAGAGGCTGGTCTCACCAAGTTTATCAAGCGTTCCTTGCCACCTCCGGTGAAAGGCTGGCAAGCGAGTGTCGACAAGGTCCTCGACGATACCACTCATTTCGTAGAAGACTTCATTGATACCGCTCGCCCCAAGTTTGCTTCCGGTGTCAAGACCATTGTGCGAGATACGTCTGCTTTCTTCAACATCGCACCGGCTCGTATCACTCTGACCAAGATTTCTGCTGATGTGGCTGGCCTGGACCCGAAGCTGTACTCGCTCTCCGTGCAAGGCACGCCGTCTTCCCTGACAAATATTCATGATAGAGCCACGGGCAAGGAGAGTCTCACCGGGCGGTTTCCCAAGCCCGTCAAGACCACGGCATTTGAGTATGGCACTCCCTTGAGAGTCAAGTGGAGGGCACCGGCAAACCACAGCGAAAAGGATTGGATTGGCCTGTACATGGTTACGGATAACCGGTCCAGAGAGGCTACCGAGGTGCCGTCCCTTGGACGCTGGGCTCCCACGAACGAAGGCGTCTATGACGCCTTGACCGCTGACCGGAGCATAGTGACCTCGGAGCATCCTTGTCCCAAAGGCGACTCGTCTGAGCCAGACATGGTAGAGGGTGAGGTGGAATTCAGTGGAGACAAGCTATGGTGGACGCAGGGTGTTTTCGAATTCCGATACCACCATAATGGCAAGCATATTGCCATGTCCATATCCGAGCCCTTTGAGATTCGCATTTCGCAGTTTGCAGAGAATGATGCTGATATCGATTCCAAGGGCATGTACGCCGAAGCAGTCGAGGCGTCTATCCTGCCGGTTGTCCGGAACTGTCTGGATAGAGACCCCGATATTGCTCCATGCACTATCGATGAAGCATTTGGTAGCCATGTCGAGCGTGATGGCAAATATGCCAAGAGGATAGTATATGCCATTCGAGAAATGTTTGGGGTTGATTTTGCGCCAGTTGTGGTGTTGGCAGATGGAAACGTACGGAAACTAGCCTGGAGAATCTGTAACGCCAAGGAAGTTCTGGTAAGTTGTATAGCTATGAAGTGATGGATGTGGTGATGACTAACATGGGGGTACAGGCACCATATAGTATGTCCCGTTCAAAAGGCTCTGCAACGCCAGCGGCGCAAGAATTCGACACTGAAACTTGAAGGGAGACTAGAAAGGAAAAAAAAAAAGAGGAAAGAGGCGGAATCGAGGATGACTTGGATGGAAATAGAATCCGACATAGGACATGGTACAAAGCTAGCTTTTGTCTGTGGGAAACGAAATGGAAAAGACGAGAATATGATACAGGTGAAACAACCAGAAAGGGGGCTCTGGTGTCGGCGGCGCTGTTTGTTCAACTTTGTGAGTTGCGGTGTGGCAACGTGAAGACAGCAAAACCAAGTGATAGAGCGCGAGTCATTGGGTGGCAAATATACCATTCAGTTGTGTGTCTCTGGTCTCCGGTCTCGGGCTGTGGCCGCATGCTCATCCTTATGTCCCTCATTTTTTAACGGAGCAACCAAGGTACAGGGTGAGGCCCCATGGTGAATGCAGCTAGCATATCACAATGCACCCCCCTGTGGAGCCGCAATGCATGACTGATTTCGATCAGTGGTTCGCCTTGCTAAGAAGCAGGTGCAATGTTCTCGACAAAAATTAACGAAGCTCTGGTTGGTTGGTAAGGCGTCTGGTGTTGGCGCGGAATGAACAGCATACTGTTTGGCGGCAGATGAATAAGGTCTAGAGGTCTGGTTTCCAATCACTGCGAGTTGGATTCGAGAAGGGAAAAGCAAAGCCAGCTGCCTCTCTCCCTTTGTCGACAACGGTCTGTTCAGGACGGGTTTGCCTACTTGAGTGTTTTGGCTGCGCCAAGTCGACAGTTCTGTCCAGCATGGACAAGGTGGGGCACGGGCGGAGCGGAAGCCGCCAAGAGCCGCCGGGAGCCGCCGGGAGTCCCCGCGCCGGCGGTTGATTCGGCTCGCTCGCTTGCAGCTTGGGCGGGGCAGCACCCAACGTCGACGATTTGAATCGAGGTACAAGGTACATGGATGTCGGTATGAGACAGTAGCTTGTAAGTAAATAGTAGGGAGATTTTCCAAGACGCTCCGTCATCCTCGCCAGGCCTTGCTACGTCCCACCGGAAAATTCGTCATCGCCCCCCACTGGGCGCTGAAAAAGTCTAGCGAAGACTTCGCCGTCACCGCGAACTCTCTCAAAGCAACCGCACTCGCAGGTAGCCGGGAGGCTGTTTACAGAGTGAGTTTTTCTCATCAACTTTGCATAAACAAAGCCGGCACTCTGGGGGGCTGTTCGGGGATTTCCAGGCGCCACCACGAGCATTCATGTCAAGCAGGCAGCGGTGGCAGGTGCCAGATTCTGGCATGAATGGAGTGCCGGCCTCGCATATAGTGTGCTCCATGGGAACCGTCGGGTTGGCTACGCTTTGCGGATTTGATGAGCGACGAAACATGACCGTGCTGGAGGATTCGACGGCGTGATTGCTCTGCTTCGTTTGGCTCTTCAAGGCTTGGGATCTGCTCTGGACCACGTGCACCAAGCTGCAGGTTCTCCTGGTGGCTCCTGACACGATTCCCTGGAACTTGCGGTAAGGAAATACTGAAGTACGTCATTACTTGAAAGTGACTTGGTTGCAGAGTTTCGTCTTTTGCGACTCGAAAGTATGTGCAGTTTGAGGAGAACGTTGAGCTTGAAAGCATTTTCAAGGGCGTGATGATGGTGATGCCGAGCCGTGAGTGAGCAGGACGGGCTTGTTCTGGAGCTGTCGGAAATTACCCAACAAAACCTGCGTAATACTAGCTGCGGCTCGCCTCAGCACGGCCGCGTCAACTATGCCAAGCTCCCTGGACCTGGTCTCCCGGTTCATTTTGGCATTGCATCTTTGCACGCAGGTCCCTGGAGGCTTTCGCCGAGTTACTCGAAGCGCTGTTGGAGGTGAGACAGGCTGTCTTCTTGACGGCCACACCAAGGCGGCCGACCCCTAGACGTACCTTGGGCGATGATGTAAATGACAGCATGTAGTCTTGGCAGTAAGTCTATTACAACTTTCGGTGACGCTTCTGATGTCGACCTTGTCCCCTGTAAATAAATCCGCCTGGAGGATTGGAAGCAAAAGACTACGGACACATTACGCGCTGCCGGCCAGGAAAGAGATGGGGCTCGCTTCTAGGTTGTGGTATACCTAGCCCAATGAGCGGAGAGACTTGGAATAGAGGTGCTTGGAGGGTACGGGGACTGCCTGCGCGCTGGGGTTATGTTGGTAGTTGCACGGGCGGGCATTTCCATTGCCGATGGAGCGTGACGGAACCGGCATCGATCTCGTCAACATGAGTCTGAGGAGACACGGCCGGGTCTCGTCTCGTCTCTCCGGCGGCCGCCGCTCCGTTGCATGGGAGCCCCCTTGGACCCACTCGAGGCCCGGGCCGCGGCCCCCACGCCACGTCCACAAAATGCTCATCCCCTGAGCTGAGCCAGACTCGGGCAACAGGGTCGTCGGGTCGTCGGTTCCTGCCTTCCTGCTGGTTGCAGGGTCCACGTGAAGAGCAGTCAGGGCCTTCGGACTGGCAGGCTCAGCCAGGTCATGGAGGCCAGTCCGTGCCGAAGAGGCCCACGAAGTGTGGCTGGCCTGGTCCCACGGAGTATGGAGTACGCGACTCCGTGATCAAACAAACAGGTGAGGGATATTCTGGCAGTTTTTCTTCTTCTGGGAGGGGACGAGTGGGTTGGGTTTCACAGCCTGCCTCTGCCAGCTCAGCAACGGAGCCGTGACGTCGTTTGCACGTGACGGCTGAGAGGAGGAAGGAAGGAAGGAAGGAAGGAAGCAAGCAAGCAGGCAAGCAGGCAAGCAGGCAAGCAGGCAAGCAGGCAAGCGTCCACGACGGTCGACCAACCACCCACCCTTGAACCTTGGCATTTGACCCAGCCAACCACCACCCTTTGTTTCTTCCGGCTGGAGGAAGGAGCAGCCACCCCCATCCGACTGACTGCACGGGCAGGCGCGAGCGAACAGCGGCGCCTCATCACATCAGCACCAGATTTTTTTCATCGGCAGGCTCGTGGCACGATAACGCTGGTGACGCCGGCGGCTGAGTCTGAGCGAACAGAGACTTGTCTTGCATTTGATGTTTGATGTGCATTCGACACACTGTCCAATGCTTCTTCGTGCCCAAAGTTCAAGCTCCCGTTATTCATTCACATCTCAGCGCACCCCGACCACGACCAGAACCGCCCCGGCCCAGCAACCACCCACGTCGAGCACTTGACCCAACTTGCGAGGCACACCGTCACCGTCACCCTCCACGACCTGCTGGTTGCTCACTTGAACATGCCACTTTTGTCCAGGTCGCCAAGCTCGCCTAATCACCCCGTCTTGTTGTGTCCTGAGTGTCGCGCCTGGGCTTGGCTTGGCGGGAGCGTGGAACGGCTGCCTCACAGACGGCCCGGACGAGAAACCTCGCCGTCATCCAACATTCTTCACAGCCCGAGGACATCATAGCGTAGCGGCCCGACACCACACTGCCGCCAAACCAAGAGAGAGTCAAAGCTCGCATGCGGCAATATTGCTCGTCTTCTTCTTTCGCATTCGGCGTGTGTTCCCCTGCGCGCTTTGCTGCTCGGCAAAGCCTTATAATGCGCCACCCGCCTTGCCCAACCCCAATCATCGACTTATGCTGCAGCAGCTTGCTTGATGCAGGCAAGACAACCCCCGACTGGTCTGCCGGCGCCTGGGCTTACTATCTATTCGCTCGTACTTGGCATATTCTTCGCTTCCCACGTCAACGTACTCGACTACTCACCAACCAGAGCCGGCAGACGGGATAGTGCGTGCATAATCAATCGACATACTGGCCGGGGTCGTGGAGGAATATACAGCCCATGGTTGCCCGAAGCCAGCAGCATACATCTTTCTTAACGGCCTAAAACCCAACAATCCCACGGCCTGGGCTGCTCGGAGAATGAGGCGGGTCTCGAACCTAGACGATGTGGACGGCCATCGTATCCCCCGTCGACCAAGACGGTACGACGACCGTATTCCCGACATCAGAGTGCGGCCTGACCAGTCGCCCGGTTCGCTGCCCCATGCTGTCGACGAGGTACATAGCTCTCCGCGTAGGACGACGTCTCGACGACGACGCTATTCAACTTGGAGAAGCCCCGAGACAAACGAGTACTTTGCTGCTTCTGCCTCCCCAACCATGCCCCTGCCCCCAGCGCCAGTGCCAGTGCCAGTGCCTGCAATTGGCTTAACAAGGTCTGCAACAGATGCCTCCTATCGAAGACCTGTTCATTGCCTCGCTCCAGACAGTCGCTACGGGGTACCACTTGCGAGGAGGCATTCGGCAAGAGATGTATTTCCGGAATATGGAAGGGCGAGAGGAGGAGGAGCAGAGTACTCGGCTCGTTCTTCAGCCACAAGCGGGCTAGCGTATGGAGACGACTATGACGACGATCACATAGAGGTCGTCGAGGAGATCGCCGAGGAGCCGGTCGGGTGTAAAGAGCGTCGTCAGTCAAGCCGAGATGAGTATATCGAGTCGTCTTCGGATTGGAAAGATCGTAGGAGGAGGCGGAGGAGGAGGCCGTATGCGGACGAAGATAGCGGATCGCGAAGGTACTATGCTGCAAGCGAAGGTGGCTCCGCAGCCCACGCCTCAAGAACACCGGACCGCAGTGTTTCGTCTCGTCGCGAGAGGATCTATCAAGTACCTGATGTGATTGAACATTCGCGGCCGCCGATCTCGTCGAGAAGGCATGTCACAAGCTATGAAGGACTGTGTTGTGTCCAAGTTCTAACCATTTTGGTCGCAGGTCGCAGGTTCACAGACGTCACAGATCAGCCGAGGTGATACAGATTGACCTGCCCAAGTCTCGAAGATCCAGCCGAGCCAGGGCTGGGTCAGCATCGGGCGGTGCAACCAGTATCATTGGGAGTATATTCGGAGCGCAGGCGGCGCGGCGACAGGAAAGTCCAGACAAGCGCGTCAAGGAAACAAAGGTGCCAGGGAAAAGGTCAGTTTTTTCACGATGCTGGAGTCACGCAAATCGGAAAGAACGAAACTAAATCAAAAAAGCAGGGTCCAGTGTGTGGTCTGCATGGGAGACGTCTCAGCATCCAAGGCCCCCAAGCTAAGATGCGACCACTACATGTGCCGGCCATGCCTTGAACGAAACTTTAGGCTTTCCATCACGGATCCGCAACACATGCCTCCTCGATGCTGCACGGCAGATTACATTCCGTTAAAGCACGTCGAACGGTTTTTTGACCACGATTTCAAGAAGACTTGGAATCGTAAATTCGCAGAATACTCGACCAAGAATCGGGTTTACTGCCCTTCCCCAAAGTGCGGAGAATGGATCAAGCCGTCTAATATTCGTCGCGAGGAGGGCCGCAAGGTAGGAAAGTGTAGTAGATGCAGAACCAAGGTATGTTGCGCTTGCAATACCCGATGGCATGGAGCTTCGCCATGTCCGAACGACCAAGAGACGGTGGATCTTCTTGCCCAGGCAAAAGAAGAAGGATGGAAGCGCTGCTATAAGTGCAAGGCCTTGGTAGAACTGAAAGAGGGTTGTAACCATATGACATGGTGAACTTTTTTTTTTTTTTTTTGCTTCGAGGGAGATGTGAACTTTTGTTAAGAATGTGTAGTCTCTGCGGCGCCGAATTTTGCATGATATGCGGCATAAAGTGGAAAAATTGCGATTGTCCCTGGTTCACTGACGACGACCGCCGCGCGGACCGTTTAAATCATATGAACATTCCAATTCCTGGTATCAGAGCCGATCCAGGTGATATATTTTCTGGTGACGGCGCACCTGCAGGAATTGAACCACGACGGCAAGAAGAATCTCCTCCTATGATGACGGCAGGTCGTCGAAGACCAAGGACGTACCAGGAGGAAATGGGAATGCGACAACTGCAAGAAGCACAGGACGCCGACTTCGCTTTTCACTTGCAGTATACCGAGGACTACGACAGGAACAGTTACACTATGACAGGCGGGTTGGGAGATATCCACGGTATCGGAAGCCCAGCAGGGCATTACATGAATGAGCATCGCAGACATGGTGGACATTACAGATCCCAAGGACAAATGGCAGCAGTACGCGACAGGCCCGAGTACGGTGATAGTCGGCGCTCACGGGGCCGTCTGGAAACTTCTCAAGAACGACGACTGGCACATCGTCTCTCAGAATCTCGAAGCGGCTTTGGGTCTCCTCCGGCGGCGGGCCCCATGTACCAAGTGGGCATGGGCGTGCCTCCTCCACTGGTGCCTGCGGCGCCCGGTCTCCTTCCACCCCTTGGGCTGAGGTACCATACGTGGGAGGCGGAATTGTACAACATGTCGCCGTATACGCCTCGGGCAGAGAGGGTCGTGGGGCGGCGCATGTCGAGGGATTACGAAGACGAGGCCAGGGTCCATTCCCCGCCACGAGCTGACTGGCGCAGGAGCAGGGCAAACAGACCCAAGTCGAGCGATTTGGCGGGATTGAATGGCACGGGACGGGGGATGAGTCGGGTTTCGCAATGGAGGACGTTTGTTGAGCCTGGGATTCCGGATGGGGAGTCGACGGTTGGGCATGCCTAAGATTTTGCTCTCACGAGTTGATGATGTGTATTTTAGAAATTTAGTGCCGCTGTTGATTGATTTACTTGCTTTGTGTTTTACTTTTTGAAACGTATTGGAGTGAAACGTTTGTCTGACATGCTTTTGTAGGAGGAGGGGTAGGGGTAGGGGTAGTCCTGATTCCTCGGTATTAGCAGTTTGCGTTGGTAATCAATCCGTCATGATTGTCCTCCGTCCTCCGTCCTTCTTCCGGACTAGATGGACGAATGGATGACGACATGCTCCGTCTGCTGCTGCTGCTGCTGCTGCTGCTGCTGCTGACCATCGCACTTGCCATTCTCTCCGGAGTCCCGCTCTGCCGCCTGCCTGCTCAGGGGGAAAACCGGGGAGACCCACTTCCAACAGTTGTCAACCAGGCCACAACGTACGTTCCCCCTATTGCGCACCACCCGGGGCGGCACCGGCAATTTGGCATCACATCTCATCTTCCTCCACATTACGGAGCACACACTCGCAACTCGCTGCCTGCCAGGAACCTGATTCCTCTCGCAACATGGCCAGCCTGTGCTAGATCTCCCTTCTCCTCTCCGCCTCCTTGGGCACCTGCAGCTCGCGCCTTGCCAGTGCTGCACAGGCCGCAGCTGTCGCTGGTCGGCCTCTCAGATCAGCATCCTCAGAGGTGACCACGTGCCGCCGTCTACGATGCTCGCTTGCGGCTGAAGCCATCCTCCCCAACTCCCTGTACGACATTGCTCTTCTCCCTCAAACCCTGGCGAGTTGAACCAACCTCGACACCTACGCCTGCGGGCTCAACGTGTGCCCGTCGCAAAACCGTTCCTACCACTTCACCATGCTCCTCCTGCACCAGGTCGGCAGCGTCAAGGTTGGCGAAGTCGTCCGATACACCGTCACCTACACGCCGTCCCAGGATCGGATCCTGCCGTCCCCCGAGAAACTCTACGTCCGAATCCGAAATACTTCCACCATTGCGCTGCGCGCCGCATTTGTCCACGGGCCTTACACGCTTTCCGTCTCAGCTTATCCGTCCAACTACAACCCTAATGAGAAATATCCCGATCCCCGCCGTTATGGAGTCCCCGAATTCGAACCCATGCTCAAAGCAGGAGGGTCGTGGGACTGCGAACTGGTCGTTCCACACGATATTCGTCAGGCTGCCGGTGTCGGCCGGCATGCCGCGTTCGGTAAAAGCCACGACCACGACCACGAATGCGCTAGCTGGATCATTGAAATTGCCTCACAAGTGATATTCTCGACCTCGGCTGCCGTGGGGTTCGAGCTCGTCGTGGCACGAGACCACAAATCGCTGAATCTAAGCCAATCATTGCCTATTGTTGGTAATGCAAGCGCCGTACCCCAGCCCGGCCGTGTCAGTGACTATCAGGAGAGCATCGGCGCCAAGGACGGTCACCATCCCGCCCAAACCAAGGGCGTCTTCTCTCGAGCCGTCCACCTGAAAGTGGAAGATACAGCTTCGCTCTGGAACACTCCGAGACTCCCGGGCTGGGACGATGTGAGCAAAGAAAAAGGCAAAGCCGCAGCTGCGGACAAGCCTGTGCAAAGCATGGTTCAGACGCCCGACCCAGGAAGCCACAAATGCAAATCGTGTGTCGTAGGGGAGCGGAAGAAGAAGAAAAAGGTCCACCTAGTTATCTTGACCCACGGGCTGCACAGCAACCTGGGGGCTGACATGCTATACATCAAAGAGAGCATTGACGTTGCTGCTAGACAGGCGCGGATAGATGCCAAGGCTAGGCGGGCAAAGGAACGAGCGGCCAAGAGGGAAGCCAGTACCGAGCCTAGATTCGAAGATGCAAAGCAGGGCGACGACGACGATGAAGAGGTCATTGTGCGCGGGTATCCGGGAAACGCTACTAAAACCGAAAAGGGGATCAAGTACCTTGGCAAGAGATTGTCAAGATATATTCTTTCCATGACCTATCCCGATCAACCCTTTCTTCCTACTGGTAAAGGAGCGGTTTGGGGTCCCGCCGAGTCTATGAAAGGCGACCACAGCCACCGTCACCACGGCTCTCCTGACGCAAAGGCGTCGCAAAACAATAGCACCATCCAAGCCCATGTTGCCAAAGCTAAGCAGGACGTTTATTGCAGACATTATAACATAACAAGCATTAGCTTCGTTGGGCACTCTCTTGGCGGTCTTATCCAGACGTATGCTATCGCATACATTCAGAAGCACTCTCCCGATTTCTTTAATCTTATTAAGCCAGTCAACTTCATCGCCTTGGCATCGCCATTTCTCGGCTTGAGTAACGAAAACCCTCTTTACGTCAAATTTGCACTTGACTTTGGTCTAGTCGGGCGAACAGGCCAAGATCTTGGTCTCACCTGGAGGGCCCCGACCATTGCTCGAAGTGGATGGGGCGCCATTGTAAGCAACCTGGGAGAGTCGGCACACAAAAAGGTATACGGCGAGGCGCAAGCTGAGTCGAAGCCTCTGCTACGCATTCTGCCTACTGGCCCTGCACATGTGGCCCTCAAAAAGTTCAGAAATCGAACAGTCTATTCCAATGTTGTCAATGATGGCATTGTCCCTCTTCGCACAAGCTGTCTGTTATTCTTGGATTGGCAAGGCCTTGGTCGTGTCGAGAAGGCTCGGCGGGATGCCGGCTTGGTCGAAACTGTTGTTGGCTTCGGGTGGGCAGAGTTGACGGGCACAAGCATGCTGACCCCCCGACAAAAGCAGAGACTTGCATCGGATGAACAGACGCAGCATAGTGACTCCGGAACAAGTACGCCAATAGGCAGCATGCGCCAGGTTCCGCAGCCTTCTGATGATGCCATGGACGAGGATGACCGAGCAAGCATCCGGTCAGTGCCTCGAACCTTCAACGGAGACGACGATTCTCCATCCGATACTGGTGTTGACGCAGCTCAAGCCCCACCGTTGGCCGGCTTCTTCAATTTCTTCAAGAGTAATGAGCCTCCCAGGCCCAAAGTGACTTCTGCAAAACAAAAGAAGATTCTGCGCCGCGGTCAGACAATACCGATCAACGGTTGCGACACGGCCTACTCGACCACCACCACCACCACCACGACGATCACCACCACCACTGACAGGAGCGACAGAAAACCTGGCAAAGCGACGACAGGGCATGAGATGGAAGAGGAGGTGGATGGGATGACTGCACCGCCCAAAACTACATTCTTCGAATCCGCCGGCGATCTTCTCAACCCCAGCCTGCCCAGCAAAGAATACCTGCTTGATCCATCCAAGCGTCCCCGAACAATTTTCCACGACCGTGTATACCACCCAAGTGATATACCCCCTCCGCCCATGAAAAAGCGGCCGTCAACTCTTACCCGTCGTAGGACGTCGGGGAAGATGTCTGCAACGTCGCAGCGGTCTACGCAAAGCGACTCATCTTCGCCTCATCCTTCAATCAACCACGCTGATTCCATGGAGCCGTCGGCGAGGGATCAGGACGACTCTGTCAATAGCAAGCCAGACACATATCGGGTTGAGGTGGTGGACGGTTCGAGCATGCGGGTAGAGGAAAAGATTGCCCGAGGTTATCATCGTGATCTTTCCTGGCGAAAGGTGCTGGTAGAGCTGGAACCGGACGCACACAACAACATCATTGTGCGCCGTATGTTTGCGAATGCTCACGGCTGGCCTGTCGTCAAGCATTTGGTGGACGCCCACTTCAGTGACTCGGAGGCGGCACGGATGCGAGATGATGAGGAACCAAACGTAGAGCGGGCATTTGCATCTCAGCGATCTCCCGATGCTGACGGCCGGGAAGTCAAACAGTTGGGCCAACTTGGTCAAGAAGGCGAGGGCAACCCCGAGTCATCGGAAGAACCAAGCGACAGTGGGACCAGCGAGGCGCGAGAGGCGCGAGAGGCGCGAGAGGCTCTGGACGAGGTGCCCGAATTGCGGACGAAGTCAGACGGCGATCTCTTGCCATTGCCGCCGCCTCGTCTCGGATCGTCAGATAGGGCTGACTCCATGACTTGGAGTGAACGAGACTGGGTGGACAGCGAAGACGAGAGCGATGTCGAAGCGCATAAAGAAAAACAGAGGCAGCAGTCTACGCAGCCGACAAAGGGCGGGGCGCAACAAGAGCGGCTCAGCCCATCATCGTCGTGGAAATGGGCTGAGAAAATCGTGGGCAAGGGGTCGACCAGGAGCCGGAGGGAAAGCCCGAAACCCGGTGAAGGCCGATGAAGCACTAGCTGATCGGGCCGGACGATGGAGAGACAGATGTGCCTTGGATGAGACATGCCTCATGCAGCAGATAGCACTACGTACTAGTACTTGAATAATATCATGGTCTAAAGGGAAATGACGAAGTTGTGCATTGGTCACATGGCAAACACGTTGAATCGGTGTCAAAGTGACCACGGCGGAACTGTATGTGACAGATCAGAGACATGGCGGGCTCCGAAAGTCGCGCAATTCAGGCAGCAGGTCAAAGCAGATCGGAGCAAACCGTGAGTAGAGGGGACATGAGTCACGACAATGCTACTGGTCGCCAGATGAATGTACATTTGTCGTGCTCTTCTGATGAAAGCTGTGAGTTGAGCGTCAAATGGTGCGCTGTGCGCCACCGACAAAGAAGACGTGGTCTCTCGGCTGCCAAGAATGTCATTTGTCAAGTTGGCTCTGGCCAAGGAGGAAGCGAATGCGTTTTGAAAAAAGAAAAAAAAAATCACGGCTTCAAAAGAGAACTCGACGACGAGGAGGGCAAAAAGCGAGGTACAATGGTGGGGTTGATACCACCTCGGATGGACAGACGGGGAATCGAACCCCGGACCACTCCCAGTCGGATCTGACAATGCACGAATGCTAAGGGAGTATTATACCACTAAACCATCCGCCCAGGAGGTTGTTGGAGAGAGTGGCGTTATACTTTAGCATATCGACACGATGAGAACCGCAGCCACTCCCCGTTGGCTCGGCCGAGTTGTCATGTCGTGTCACTGGTAGTCGGATCGCAGGACATGTCCGGGTTGTGTTGTGTCCCATATTGGTGCGTCCGGAAGCGCCACGATCCAGACGCATGATGTCGTTTCGGGAACAGGGCGTGGATAATCGTTCCGAGCTCAAAAAAGGGTGTCTGGCTGCGACTCGACTCGCTCAGCATCTGTTCCATTGCTTCGTTTTCTAATAAACGGGCGAGCCTCGCGCTCTACTTACCCTACCTACCCTGTAGGTTCTCGCAGTTGTGGGCAAGACAGGGCAAGGGACCAGGGAGACCGGCGGAACACGGAAATATCACGGAACACGGACCACCACGGACCACGGACCACGGACCACGGACCACGGACCACGGACCACGGACCCAGAGGTGAGGACAGCACGGCCCAACGTCACAAAGAACTCACAAAGCTGGCTGGCACACTGTCACCGAGTACCGGGACTGTGTTGACCGTGACATGGCAGAGTTCCACAAGGGCTCTTTGTAATTGCTGCCAAACCACGGGCCGGGAAATGAAGCGGTGCGACCAAGGCCGGCGCGCATCAACGACAACCAGCAAGATGCTGTGACGGCCTCACTGTTGGTAGGGGTCCCTGCCAAGGTTCTCTCTCGGCTCCGGGTCGCCCGATTCTCGCCCAACGTCGAAGGGGCTTCTTGATAAAAGGCCTCGAGAAGCCGCCGACTGACTCGCAAGCGCTGGCTGCAAGACGGTGGACTGACTGCGCACATGCGTCGAAGACGGCGTGGAAACGGGACTGGGCAGCACCTTCCGCTTCGGCAGCCCGGTCGAACAAATGTCTGTTTTGTGCCGCGGAAGGCGCGACTGAGCCGCAGCTTCCAATCAATTCCAGTCTCTCCAAAGAGTGATGAACTTGATCATTCACAGCTGCAATGAGAAGAAGTCTTGACGAGATCATTCCTATAAAAAGGACCGTAGGAACCTCTCTCTGGCTGGGGGTCTCCTCTCTCTTTCCCTCATCTTTTTTGGATATCATCACCACCACCACCATCATCATTGCCTCCCTCCTCAAGCATCACAGTAACGTCAAGCTTGATTCGCGTTTGCTTTGCTCGAGGCTGCGTTCCCCCCTCTTCTCCAGAGAGTGATATATTGCGAGCGACGCTTCCTTGCCCCTGCCAACAAAAACAGCCTGGACCTGTCAGCTTCCCCCTTCTTCTACCGTACCAACGACACGGAACGTGCCCCAGGCCCGGGTTGCTTGGGCCGCCCCTCAAGGAAAAACTGCGACGACGAGAAACAGTCCAGCTTTTCTGCCCAAAGAAGACGTTGAGTCATATCGAAAAGCGCGCAGACAAGAAACAAGAGTGCTGGATCTGGTTCGTGGAATAAAATTAAAAAAAAAAAAAACCCCCCAGAGCAAAAAACAGCAAAAACCGAGTCCAAAACAAAGAACCTCTGTGCCACCATTCCACGACGAACATGGCCATGAATACCCCGTCTTCGCGCAGTCTCGGCACCTGTAACCAGCTTGCACCGCGAGCCTATGTACAGCAAGTGTTTTGCTTTCCAATCGACGAGCAGCTGAGCGACTTTAGCGAGCTGTGCGCTCACATTCAACGAAGTCTCAGCCTTGCATGTTCTCATCTCCCTCACTTTGCAGGGACGGTATGGTGTGCCCCGTTAGACAAAACAATGTCCATCTTGGTAACAGAGGAAGATGCAGTGACTTTCAAGTTTTTTGACAGACGACAATGTGAGAAGGAGGAGTCGTTTGGCTGGAGCTATCCCGAGCTCAAGGCACAGGGTTTCCCCTGCAAGGCATTTGTAGGGCCCTTGTTCAGACTGCCGTATAACTTGAAGGAAACCACGATCAAAATACCTGTTACTGTGGTTCATGCACACGTTATCCCAGGCGGCGGACTCTTGCTGTGCTTCTACATCCACCACTCTGTTACGGATGGTCAGGGCATACACAACTTCATCTCGACCTTTGCTGATTTCACCCTCCGCAACGAGACGGGCGTCGAGAACGGTGTCGCCGAGAACAGCGTCGTCAAGAAGAAGAGGGTACGGTACCGGGTCGCCAAGAACCTTGTCTCCAAGAAATCTTTCGTCAAGAACGATGGCCCTCATCCTGCGTACTTGAGCTTGCTTGAGGATGTTGTCGCGAGCGGTGTTGCAAACGGCGCCGAGAATCACCAAGCCAGGTCTGAATATCCCACCGACATAGACGTGGACATACCCAACTACCACACAGCTGCTTTACTCGAGAAGTTCTCTTTTCAAGAACTCATGGAGCAATGTCCCGAATACACCCTTCTTTCCAAGCCGACGGGACCAACCATGCCATACAACCGCCCAGAACGGGATCCACCGCTTCGCGACGTGACCAAAACGGGCCGCATATTCAAGTTCAGCCCGGAAAAGATTGGAGCACTTCGAGCCATGGCGCAAAATTGGACCGACAGCCGTGTTAGTACGTTTGCCTGTCTGGCGGGTCTTACATGGTCCTTCTGTACCGCCGCACGAGTCGATAGGTACATTGAAAATGAGCGTGGCGTCGCCGGCGAGACAAGTCTTCTCGTCCCAGTAGCTTGGACAAGGAGGGCATTCCGAAACGAACTGCCTGGATATGCAGGCAACGGGGTTTGCATGGCCAGGACCTGCGCCGACATGGACACTCACTTGGCGATTGCTAACGGGAAGCCAAGCGCAACGGCGTCGGTTTCGGCGGCGACAAAAGAAGAGCAGCTGGGCAGACTGATGTGCTCCATCGACACGGCAATAACCGCTATTGACGACGGATTCGTGGCGACACGGACGGCCATGTTTCGAGCCGCCAAGGATGCTCGATTGATTGGCCTCAATCTTGATTCCCGATCCCCTCGGGACTTTATTGTGAACTCGTGGCGCCTTTTTGGAGCCGAGGATGTATTTTGGTTTCCGGGGCTGAAGGCCGAGGGCGAGTCAAGCTCCCGAGGAAGGACAGCTGATGCGGTGCGTCGCTCGCAGCCAATTTGGGGTATGGAGGCCGGGCTTGTGCTGCCAGGGAAGCGAGATTCGGATTACGAGATATTGGTGACGCTGGACGAGGCGTCGATGATGCGACTGTTGGCCAACGAGGAGTGGAACAAGTGGGTGGGCGATGCCGAGACGATTGAGTAGCGAATAACGAGGGAGGCGGATGGCGGCCGGGGAATGGCGGATCAGGATATACCGGACATGTTGGACGTTTTCTGGAGACCAGTTGGCTGATGGTCGCATATGGGATGTAGGAGAATGCAGATGAATTGCTCTTTCCTAATTAGGTAATATATATGCAAGAGTTAACCCTAACCCTAAGCAGTGACTTTTAACATTCAGGCTCCACTAAAGTCTCCACTAGCAATGGTCAGGTCAGCTCAGGTAGGCGAGCAATGGTCGGGTCATCTACACTCTCGAGGAGAGGAAGGCAAGATTGCACCGAGATGAGATTCCCTTGCGCCATGACGTGACTGAACACGGGAGGACGGAGTAGGGAGCAGGGAGCGCCACGGTGTAGTTGGTAGACGTGACGTGAACGCATTGCTGCTGCAGCGGCCGGTCCAGTCGACCTTGACCTTGTCGTCGTCGTCTGTCGTCATGGCGCGCGGCCGCCGCCTAGCGCCAACGTCGCACCGCCTGGCTTCAGTCTTCGCAAACTCGGAGCTTGCAATGTTCCCTCCCTTCAACCCACAGCCACAGGCCCTGCTCGTCGACAGGCCCTACAGTCCTGCACCCGCCGCCGCTTCACGGCCAGACCGAGACGCAGACTCAGAAGATTCTCCAGTTCGCGCCGCCATGGACGAATAACCGGGCCAGCCACCCAGCGCAGCGCCCTGCAAAGAGCACGGCGGCACGTCCAACTTGCCAGCGCGAGAAGCCCGGCCGGCCGACGGAGAAAGCGAGAAAACACCGGCACACAGACAGCGAAGACGAAACGAAGACGAAGACGAAGACGGGGAATAAAAATAAAAATAAAAGAGCCGTCTCTCCTCGGTCCTCGGTCCTCGGTCCGCAGTGCCGCCCGCACAGAAAACATGCGCATCTTCCTCCTCCCGCTCTCCACGCGGCGCACCTTCCTCTACGCCCAGCGCCTGCACGCGACGTCGCCGTCATCGCCGCCCAACAAGACGTCGCTGCTCGACCGCGGCGCCGCCCTGGCCGCGCGCAAATGGGCCGAGTGGGAGAAGAAGCCGTCCGGCTGGCAGAGGAGGACAGTCGACTACGGCAACCACGCGTTCCGGCGGATCCCCTACGAGGAATGGGGCCTCAAGAGCGTGCCGCCGCTCTCGACGCGCCGCCAGCAGGACGAGGTGCAGGGCGGCGAGACGGTCCAGCTAGTCTTCCCGGGGAGCGTCCTGCGCGAGGAGCACGTGCTCGAGGCCGCGGCCCGGCTGGCCGGCGAGAGGGACGGCCTGCACCGCCGCCGCCTCGCCTGGTGCCTCGTCGGGATGCCCATGACGCTGCCGTTTGCCCTGGTGCCCATGTGAGTGCGGCCCTAACCCTAACCCTAACCCCCTCTCCCTTCTCCCTTCCCCGGGCCTCGTCCCCGTGTGCGGTGCCGGGATCGCGCGGCCATGCCGAACTGCTGCTGACACGGCACTGCGGCGACGACAGAGTACCCAACCTGCCCTTCTTCTACCTCGCGTACCGCGCCTGGTCGCACTGGCGCGCCGTCGCCGGCGGCAGACACGTCCGGTGGCTCGTCGAGCAGAAGCTGCTGACGCCCACGCCGTCGCCTACCCTCGACGGGCTCTACCGCCGGGCGCCTAAACCTGTGGCGCCGACCGCGCCGGGCGACACGGCCGGGGAGCGCATGCTGTTGACGCGGGAGCAAGTCCGCTCGTTCTCGGAGACGCTGGACATTCCCGCGCTGGAGATTGAGCTGGAGAGGGCGATATGGCAGGTCGAGCGGGCGCTTCTCCACGCCGACGGGCGAGACGAGACGCAGAAGCACCTCCACGGCGCACCCGCAAATGACAATGTCGAGAGGCGAGATTCAAAAGAGAAGAAGCAATGACCGCCGGGGTCCGTATAGATTAGGACCAAGCCCCCACCCATGAGTATTAGCATTAGTGTTATGACTTCCAAGCATCACCATCGTCCATCATTCAGGAAACGCCCGTCAAACTATCTTGTGCACAGCAAAGAGACCCTGACATCAACATGCTCGCTGCTGAGACTCTCATCGAGACCACCACAGGCGCCGGGGCTGCCGACATCGTCTTGATCATACGATTCACCTCGTGCGCGCAACAATGCTCAAGTCAAGTCCACTTAGGCGTTATTAAATCTTGTACCTGTATAATGCTCCGCATAGTGCCAAAACAAAGGCAAATCACATAACAGCTTTGCCGTTGTGCCAAGAACAACAAGGCATTATATATGTCAAAGCGAGTGACCAATGCCGTCTCCAACGCCTGTTCTCGTTTCTGAGAGTGTGTTACCCAACACGGTGATGCATGCAGTCGTTTCTTCCCTTTCTGGGAAGCCCAAGTAATTGAATCTCTCTACAGTTGTCAATTCTCCACCCCCAATCGGCCGAGTGAGCTGCTTTCAGCTTATTCCGTGATAAACGTCGCCTCCATAAATAGCTGGCCCTCTTCGGTAATTTGCTCATCCCCAATCTTGAGCTTGAGGGTCATCTTTGGTGTATACTACAATTTGTTAGTTGAGGATTCCAACTACGCTTGACGGGATTGGGCAAGGTTTTTTCTTTGGTGGGAAAAAAAATAATTAAAAAGAGAAGAGAGAAAAGAGAGAAACCGCGCCAGCATACCTGGTAAATGTACGGCTTCGTACCGGCGGCGGCGGCGACGAGCGTTTTGACAAAGCCAGGTACCTCGGCCATGACATCCACGCGGTCCGTCCGGCCTCCTAGAGGGCCCTCCAGGACGGCGCTGACGGGCTTGGCGTCGGTGCTGTTGCCCGTCCACTCAAACTTGACAGAACTGGGCTCGGGCCACTCGTTCTCCGAATCCTTCTTTACGTCGGTATGGATAGCCTCGTGGCCGGGGCCGGCGGTGATGATCTGACCGTCCTTCACGATGCCGCCGACATTGACCAGTGTGGAACCGTACGAAGGCGGGGTTGTGAACTCCATCATGATGGCCGAGTAGTTGGGGCCCTGGAAGTTGGCAAAGTTCCATTTGCCGGCGGCGTGGTGTGGCTTCATGCCCTGCAGGGCAAACGAGTACATGGCCTGACCCTTGAAGTCGATGGCTCCATCAGGAGTGGTGATGGTGCCCTCGGCAGCACACCGGGGCCAGAAGGCGTGGCGCAAGGTTCCCCAGGGGTTCTCGAGGTCGGTGCCATACTTTGTCGTGCCGCTCTTGCCGGCCTTGAAGCCGGGGGCAGTCCTGGTGATCTTGAGGTTGACAATGGACCTCGGGTCGTTCATGCTCTTGATGGTGTATTCATTTCCGTCTTCAGAGAGCTCGAGCGCGCAGTCGTCGGCATAGCAGGAAGTCTTTTCCTCGTTGAATTCGAAGTTGTTCAGAGGGTTTGAGCACCACAGGTGGGGTTTGGAGGCATCTTTAGAGAAGACCTTGGAGTTGAACTGGCAAGTCGTTCGCACGCCGCTGAGACGCAAGGCGCGTTAGTAAAAATACTCTGACCGCGACTTGTCGTGACTATACACGTGTTTCTGCGCAGGACCCGGGCGGACATGACATACGCAACGTTGCTGTAGATGACCTGTGCCAGGCCGATGTGACCGTCATCCGACACCAGGTAGAAGCTCTGGGTCTCGACACAGGTCGACTCCATGGCCACCCACTTCAAGTCATGGCGGGTGAGCTCGGTAAAGGGAGTCTCGTTGGCTTCCTCGGCCACGGAACGGATGGCCGAAGGGCCGTAGATGGGCTCCTGAGTGCCGGCTACGTTGGCCAACCTAGGATGGCGGAGCAAGAGCAACAAGAGATGGTTAGCTGGCGAGGTTCGTGACGCACGTTTGGCGGACGGCGGCGGCGGCACGACTCGGTAGAGTATGAATGAAGCAAAGCGGCGTGGAGGATGGCCAAGAGACCGACATACTGTTGTTTTGCCCAACTGAACATTGTAAACTCGGCAGCGTGTTGTGCGCAAGGAAGAGTGGAGGAGTGAGGGGTGAGGGATTTAGGATGATGGCATGCGCGTGAGGAACCGGAGGACGCAGAGGTAGAAGAAGGTGGATGAGTGATGAGTGAGTAACGTTACGGAGTATAAGGATGAGGATGGGAGAAGACGGGCACTGGGGTCGGAGACTAAAATAGACCAGCATCGATTGACGTGACGTGGGTTATCTAAGTAAGTTCCTGGAGCATCTACAGGCCAAGTAACTACCTACCTAGGTACTTGGTAGGTACTCGAGTACCTGGGCAGTACTTGAGTGGCTGCTCCGCACTGCTGGGAACAACAGCCACAGAGCCGCAGCATTCGGGTGGGCGCCTCCGAGTAAGTACCTGGCCAAGTAGCGAGTAGGCGTCGAGTACTTGAGTACGTAGCAGTCGTCGTCAAATTGATGATTGATCGTATTCGAACGAGCGGTGGGGCTGCCGCTCTGCCGCCCTTGGCAAGCGATGTACGGAGTCCGGGCTCTTGTCCTCCGTGCCGCCAATCATTCCAGCGGTACTCCGTGCTAGGATTGCAGATTACAGCACACCGGGCCAACAGCTTTAGGCGCACGGGACCACGGTTAGCACCCGAGTTTACGAGGTACCTGCTGGCTGGCTGCTCAGTGCTCACTGCTGAGTCCTGACCCCGAATGCCGACGCCGTCTCGCGATTTTTGCTTGCCCAGTTCATGTGTCCATGTCCATGAGTCGACATGCCGTATCCAACGACCTTTGCCACCGTGCCTTTTCTTTCCCTCGAAACCCCGTGGTTTTTCTCCTCTCCCCAACATTCGTGAGCTGCTTTCTTGCATCTTGTTGCCCGAGCCGCTGCTTCCTTCCAGCATTGGCCCAGCCTTCAGCCGTTGGCCACAACCACAACTGCTCACGGCTCAAACGCGATTCTTGTCCTTCCGCTTCACCTGAAAAGCAACGTTCGCCGAACTCGCTCTTCAGCTCCGCCTACTTCCTTCGTTGCTGCCTAGTCCTCCTGGTATCGCGTTGTCGAGCTTCGCCTGTCCCGACCAACATCACCTCACTGTCGAGAGGTGAGCGCGCGATCCGGGACCACCCACCCGCTCCCTGACCGCGATTGATTGGGGATTCCGTCCAACAACATAGCTTGAACCCACGGACGTTCCTGACACTGATTAGCATCATGGAGGAACCATGCACTATACCACAAGTGGTCGAGCCCATCTCGCGGCCCAGTTCGACCTCGACTTCGGCGTCGGCAAATCTGCAGCAGCTCCCTGCCGTCTCTGCGCTCGCCGTGAGCAACGCTGTGCAGAGTCCGCCGCAACTCAAGTAGGCTTTTTTTTTTTTTTTTTTTTTTTTTTTTTTTGGGTTTGTTCCCAGACGCGGGATGTGCCAAGCCATCTCAATGCCGGTTTGGACTTCCCCCTTGGGGGAGGCGCTGCATGCTTTGCTGGTCGAGAGATCCGGAGCCGCTGGTTTTCGCTTTCAAGCGTGCCGCATCAACATTCGGAATATCTAGCTGATGACTTCTACCTAGAGCTACCGCGGCGCCGCAGAATCCAACGTACACTGGCGCCACACCACCGGCTGCGATGAATGGCAATGGCAATTTGGTGAGTTTGACGGCCCCGACACGATGCCTCAACACCCAGCCCCAATCGCATACACCAACATCCAACGAAGCCGGAAAGCAACGACGTGCCTTTTTTGGATGTTCCATATTACAGGCGATGCTTCGTTGTCGGTATGGGCATGATGGCTCCGTCATCGCGCCAGATAAGAGTGGGTCACGTGCTGCATCGTGGGTCATCCATCCTGGTATACGGAGTACCTTGTACCACTTGGCCGCTTTCGCCAAACGTGGCTTGCTTATCGTGTCTTATCAGTCGGGCGCGTGCGGGAGACCAAAAGTTTTTCTTTTCTCTGCATCGTCGTGCACGTCGCCTTATCGATCACGATAAGTCTTATTTATCGCCCTGCCATCTCCCCCCGCAATCACCCACGCACTCACCAGCGCACCACCGCCAATATGATGGCCACTAACACTTCGCCCACGCAGCCGACGTGCCAAAATTGCACCACGTCGACGACTCCCTTGTGGCGTCGCGATGAATTTGGCTCCGTGCTCTGCAATGCCTGCGGTCTCTTCCTCAAGCTGCACGGCCGGCCCCGGCCCATCTCCTTGAAGACTGACGTTATAAAGAGTCGCAATCGCGTAAAAACGATTCGACCCGATCTTGCGGCCAAGAAGAAGGTAACTCTGCAGTTGCGCATTCAACCCCGTCGCCAAACCATTTTAACATTTTCTTTTCCTCTCTCTTTTCCCTTTGCGATTAGGCCCACCAACAGCAGGCACAGAACTTTGGTCTCGGCGCCGACGTGAATGGTGCCGACCTTTCTGCACAGAATGCTGCCGCCGCCGCCGCCCAAGCTATTCGTCGAACGTCGCAAAAGTCCAACGGCAACGAGGGGTCTGATTGCCCAATCTCTCGCACCGGCACGCCTTCCATGTACAACCAGGGGCTGCCGTCCTTCATGGTCGATGACCCATACCAGGGAACTGGTTTCAACGGCACCTCCGAGAATGGCGACCGCGACGCGCCGCAAACTCACGAACAGCTGATTGCTCACAACTCTAGTCTCAAAACCAGAGTCAGCGAGCTCGAAGTCATCAATGAGCTCTTCAGGGGCCGGTTAAGCCAACTCGAGCAACAAGAAGCAGCCGCCCGACACGGCCAAGAAGTTGCCGGTGTCGAACAGACGCAGCTCAGAACGCAGCTGGATGCGAGCCAGGAGAGTGTTGCCCTGCTGCAGGCCCAGCTCGAGGATAGTCACCGCCGGGAGAATAATTTGAAACGACGGCTGGACGAGTTGGAGCTGGAGCTGAAAGCAGTCAAGGATGCCCTCGGAGGTGACGTGGAGCGTCCAAGCAAGAAGCCTCGCGCTGTGTATGATGCGCCTGCAGCAGCTCCTACGCCAACGCCCGAGACGCCGAAGCCCGAGGAAGAACAGCCAGAACCACAAGCCAACCCCCAAGCAGAGGAGCCTGAGGACACCGTTATTGTGGAAGAGGCAATGACGGAAGCGCCGGCTGTCCAAGAACCGGTTGCCGAAGAAACTATCGACGGGGCCACTGAAGAGGCCAATGAGACGGCCGAGGAGGCTGCAATCGAAGACGGGTCTCCTGCAGCCTCGGCGTCCTGAACCAAGGCAGCATAGCGCGTCCATGATGACGTCTCTTCTCCTCGAACACGGCGACGAGTCGCACGCCAAGGGCGTGTCCCTGATTTACGTGGTTTTTGCCTGCTTGCTGACCTATGCGATACATTACATGTAATAATTTGGCATGCTACGAGGGGAGACTACTTGCCGGCCCTGGAAGCATGCAGCAACAACAATGTGGACAGTCGCGGATAACATGGCTGTTTTGTATTATTTATTGATGCGCATCATGCCCTCTCACTTTACCTTTTTCTTCTTATCTTCTTTCTCTTCTTGGTCATCAACCGTCTGGCAAGGCCTCATGTGGACGGGATCTCAAAAAAACAAAAAGGCGCCCGGGAGGGGGAGCAATTGAATTGATACCATTAGATAGCTTTGGACGAAGGCCATGTTCGGGCCGTGCTAGCAGAGTCGCCAGCGACAGGGTGTGGGAGACATGGGCGTTGTCGGCGTACGGGATCTTGGGGTATCGAGTAGAGCGTGTCGCATAAAAGTGCTCAACCATGAATCCAAATCCATCAACGATGAGGCCCAGTTGACTTCAAGTTGACTCTGTGTTTGAACTCGCACCTCTCATCGGGCCGTTGGGCCGACAAATCACTGCCACCGACTGACTCTGTGGCTTCTGTTTGCCTCACTTTCGACTCACCTTCGACGTCACATGACGCGAGAGCCGTTTGTCGATGCTGCACGGGCTCGGAGAAACTATTCCCCTTCAACCCCCCGGCCGCATCCATTACCCCCGCACATCCCGCCTCGCCTCGCTTTCCACCAGCTCAAGCTCAAAGCTCGAGCTCAAAGCTCAATCGTCAATCGTCAATCGTCAATCCCCAATCCGACCGGCATCGACGACACCGCCCGCAACAAAAAATGCCGCCCACCCGACCCGCACGCGGCGGCCCAGGCCGGTCCGGCCGCGACGCAGCCAAAGGCGTCAGCGGAAAAACCGTCTTCAGCAGCACCGCCAGGGCCGTGAGGCAGTAAGCAACGCCCCCCTGGTGTTGGCAAGCTTCCAACCCACAATCCCCATCTAACCCCGCGGCCTCTTGTAGCCGTAAAATCTTGCGCGACACCATAGACGGCATCAGTACGTTTTGGCCCCCCTCCCCCCCCCAAAACCCTTCCGCCAGTCGACAGATCCAGACCCAGAACCAAATCACCAACAGCGCCGCAGCAAAACCCGCCATCCGGTACACTTCCCACCGCGAGCCCTTCGCACCCGCCAGCCGGCCGCAACTAACGCAGCGCCAGGCGACTCGCCCGCAGAGGGGGCGTCAAACGAATCTCCGCAGACATATACGACGAGTCGCGCAAGGTCCTGCGCCTCAAACTCGAGCAGGTAGCTCTCGGCTAGACTCTTGACACTTCCCCCCCAAGGTATGCGACCGGGTCTGCTGACGAGACGACGCCAAAGATACTATATATATGCGCGCAGTATGTCGAGTATCGAAAGGCAAAGACGGTCACAGCCGACGATGTAAGCCCCCCCCCCTCTTCCTCCTGTGCATAGTGTGCAAGGTCCCCTGCCGTTGCCGAATTGCTGACAGCTCGCGTTACGTGTAGGTCATTTTTGCGTTGCGCAAACTAGGTCGGCCGATTTACGGGTTCGACTCGGACCAAGACAGGAAAAAGTGATGGCCCGCGTGTTGTTCTTGCATCGATGAAGGCTCATGTTACAAGAAATTTTTTTTCTTCAAGGGCCGGTGCAAGGAATGTTTGGGCTTGCCCTCATCTTTGATTTATATTTGCTTCGAGTGCGTGGCCATGCCAGGCCGCACGGCGTTGGGGAGACCCGGTTGAGACATTCTCGTTGTTGAGTTGGCTTTATTGGCTCGATTCCATCTTGTCGAGACGGTATTGCTTGAGTTGCTTGTGGGTGTGGGCGCGCGTCAGCCGCGGTTTTCTGCCTAGGATTCGCTTGGTCATGAGCTTCACCTTGTTTATTTGTTCATGGAGGCTATATTGAGCATTTGGCTTACTAATCACAAGTTCTCCAAGAAGCATGCTAGTCAGTCGTTTATGAGACGAACGTGTCACAAATTAACGAATGTCATTTGAAGGCTGGGGTATCAAGGAATGACTAAAAAGCAACCGCCAAGTTCGAGATCCAAAATCAATCAGCAACACATGCACACAGATCGTTCTCTTGGACATCACAGCATCATCATTACCTCTTCTTCCTCCTACCAGGATTCCAATCCGCCACGGCACCCTCCAAGGCCATGGCAGCACGCACCTCATCCTTTCGAAACGGCTTCTTAAACATGGCCGGCAGTAGCATGGTGCTATTGGCATGCTCGAACGCAAATCCAACCTGCGCGTCCTTTCCACATCTGTCCCTGACCAAACGGACCGCCTCGTCGAGTAACTTTCTGCCGATGCCTTGACGGCGACACTCGGGTTTCGTTGTCCACGCTCGGATGACGCCTTTGCCGCCGCGTAGACTCGCGCTTCTGCTGCGGCTCTTGCGCCTGGGCCTGGTGGCGGGCGTCCGCTTCGGCTCGAGGCGCACAATGACGGCGCCCACGAGTTCCTCTCCCATTCTTGCGCCGAGAACCATGTCGTCTTCGCCACCAAAATCGGAGCGCAGCCAGCCCTCACAGCTTATCCTCTCTGCGAGCGTGTCATAGCCGCGTGCGAGGACGTGGACGGCGGCCATGTACATCATTGTGATGCCGCTGACAAGCATAAGAGCTCGACTCGCGTCCCTGTTCGGTATGTAAACGAATTGGTATATGGCAACGTATGCGGCTGTGGCCGCAGCGAGACAGAGCGGGTGCAAGACGACGGCTTTGAGGGCGTGATGGCGCATTTCGGAGACTGAGTCAGCGACGAGGCGGAGGCCGTCGAGCTTGTCATCTCGAGTATCGAGGGCATCGAGCGACAGGGGAGGGATATCAACGAGAGGGGCGAGCGTTTCATTGGGAACAGCTTGAGGAGCCGGCGACGGCGGTTGGACTTGGCGTGGTTGAGGACAATACGGTTCCAAATATGGCGTGTTGTGGCTGGAGGAGAGTGCTGACGGGGACAGGGCGAGATTGGCGCGCAGAAAAATGAAGAATGCTACAGGGTGGATTATTAGCCGAGGCAGACGGTACGACAGGGCCAAGTAAGCATGGGAAGAAAGACGTGTACGGAGTATGTGTGTGTGTGTGTGTGTGTGGTGTGCCTGCCGGTTGGTTCGTGGCCAATAAATACGAGTGTCGGGATAAACTTGCTTGTCGGGGCACCGCCTGGCTGGTTTCAAGTTGATAAAGATGCCCACACGACCAAGCAAGCATGATGCGACGTCGAGCACGTGCAGCCCCCTAAACAAGCTCCAGACTGCCGCAGGGGGCGCTCAGACCGGAAACCTGCACGTCGAGGAGAGGACATCAGGATCCAGGACATGTCGAGGTCGGGGACCGGGGCTCGACCAATCGAAGTGAATCAGGGTTGGATGGGGCGTCGAGGGGAGGCATAGTCAATGCTGTCATGATCGGCCGCGGGCCAGAAGCAGGAGGGAGAAGGGGGAAAGGAAGAGAAATCAACAAGGAGAGAGAGGGAAGAGAGAGGCGGAAAGAAAGAGAGGAAGGAAGGAAGGAAGGAAGGAAGGAAGGAAGGTGCTTGCTTACCTGCACTGCTGCGCAACCCCGGCACGACCCCGACACGCTGGGCAGTCGACGTCTGGCCGCAGTTGCTCAGATCCAGCTCTCGCACGCACGCACGTTCCATGGCCTTGGCCTTGACCATTCCTCCCGCAAGAGGCGGCAGAGGGTGTTGAAAAACCGACGAAAAAATAAAGACGACAGTAAAAAGTATAAAAAATAAAATAAAAAAAATGTGTGGCAGATTAGATCGCGTACTCCGCCGTGTCTAGACGGGAGCAAACGCAAACGCATGCCATGTGCCAGCTGGGCTGCACTGCCTGTCCCCAACAGAAACCTGCAGGTATCACGGACAGGAAGCAGAGAAATCAACCGAGAGAAAGAGAGGAGAGAAAAGGAAAGAGGACAGGAATACTCGCGAGCAGGAGTCAAGAAAATACAAAAGCAAAGGACAGGAAAAAGAGCCAGTGACGAATCTCAGATATGGAACCGCAAACCCCAAACCAGGCAGCCGGTTTGGCTTTTGGTTTGGCCGGCGCCACCCCCGGGTCTCACTCAGACCGACCTGTGACTCGGCCTTTGCCCGTTTCTCGTCGTCCCTTTTCTTCTTGTCTTTTTTTCCCTCCTCGTCAGGTTTTTGTTCAAACGTTCCCTGCTAACCTGCGTCTCAAAGCCAGACGGCCAACACCAATCTCCACACACCCAGGAGCAAAAGAAAAGGCACGCCGGGTCTGAGTTTGAGTGTTTGTTTTGTGTGTACTACTACTCTGTACGTACGCGGCCGGGTCCAAAAAAGGTGTCGGGGTGGTCTTGGTGCTCTTGTTGTCGGTGGTCAGTGGCCGCTCACTCAACGTGCACCAAGCCGGCGGGCGGCACGCCAAGGGAAGGGACGGGAAGGGAAGGGAAGGGAGGGCAGGGGGACTCACGCCGCGCTTGTTTATTCGAGAGCACGAGAATAGTATTGGAGAGATGTACTTCTTGTGTCTTGTTGCTTGACTCTTCCTGGGGTGAAGCAGAGGGCAAAAAGCGGCGGCGCCAGACGACCTTGTCTTTCCTGCCCGTCTTTCTTCTCGCGTCATACGTACATGACGGCCCTCCCACCACCGAGATGAAGTGAAAATGAATGGGTGTGCTCTCTTGAAATCTGCTTGGAAATCTGCAAATCGGGAGGGCGTATTCGTGCGCCAAGCGGCAGTTTATGCATCTCCAACTCCCATGCGCCGGCGGACAACGGACGAGCGAGACGAGACGAGGGCTGACGACGACGCCCTTCTTTTTTGGCCTCTCCTCTATCTTTGTCTGTCCCTTGCGGTAATGCTCTCATGCCCTGTGCCCCGAAACCGCGGGCTCATTTGTTGGTCACGGCCACGGCCAAGCCCCCAGCCCCATACCGGACTGCCCATCAGAGCCGCCCTTCATCACGCTGATGACAGGCTTCACCGATAAGTGGCCAGAATATAGTTGCTCGGTAGACTGCGGATTTGCCAACAGGGCCCTCTCTTTCTCTTTTCTCCTCGCTGCGGCTGGCTACTGGCTGTATGTAGGCTGCAGGCTTGCTTGGACGATCAAGAGGCTTGGTTGTTGTGTGCATGCACCACCGCATGCAGTCATGAATGCTCGTCGTGTCCCCCACGCGCCAAACAACTTGACTTCACCACTGCAGAGGCACGGAGTGTCGAAGACTCGACGTTCAGCTGCCGAGCAAGTCGGCATTGAGCGAGTTGAGTGAGTGAGTTCTCCGTCCTGCAGCAAGGCATCATTGATCACTCACGGCTGTCACAGTATGAACAGACCAGCTCCGGCACCGTCGACATGCCGTCTGCCACTATTCAGCACCAGTGCCCCGGACTTTGCAGTTGACATGACGGTAATCATCATATACTAGGCCCTACTGAGGAGCCACCTGTCGACCAGTCGACTCGGGCGACGATAGCTGAGGTGCAGACGACGTGCAGTAGTCGAGACAAGCCGTCGATAACAGACATGCCATCCATTTGCCAGTTTGAAACTCGTAAAGTCAAAAAAAAAGACGTGCGATGCCGAGCTCGCCTCTCATTCGCCAGGTTTAGACATGTACGCGTACGCATATAACTTACGCAGACCGAGGCAGTCAGTCACAAAGGACTCCTCTCTCCGGACTCGTCGGCGCAGCCTCGTGTTTCAAACCCTGCACAATCAATCTGGTTCAGCGTTCCACCTGAGGCATTTTCATTACGGCGCCCTCCTCCCGTCCGAGCCTCCCGTCGGGGTCCCTTGGTGCGTCGCCGTCGCGGATTCGTCAATAACCCGGCATTTCCCATTCCGCCCTCCCTCAATCGCCAACGGTGAGCATCGCCCTCTCGCCCTCTCGTACCGAGCCGTGGCCCCAACTGTCGTCATCCGCGTGACTGGGCCCGCAGGCTGCGGAAACAGCGGGCTGCTGCTCAGTCTGCTGAGGTTGAAGACGACAACGAGGAAGACGTCGACCAGGAACCGACTGTGCAGCTAGCCTCGGTATTTGTCAAGTCCGCAGTGCTCCCTCATGGCGAGCAATGGGCCAAGGGACGCGAGCTGAGAGATGGAATCATCACCTATTGTCAGATGAACTGCATTAAATCAGTGCCAAACGTTCGCTGCCTTGGCCTTGTTCCGAGTGATTGCAAGTCAGCTGCTACTTACAGCCTTTGGCCGTTGGCGGATTCGTTTGCGTTTGTAGCCAACGATGGTTTGATGGATTCAATTGCATGAGCGCGCCGGGCCAAAAGAAATCACTCGACTCTGTCCGCTCAAAGATGTGATCGCAGCGCGATATTGGTTAATCCAACCCCCTTCCGCCGAAGCAGGACTTTTAACAAGTTGCCAGTCGGCGTGATTTCAGCTGGTTGGTTGTCTACTTGGCGCGGCCGTGTCAAGAGGAAAGCTTGGTCCTTTTCGAGGACTCACGCCGAACAAAGCAAAGCACTTGTTGCACGAGGCATGCACGGGCAATTGAGTATCTTATCTATTTCAGTAACCAGCAAACAGGTCGATGAGTAACGCTAAAGCTCGCAAGCTGCCTTGCTTGTAGGCACTGTCAACAATTGCCCTCGGATGTGGTCTTGAGGATGCCCGCGCGAAGACGTTCCCCAACAGCAGATTCTCAAAGGTGATCGTGCTCTTGGTAGCCATGAAGCTTCCAAATTTCGCAGCCGGGGACGTACCAAAGTTGAACATCGATGTCGAGATGTGACTTGTTTCGCCTGCACTCAGGCAGTGTGCTGCTGAGACCTGGAGATGCGGGCCCGCGCAGAAAACTGGTCCGACGTGTCCCTCATGTCCGCAGAAGAGGGGCTGGTGTGGGCGTTGATAGCGTCGCCATCCATGTAGTAGCTCCAGATTTTACACGAGTGGGCCGGGACGAGCGTGGAGAGACGACTCAATGTTGGCGTCGCCGAGCATGGCTCGTTCATTGGACACAAAGTCCTCGTATACGGGGACAAGAGCCTCGGAGCGCAAGTCACAACCGTAGTAGAAGAGGACACTGCCGTTTTTGTGGAAGCTGCCGTCGGCCTTTTCAAAGAACCAGGTCAGGTTCTCATCCTCCTCGCTGATGGTCCAGACCAGAATAGGGTGATCCTTCTTCATCGCGGTAAAGATGTTCTCCACAACATTGCTGAGCCAGCTAGACTTGGTAGTAGTCAGGGTGGTCAGGGTGGCAACAGGTTGATTTTCATCCTGAGGCATAACAATAGCCAGGCACTGCATGGCGTTGTCGTAGTAGGCGGTAAACTTCCTCTGCTTGAGCATGTCGATGAATCGATCAACGGTGGCCTCGGCATCAAGGCCCCTGCAGTTGCCGACCAGGGTAGCCTTGAGCTTCTCAATGTCGAATTCGTCGATCGAGGTGGCCTTCTGGATCTTATCGCCGCGGCGAATCAGTGTACCGGCGCCGGAGTCCGTGAAGAGCTCCTTCTGGAGATCACTAGGGTGGATAATAGCCACGCTAGAGCTGCGGGGGAGGTCGTCGAGCAGCGCCTTGATCTGATTGATCTTAAGTCGAGTTCCGTAACGGCAGAAGGGCTGGGCCATAAGGTGGTTGAACTCCTCGTCCAGGTTGATCTGCGAGATCTTCTTGCCCTCTCCGTTGAACAGGCCTCCCTTCTCGGACAGGTAGACAACCTTTAGGGGCTTGAGCGCGCGGGCGAGTTCGGCAGCCGCGACGTCCGCATTGACGTTTAAGAGGTGGCCATCGTCCCCCTCGGCTATTGAAGTGAGGATGGGCACGTACCCGGCGGATATGCTGCTCTCGATGGCTTGCTTCCTGACCTCGGTGATCTTCCCCACGTACTGCCACTTCTCCTTGTCGAGGTAGGTTGCCCCGAAAGCCCCCTCTATAGCGCGTGTCGCAACGCCAAGGGAGTCCAGGTGCTCGATGAGTCGTAGATTCTCTTCCAGGAAGAGCTTCCGGGCGACAGCGAGGGTTTTCGCGTCGGTTACTCTTATCCCGTCCTGGAATTGAGGTTCCACCCCCTCGGCCTCTAACAGGCGATTCAGCTGCGGGCCGCCTCCGTGAACAATGACCGGGTACAGGCCGAGCTCGTAGAGAAATAGGAGACTTCTACAGAGCTCATCAAGGTGCTCCCGAAGAATGGCGCCTCCGACCTTGATGACGGCAAAGTTTTGGGAGACGGTGGAAAAAAGCTCGAGGTACTGCTTGGCCTCGCGCTTGCTGCCAATGCTGCTAACAGTCTGAGCCACAATCTCGCGGGTCCTGTCTCTGGTAGGCGACGAAGCGGCGGCGAGGGCGCGAGTGGTGGAGAGGGCGCGGTTGGGGCTCCGGGCCGAGCTCGGAGCGGGAGCGGGAGCGGATGCCGATGCGGACGCGGACACGGGCATGCGCGAGAGAGCCCGGGAAGCAGCCCGGCGGGCGCCGACCCTGAAGACCGCAGCAACAGGCGGCAGCATTTCGCGATCGTCTGGGTGGCGGGTGAGCGGGCGTGGCAGGGACAATGGGCGACGATGAGGCAGATGTTATTGAGGCAGAGGTGGAGAGAGCTTGTAGGATGGGGGCTGGGAAAAGGAATTTGTATAAATCCGAAATGTGGGGTTAAAAAGAAGAAGGAAAAAAAAAGACCTTGGCGATGCTCTCAGCTACCGACCGAATACGCGCGCAAGGCCTTTCGCGTGTTGCGGCAACCTACATAGCATCCACTGATCAGTAGCTGACTTGTTGAATTCGTGCCGTTTTGCCGTGCTGTGGTGCAGTGGTCAAAGGGCCAGGCTACGTACATCACGATGGCTCAGCCTCTATGAGCAAGCTAATCGCGCAACAGACATGTGACGGACACGGAGTATTGTCCTGTTCACCGTTGATTTTAGAGGCGCATGCATGGGAGCTCCTGTGGGCTTCAGTTTATTTACCGGAACAAAATCGACAGCGATGGTCCACTGCGTCTGGTGGTCACTCGTGGCAGTCCTTGATTCGCTTCTGTGAAGAGGGAGCGCGGCATCAAGTCATGAACGAGACGGAGCAACTCCACTTTTGGTGACTTTTGAGTGCGGAGGAACAAGGCCACAATACCACATAGGTTACCACCAGACTGATACGTGATGTATGAGTGGCCACGGTTGCACAGCACAACATCCAGAGACGACTCCGCTCCGCTTCCAGTCTCCAGACCCCGAGTCGACACCCGGCCGGTAATGTGCGCGAATTCGTGACGCGAGCCGTGTCGACATCTCACTCGGCCAGACGCAGCGGGGGAAGACAACAAGAAAAAACCAACAACAGAAAGCTTTCCGCGTGCGGTCTCGACCCTCCATCCGGAATGGCACACGCGCACATCAACCACTCCAACATCCACTTCAGGTGGTCCAAAAACTTGTCGCCCGTGCTCACAGTCAAGTCCGGCGCCGAGCTCGACTTTGACCTCAGAGACGGCTTCAACAACCTCGTCGGCCCAGACACGACCGCCGCCCAGCTCCCAAGCCTCGATTATTCTCAGGTAGATCCGGCCTTTGGTCCCGTGGCAATCGAGGGCGCCGAGCCCGGCCACGTCGTGCGCGTCGACATCCTCGAGCTGACGCCCGCGCCGTACGGCTGGACCGCGGTCTTCCCCGACTTTGGCCTGCTGAGCGACGAGTTCCGCGGGCCCCATCTCAAGATATGGGACCTGACCACCGTCTCCGAGGGCTATGCCGAGTTCAACAAGGGGATCCGCGTGCCGACGCGGCCCTTCCTGGGCGTCATGGGGCTCGCGCCCGGACAGCCCGGCGAACTGAGCACGATTCCGCCCTACGACTGGGGAGGCAACATGGACTGCAAGCACCTCACCGTGGGATCCACTCTCTACCTCCCCGTCCAAGCCCCCGGCGCCCTGTTCAGCTGCGGCGACGGGCATGCGGCCCAGGGCGACGGCGAGGTCTGCGGCACGGCCATCGAGACCCCCATCAAGGCGCGCCTCCGCCTCACGCTCGAGAAGGACAAGCCGTGGGTCAAGTCTCCGCACTTCTTGACCTGTCCCGAGGCTGAGGCCCGCGCGGACCACCGTCGCGGCCAGGAGTACGCGGCGGTCGGCATCGACGCGGACCTGTTGGAGGCAACCAAGAAGGGCGTCCGGGGCGCCATCGATTGGCTCTGTGCGGACAAGGGCCTTGCGAGGGAAGAGGCATACATGCTGTGTTCGGTGGTGGGCGACTTGAAGGTTGTCGAGGCCGTCGACATGCCTCACTATGCCGTGGCGTGCTCCATCCCCCTGGGTATTTTTGTCGACGAGAAATAGACGATGCCCGTTTTGCCCGAGGACGTGTCATGAAGTTCTCGTCACGCCCTTTCGTTTTTAAGGCGACATGGGCCATGTGCATCCTTACCACGAGACCGGTCTGAGAAACCGACGTCGTCCCTCCACGCGAACTAGTAGAGTTGTTGAGTTGGTTCCGCAGTGTCCCGGTCAGCCTCGTGTCGTCGACCGGGTACGATCCGAGGCATGGCCAACGAGGGCGACGGAAAACTGGACCCCGGAAAACAAGTTGGCGAGAATGTTACCCGTAGAGAATGCCCGGGTGCCTCGAGAGACGCACGACGCACCACTTACCACCACTACTACGCCGTACCACTCCGTAGATGTGCAGAGGGGGGAACGGGATGCGGATGGGCACCCACACGAGAGCCCAACGGAATCCTGCCCAATAGTCAAAAAGCGTCGTCACTGGTGGCGCCCTCCAAGCAAGCCCGTCATGTCATGGACCATGGACCGTTGTCGGGATCCAAATGTCGGTCCCGGTATAAGTTCACGCAAGGCCCGCGGCGTCGGGAACCAGGCCCAGGACGGCGAGGGATGGCTTCTTTTACACTCTAGTCTCTGCGTCGTCGTCATCATCACTTCCTCTGTAGCTGCCACTGCGTACTCGATTCCGCGATGAAGGTCACGGCGGTACGTGCCGTCATCCATCAGATGCAGCCTGCGGCCCTGCATCTCGCTCGCCCGGCCGCGCGCTGACCATTGCCCCAGATCTACGTCTATCCCATCAAGGCACTCCGTCCAATTCGCCTCGACCGTGCCCGCCTCACCCCCCAAGGCGTCCAACACGACCGACGTTTCATGCTCTGTCGCGTCGACGACACGGATCCGCGCAAGCTCACCAAGGTGCAGATCGACAAGGTCCACCAGTGCGGCCTGTTCAGGCAGGAAATCGTGGGCGACAGCATCCACGTCTCGTACCTGACGCCCCGGGATGCCGTCGCCCCGGCGCATCCCGTGCAGAACGAGGTCCTCGAGGTGCCGCTCAGCCCGGACACGTCGGCCCTGGACACGGTAGACATCGATCTGCACCTGAGCATGGTCACGGCGTACCGCATGGGCGCCCGCTACGACGACTGGTTCTCAGCCTGCTTCGGATTCAAGGCCGCACTGGCCTACATCGGGGACGGTCGGCGCCCGGTGCTCGGGAGCTACGCGCCCCAGACGCAGACGACGCAGACGACACAGACAGATGGCTCGGCCCAGCGACCCGGAGGCTGGCTGCTGTCCACCATGTCCGCGACGGTGTCCCGCGGCGGCGCGGCAGAGACCCAGCCCCGGCTCGGCAGCGAGGGCGAGGACAAGCCGTGGCTTGCCTTCTCAGACCTGGCCCCCTTCCTCGTCGCCTCGGACGCCTCCCTCGCCAACGTCAGGGCCAGAGTGCCCTCGGGCGACGTCGCAATCACAGCCTTCCGGCCCAACATTGTGGTGGACGGGCACGGCGGGCCAGCCTTTGACGAGGACTTCTGGGCCGAGCTCTCGGCCAACGGGGAGCCGTTCCTCGTCCTGACCAAGATGTGTAACCGCTGCTCGTCCCTCAACGTCGACTACGACACGGGCAAAATAGCCGAGGGCGAGAGAGGCACGGTCCTCAAGAAGCTCATGTCCGACCGACGGGTAGACGCAGGTGCCAGATACAGCCCCGTCTTTGGGAAGTACGGCTTCCTCAGCCCAGCACGAGACGGCATGTTCCTCTCGGTAGGCGACCAAATCACCGTCACGGAACGCGTCGACCAAAGACCCGTCTTTGACTGGCCGCTGCGGGCGCGGGGGGCGCAGCCGCAGTTCTACCAAGCAGCCTGAAAAGAAGGGAAGGGAAAGGAAGGGGCGGGGAAGGAAGGGAAGGGGAAGGAAAGGAAAGGGGGAAAAAAAGCTAGACTTGTCGCGACTGGTGGAGTATAAGAGAAGCACAGATTGTCAGGACTCAGCATGGAGGAATGCTCGTCTGCGAGCCTCCACTCGTGAGGGTAAAAAAGAAGGCCCAACTGGCTAGTTGATTCTCCAATTCCCGACTTGTCTCACGCAAGCAGAAACAGTTGGTACTGCTGCTGCTGGTGGCGGTGGTGGTACGTCGTAGCAGTGGTGGTTGTTGTAGTTGTAGATGCAGATGTAGAAGTGGTGGTGGTAGCAGTGGTCGTGGCAGCAGTAGCATCCCTTGCCCCTGTTGCGCTGCCATTACGCCCACGCCTCTCTGCTGATCGTTGTTTCAAGTTTCAACATGATGAATTCCACCCGGGGCCACTGGGGGACAGTGGGAAGAAAAGAGACAATGTATCATTCGCTTCCAACGTGTGACGCCGGGGGGCCCGCTTCTGGTCGATGAGGCAGCCGGCATCGGTGGTTTTATATTATTGTTATTATTATTATTATCGTAATTGTTGTATTATTGTTATTAGTATTGTCCTCTTTTTTTTTAAAAAAAAAATCATTCCTGCTCCAGACATAAAGATGCACGAAAAGTAACGTTAACTTGAACCATCAAAGACCACAACGCGTTTGATCTGGAAGCTGCCTGGTTCTGGTTGCTGTTGCATCATGATTCATCATGTACATGGTACGGCTCGGCTCGTGTCGCGACTCACGCGTGGCCTTTGCAGGCCGATCGAGGCAGAGGCCAAAAAGGCCAGGACTGCCATCTTGCCCTGATTCCCGAGTGTCGAGCCCGCAAGGCGTTCCCTTCAAGCGGCGGCCATCAACGGCCCCCAGCGTCACGCATTGTGCTACCCAGCCGTTGGGATTTCTGCATGCTCCGGGCCTGGCGTTGGTTGCACAACGCCCTTCGTTTGGACACTTCTGCGGTGGAATGATGAAGCCTGTGTTGCCCCTCGAACGGTGTGTGTGTGCGTGTGTGTGTGCGCAAGTAAGGATGGGAAAACCCAGGGCTCGTGTTACTCCAATGTTTCTAGAACCCATTTGACACTTCCATCAAGCATCAAGCCAAGGTGGCACGGCTCAGTTGCACAAGTAGAGACGCGTTATGCCTCCATCGTCAAGTCCGTGTACTCAACAACAAACGGAAAGGTTATCAAAGTCCGTCGTCGTGCCGTCCACCCTAGACAACTGTTTCAACATCCATATTGCACGCAGTCGTTGCCACACGTGCACCTTTGTAGTCTGAGAAGCCACCAACCATTCACAAAAATACCCATGTGTATTTGCCCTGCGTGTAATGTCCTGGCCTGGGCCGTAAATGCTATTCTTACTCCCAAACACCGAGCCAATCCAATCATCGGCAGCAAGTTTTCTAGTATTCCTTTGCCCCATGTGATGTCGCATCTCATCGTGTCCGACTGAGCTACCAGTGCATCAAATGATGCAAAACGAACAATGCTTATTCGACAAGATCAAAGTCAAAAGATGGATGCCCCTACTTGCCCAGCATCGTCGAAAAGTGCTTCGGATGCGGACAAAGTGATGACTCGGCTGAAATCGAACAATAGCCTGGCGAATTTGCACAAAGAGTACACTGTTCATCGTGCTTCCTGTGCGTCATGTTTGGCGTCCAAGCTTTGCCTATTGGTGTCTATGCTGCTTGTGTGCATGCTCTGCAAACATGGAGCTTGCAGTAAACGCACTCAAAGATCATCCAATGTGGCCCTGAGCAACAGTATTTGCAAACCCACTGCACCAGGGTTGAGTCACACTTGATAAGGCTGAACGAGTGAGAACACGAATTTGCCATCGTGTCTGTCTTGCTTGGCCGAGCGTTTCCCTGCCGTGGAAAGTATCGAGCTTGACAACCGGCAAGCCAAGCGCGTGATTGATTTCTTATTGCTTTGGATCAGCGTGACCAATGACAATGCCAAGTGTCGAGACACTTCACGCTTCTAATTTGCAGTCGGGGACTCTGCAACACAGCCGTATTGCAGGTTTGCAGGTTTGCCGAGCGGAGGCGAGACGACAGACAGGCCAGATATCGTTCGCGTTGAATGTAAACAGGCCGCGCAAGGAAAGATTGCAACAGGAAGAATGAGAGAACGAGGGCCAAGGCTTCTGAGAATTGATCGTACTCGAGTTGGAGGAATCAAGGCCAACAAAAGATGACGGGAGAGCACCTTAAGTATTGCCCTCTGGTATGCCAAAACGGTATCATAGACGGCTGTGGAGGTCTCTCATAAGCGAAGGGCACTTGAACAAAACCCCCGTCTAAGCCCAGTCCCGAAGCACACGTCTACGTCGTGACGCCGTGGCCCTGCTTGAGTCTCAAACGAGAAGCCTCGGGGACTCCTGTAAAGGCCCGAATTTCAAACTACGAGGACAAGCTCCCGGAGAACGGATGGCAAGACAAGGCCCCGATGACAACGACCACACAAGGAGCAAACGGAGCGGATACAGATGGATGGCGCTTCTCAATGGGAGAGGATTCGCTCCGAGCCTCTGGAAGCGCGAACCGGGGATGTCTGTAGGACGTAGCACGTACGACGAGGTGATGGCGATGGCGATGGCGGCGGCGATGGCGACGGCGATGGCGATGGCGATGGCGATAGGAGCCAGGTCGAAAGAAAGAGGGCGACTTTTGTACCCAGCCGGCAGCTTTGGACAAAGCAGACAGACACTCCTGATGGCCCGATCGAGCTGGCCAAGCTCCTGCCAGTTTGTATTGACGAGAACAGGGCAGCGCATGCGAAGCAAGGCAGGTGCGAGTCGCTCCAGGAACTCTCCGAGAAGGAGGCAGCAAAACTGCTGGGCAGCAGCCCGTAGTTGGTCCTGCTCAGTGCTCACCTTGTCACTCCTCGAGTCAACCTTCGCTCCTCCATCCCATCATCCGAGCCTCGACGACTCTGGCCCATCCACCCTTTCCACGCTCGAGCCGGATTAAACACTAAAACAAATTATCCAGCAGCACATGGTAGGCCAGCCTGCCCCGTGGTGGTTGCCCACTCAATGGTACTAGTATCAACCTTGCCCCCTGGAGCCCAAGACACCTGGAAGACAAGACAAGCGAGCCACAAACCCTGCTGCCTTGGGCTAGTCCGGTGGGAAGCCTGGTCTGGTCGGTGCCGTCGATGAAACGGGACTGGGTGTGCTTCCAGAGACATGGTAGCGGGACTCCGTTGGTGCGTTCAGTGCTCGAAGCGCGTGCAAGCCCAACAACTGTCCCAAGTACGGGTCGACGTGGTGGAGTGGCAGACCAGAGCCACGGCGTTGGAACCAAGGTGCAGCTGGGCAATGGTGGCGGCATGTGCCATCAAATGATTCGTTTGGCCGTTTCCCATTTGACAGCAAGAGGCTCGCCGCAGCGGGCAGCATGGACAGTGCGTGCGCCGCCTGTCTCTTCTCAAACTACGGCGAACAAACCACTTGGGGAGACTCACTCTGGGCATGTAGAGCTGAAAAGAGCGGGTCAACATTCAACATGTCGTCGCGCTGTCGGACAGAGGAAACTGCGAAGAACTGGACCGGCGCCGAGTCGTTTGCAGATGGCATCTCCGTCAGCAGGAAGCCGTCGCGGTGATGTTGATGCCAAAAGCTTGTTCAAGATCGCCTCACCGAGTCTTCTACATGACTGACGCCTTTAGCGGCGGTTCTTGGCCACCGCACTGCGCCAGGGCTGACCACCGCGAAAAGTGGCAAACTAGGCTGCAACATTGCTGGCACCGCCACGGGAAGAGTCAGTCAATGTCACAAGCACCATCACAGTTACTCCGGGGGGCGAAGCATGGCCGGAGCCCTGATTTTGCATCATTCCGCATGAAGAGGCTGGGTGCTTTCGTGCTCTCTTGTCGGCAATCCGCTGCCGTTGCCTCCCCCTCCCTCCCTACTCAGCATCGTTACATTTCTGCCTGTTGCTTTGGGCCTCTGGTTTCATTTCTCTCTCTCTTTCTCTCAGTTTCTTCGGACATCCGCCGCCAAGCCATGCTTTTTCTGCTAGCACTGGCAAGACCCTGGTCCCAACCGTCGCCCAACTCGTTTGCAACTTGAAATGCTTAGTATTAAAGGTTTGCCTATGCAATGTGCATGGCCAGTGTACGATGGAGCGGGAAACGGGACAAATGGTAAGTGGAACCCCGTCAAATCCCAGCCTCTCCCTTTAATAGTACTCGGCATCATGACCCCCCGCTCTCGCCGGCTGTACTCCGTACCTGCGTGACAATCCCGGTTAAGGTCATACATGTCCTCTCTGAAAGTTCGTGAGACTTACCGGGGGGTCCGTCCAAACGGACCCGTTGTGTTTTCTATAGAACTTCTTTTGCCCTTCTACCCCATTGCACCAAGACTTGGACCAGTCAGTGTTGACAAAACCGCCCACCCGGCAAGGATCGGACCTAATTACACTGGGCCAGTGAGCATGAAACGACACCCAAAGTTCTGAGACGTCTAAAAGCATGGCATGGCATACTATACGCATGCCTATGTTGATGTTGACTCATAACAACGGGGGCGTGTCTGTCTGATTCTCTTGGTCGACCGACCTGTGGACGCAGTATGCAGTCAAGGCGAAGCACGACGACAACCACCGGGCCAAGTATGTCGATGTCCATTCCTCGTCCAACTTTTTGATTCTAGTAAAGACAGAAGTGACCCGATCTGTTGCCGATCACAAACCACAGGTTGCCCCAAAGGCCGACGGCTTTGCTTGCCATGTTTCTACAGGGACGGGCTAGGTTTGCTTTTTGCCTCCATTCCTGCCCAGCTCGGCGCTACTTGGCGATACATCCTTCACAAAAGAATCCGTGGCGCAGAGACAATATGACGTTCGGCAGCCTTGTGCATTCAAGCTGACTGGTATTATTACAAGATGCACATCGGAATCCAGCTTCTCCCAGGGATGACATTCCAAGCTGTGCCTGTGGGCTAAAACCAAGGGTTGTCGTATTGGTGCCGCCGAGGTGGTGTCCCCGTTTTGAGACGTCGAGACGGGACGGATCCACCACTCCTCAGGTTAGAGTAGTGCTCTTAACTCTGAACCTGTGATGAAGCTGCGACTGGCTTCTGCAACTTCGCTGTTCAACAAGTTGGCGCGGCTCTGCAGCATGTCTACAAAGAGGCTCTTCCCGCACATCCAACCAAGTGTCCGTATTAGTTGACAAGCTATTCCTTCTGCGGATGGCGCCACTGCCGAGGAACTCGCTCGAAATGTCCGATTATCTCTTCTTGGACGAGGAGTACTCTGCCACTTTGCGATGAAATGTAGAAAAGACGACCGCCGGACATCAAAGTGAGGTTTGGTAACGACGACATGGACTAGCAGTCTGTTCTTAGTCCTGCGCATCCCTGCGTGGGCATGTTCATCCTCGCTACTGCATACATACATGCGAGCCCGTCGGGTTTGGTAGCGACGCAGCCGAGCGAATCTGAAGCGTGTAAGTGACAGGAATGATGCGATTCCAGTCCCTGGTGTCGCCCCCGGGCCACCAGTCTGCATGCAGCTCAAGTCAGGGAGCATGTATCAATGACACACTCACACGGATTATGCCGTGTAGTCAGATGCATCCCACCTCTTTTATCTGATGCAAGCGGAAGACGTCCAACGGCATAGCCAGGCAAGGCAAGGGTTGCCTTTTCTTCACATCCCGGAAAGAGGCCTTCTCTTTCGCGCGAGAGTTTTCGGGACTGCTGCCAGGATTTCCGTCCATACTGGACAGGGACGAAAAGGCTGTTTTCTGCTTTCTGCCCCATGGGCCTCTTTGCTGCCAAGGGATGTCCGACCTGGTATCCCCACGACCGGCGCGGCTCCTCTGGCTGCAGGATTCTCGCGGCCGTGATGATGCGCCCTTGCATCGGAGTAGACGCTACGACGAAGCCGAACCCGAAACCGAAACCGAAAGCCCGGGCGATACAGTAAAGCACATGTGTTTCTTGCAGTGACAATGACAGCCCACCTAAATCAATGCAGAAATTCCAGGCGACAACCAAACAGTTTGGTGAACCAGAGCCTTGGCATACCGCGTCCTCTCGGCCACGGATTTGGACTTGGTAGGCGTTTTTTTCGACGACTAGAACCCCCCCCCTTTTTCTTTGTCCCACCAAGCTCTTCACAAGACACCTGACGCTGCGCCATTTGCCGTAAAAAGGGACCGTGCCTTGGACTGTGTGTTTGTTGTTGCCAGGGCAATCCCCGGCCAAATTTTCGAGTTGGATGAAGTATTACTATTTCAATGCAGCAGGCCGGTAATCCAGGCATTCAGATGACACATTCCATGATTTGCCATGGACCTCAATCCATACGTAATGCACAAGGGCATCATGAGCGTTGAGCACCCTCAACACTCCTTAATATATGTATGATGCGATGTGGGTGGACTCTGCCCGTCAATATTTCTCTGCGCATTACCATGCCCGGTTTCTGTGATGCTCGACTGGGCCAATGGAAATGTCCCATGGCCGTGCGTGTTGTGGATTGTGGGCGAGCATGGGTTGGGATTACGTACCAGCATCCCAAACCGGTTTGACAGGAGGAAAGAGAAGAAAGAAGGAAAGGCGCAAAGAAAGGAAGAAAGAAAGAAGGAAAGACGGCACCGTCGAGTCGTGCAGTCCAAGTCCAAGTCACCGGGCGTGGAGCTGCAGGGCATTTTGGCAAAGTACTTCGTATACGCCATGAAAAAGTCTACCTCTGTATGCTGTGCCGTCCTGTAGAATTGTGTTTGCACACTGGCGTGTCCTATTCTATCATGCCCTTTTCGTCATGCACTCCGCACGCTGCGCCGCGTCTACACATTCATCGGACATGCCGATGGTGTACGCCCCACCGCTGCATCCCTTCAAATGTGCTCCGTTGCGTATATCCCGACGACTATGACCTGCACTGCACAGCGCCCATGACAATACAGGTTCATGACGCATGGGTTTGTCAAGGAAACACTCTCACTCAACGACCCTCTCGGTTTTCGCGGTTGCCACGGGCGTACGGTGCGACCATTGGCCTGCCATCTCATCGCGAAGGGGTCGTCGCGCCGCTGGGCTCCTCCGTTTCCATTTCGCTTTCATTGACTGGCGTCGTGTCACTTGTTTCCAACTCAGCAGCGCCAGAGAGCCAATCCTCTGGTGGCAGAGTTTTCATCTGTAATAGTTCAGCATCGCCGGCGAGCCGTTCTTGCTCCTCAAAGGTGAAGGCGTCCGAGAGATTCACCGCCAGGAATGTTTTGGGAAGCTTGACCCTGGGAGAAGAGAAAGGCAGTCAGCAACCAAGCGAACAGACAAACGGCCCATCGTCCGGAGTCGGTACACAGTCATGACACCTACTGGTTGAACTTGGCGCGAAGCGTCTTGATGACTTGCAGCCAGTCTATGTGTGGAGTCAAGCTGCGTCTTGGGGCGCAGCCAATGCAGTGTCGACTGTCGAGCTGCACGTGCAGGGGATCAAAAACGTGGCAACCAGGACTGATGGTGATGCGGATGCTGTACGTAAACGTCGATTCGTCACCAGATGCGCTCTCGGCTGCTGTCTTGCTCTCGGATTCGTAAAGCTCAAAACATATTTGAGACAGATAATCTAGCTCGGGAATTGTGCTGCGTTTGATCTTGGTCTCGACACCTCCCTCGATGATGGAGTTGAGGAGGGTGTATATGTGGGATTCTTTGGTGAAGTAGAAGAAAGCCTTGGCATCGGTAGAAGCTTGCATCTCTTCCAGGTCCTGGACAATCTCCTTGAGGAGCGGAAGAGACGTCAACAATCCAATTTCGAGCTTCTCGCTGTCGGAAATGCCGTATTCCTGAGGACAAATAAAGTCAAACAACACCTTTGCTAGTCTGTACAATTCTTGCAGAGGCTCGGTCCGTGGATCCGATTTCGTCACTGTCTGGTTGGTCCCTTTGTACAATCGAAAGTACTGCTCGGGAAGGGCTTCATCATCCATGTGTCTGACGTTGCTGAGGAATGATCGCCGGCGGAAGAGCTTCTTGACAGATCGATTTGAAGCATCGGCCTTGTCGGAACCGTCAGAGCTGCCGTTTTGGCCCTTTGCATCTTCGCATGTTTTGCCCGCGTCAGTGTCTTTCCGTTTTCTCTCCACCTGGGAGTACTCGTCCTCCAGCATGCTTTTTGGTGGCGTAAAGACCCATTCCAGGAATTGTCGATTATGAAGTGCGTCGAATTTCATTGTATCGTAGAGCTCTGAAATTTTGCTCGGGTCTACCTTATCGCCATCGCAGAATTCAGAGAACAACTTGTCCCAACGTTCACGGAACAGCTCGGCATCCTCGCTGCTGCACCAGCGGGATTGGATACTGCTGACCGCATTCGCGTGTGAAAGAGACGAAATCGATGCGGAAGAACCTTCCATACTCAGTCTCTCTGAGCTGGGGTTGGAAATAGCGCCGAGAGACGAGGCTGGGCCATTGTACAGTTTGCCGTAGTTGTGTTGCATGACACGTCTGTGGAAATTCATGAGTTGGACTACCCGGGTTTGGACCTCGGAAGGTTCAGGCATGTTCTCAGGCCAGGCAAACTGGGCTGGACGCTCATTGCCCTTTCGGAGCAGGCCCTTCAACTTCTTCTTCACCTTGTCCATTTCGTCTTTGGCAGCATTTGAATCGTCGAGTAAATCTTTCCGCGTGGTGATGAAATCTTCAGGCAAGTCGTTTCGGTCCAGGAACGAGCACGCCCAGATTTGAGCGCTTGCGCTCACTCTTCGTTCCGAGCTGCTAAAAACATGAACCTCATCAAAGATATCCCTGTTTAGGAGCATAAAGTCATTGCGCATGTTTTCTCCCAGTTCTTGTGCTTGGTATCGTGCTGAGTGTGTTGGCTCCCCGCCCCATTTGACAATAAGCTGCAGCTTGTCAAGGACCAAGCTTTCCTCCGCGGCTGTGAACTTGGACATGGTGACGCCAGAAAGGGAATCGTGTCGTCTCGAGCCGGATCGTGGTGTGCAGTCACTGCCATCACATTCCCCATTCCTACTATTTCCTTCTGAAGGGGATTCAACCACGTCCAGTGCCGCTGGCGCCTCGACGGTTGCTGGAGCGCCGTCCAGTATCTTTTGCCTAAACATTGGTTTGATTTGCACCTTTGTGCCTGCCCAGCTACCCTTTTTGACTAGTGCATTGCGGAGGGCCCTGAGTTTTCCTCGATCCTCTATGCCGGCCTCATATGCTACGTCGACAGCCTGGATGACGCTTGCCAACGCAGCTTCCCCTATGAGGAGGACTTCCTCCTGGTGACCTTTAAGGAGGGCAATGAACGGATCAGTGTGAAACGTGAATTTATATTTTTGCTTTGGCGTGCGGTCAGCATGTCGGATGACAGAGACCATTCCCTTCAATTTCCAAGAATGTTTGGGAGGGGGTGGTGGTTGAGCTGGCGCCTCTTCGTTGGGTGCCTGCGTAGGTTGAGCAGATATAGATCCAGATTGAACAGAGGAGGCAGTTGTGGAGCTGCTGGGCAGAGCAAGCTCTGCAGGCGGTGGTAGGTGAGGGCTCGCAGAGTTGCTTGGAACAGTCGAATTGAAGGTGCTCTCGGGACGAGGGGATGTCGCTTCGACCGGTACCTTCTGGCCGGAATCTCCATTTTGAGACTCCGTCGCCGCTGCTTGTCCCCTTGTAGACCTCGACGTGGACGTGGACGCAGGCCCTGATTGTTGTTGTTCGCGCTCCTTATTCTGCTGTACGCTTTTAGTCATCGGGTCGAAGTCTGTTGTTTCTGGCGAAGGTAAAGGTGGTGTCCCCCCTCCCCGACAAAGCTTTTCCCTGACAAAGAGATCTCGAAGAATGTTGGAACAATGCTCGTAGTAATCATCGTTATCCTTGACAAAACTCCAACCATTGACATCGATTACGTAACTCTTTCCTGCTGCCCTGAGAAGATCGAATCCACAGACACGCTGTCCGAATGTCGTCGAGATCCGGCTTGCCGTTTCTCTCTCCTCGGCACTGAGACTAGTGACGTAGCGCAACTCCTTGCCATGTGTGTTTCGCCTCACGATGCCATCTACTACAGGGGACTTGCGAGTTTCTGCATGGCAATAGTTGGGTCCAACAGTGTATGCCTTCACATCCTCGGCATTGTCCACTTGCATGAAGCTCTCGTATACGTAGCTTCCTTCGGGCTCAGTAATAGCTCGGGGTACCGAGAGATCCGCGACGTAGTCGGAACTCTTGTTGCCAATCTTTCGAAACAATTTTCTGGCGCCACCCCCTGAGCTTTTGGCAAAGTAGATGATAATGTTGTGGTCCTCACCACTGGTCGGCTTTTCGACAAAAGGCTTTTTTAAGACACGGCCGTCAACACTCAACGTATCGCCATCGTCAAGTAGCTCAACTTTTGTCGGCCGGGTCGCCGTCGTCGCGTCCAGGGGCTCTATGGTTATGCCAGAAATGTCTTTGATGTGTTTCACCATTTCTGATGTCAAGACTTGTGGACCACCATCACGATTCACTTCCAAGCGCTTCGGCGTGCGAACTTGGATTTTGTCGAGAAGGCGGAGGCAGACACGTCGGTCCCATAAAACCTTTTGCATAGGCACATCGTTGACGCAAAATGGTTTTCGCGCCTTTACATATGCGATGGCCTTTTCCAGTGGAAAGCCGTCAGAGTAGAAGGATATCAAATAATCACTGGCGGCACGTTAGCAAAGTGTGTCACTTCTGAATCCTTGCATAAGTGGGCATTTAGGCCGCTATGCCTTTTGTGATGATCGACGAAAGCCAAGGGGCAGCATACCACACGGGCCAGTTTTCAACCTCTGGAACAAAACAAAGTCAGCGCCTGTTTCCTTTGTACATGCTAAGAATTAGGGGGCAGAATGCCTGCTTTTTCTTTCTTCTTTTCCCTCTTCGGCACGGGGTGGAAAGCCCCAGACAAAGTTCAACTGGACAGAACGGGAGGGGCTCATATACCTTCATCGAGAATGACCTTGTCACCAAACACCACTACATCGAAATCCCGATTCGCAATGAGACGGTTAAGGATGTTTCGGCTGGGCTTGCTTCTTGCCTTGATGTCCAATGCACAAATACCGATTGTACCCCAGGGGGCGGGTTTCGCTGATACTCTGTCAGCATGCAGGTGAAGGTGAATAGTTGAGCGACTGTTACAGTCTTGCATACCCTCTTCTTTTTCACGGTGGGCACCACGGTCGCTTCCTTGGCTATGGGTGCTAGTTGCGGTGCTTCCACTAAAGCGTCTTTTGGCTCTACTACGAGACCTATCGGGTTGGGCACGCATATTGGTGTCGGTTGGCTGATTTCTTCTCATCAGATCAAGGGGCTGCGATGTGGGATCCCTTGCGGTAACATTATGCTGGCTTGGGTTTGACCCATTGGAAGGCGACGTTGCAGCGGCGGCAGTGCACACATCAGGCTCTGGCGGTGTGCCGGCCCCTTTGCTTTGCGACATGATGCCAGAAACAAAACGAGACTGCAGTCCGGAATCAGAACCGTGGGCTGAGGAAGAGTGTTTGACGATGCCCCTCGCGGAAGCAAGAGAATATATTGGGGAGCCGGACAGGCGCCTGGACTGCAGATCCGACAAAGAAGACGGTGCGGTCAAGGCGGGTTCTGGCAACCACGCGTAAGCAGCGTTCTCTGCGTTGAGCCCAGCGCGAAATCGCGAGATTTCAGAATGGGTTGGCGAGGCTTGAGGCTCCCCAAAGACGGGCACGTCGCTGCCAGCGTCTGATATACCGGATTGAGATCGAGAATGCCAGGAAGGAGAATGATGACCCTTTACCGAAGCCGGGGATTGCAGAGAGGCAACGGGAAGGGAAGATTGCGCAGAATAGGACTCGGAGGTAACAGAGTCAACATCACGGCTGTTGTTGCCGGTGATAGAGGCTGCAATGGAGGAGGCCGAAATTTTGCGAGAGCGTGATCGGGCTGGCGATGAAGGTGAAGGGGAGGCTGCGGGTCGGCGATGTCGGTGTTAATGCTGGCGCTGGTCGTGGCCGGGGCCTCGTAGCAATCGGCAAGGTCCAAAGCTGGCTGTGGCAATAATAGATGATAGAGGGGGGGCTGGTCAGGAAATGGAGCATCTGGATGAAGAAGACGTCGGTGGTTGCGGGAAGGAACTCCAACTGCGCTGGAGGCTCCATGGCGGGTCGAGTCAATCAATCGACAGTGGCGCTCCCCAGGGGCCCTGATTAACAACAGCGAAAGAAAATGGTGTCTGGCTCGTTGTCAGCCGCGAATCAGAAGCAGTAACGTAAGTACCTGAGCTCGCGGGCGAGTCAATAGCTTAAGTTAAGTACTCCGTACTCCGCAGGTACCCAGCAAACTGTGCCCGACAAGTGCCTATCTAGGTACCTGTCTACTTTCAGTTTTGCAGTCAAGAATAGGGCGAATGCGTACTCCGTAACGATGACCGGCTCGAGTTGGTAAGTTACTTACTTGACTTGAGCACAATGCCGCATGCGTCCATGTCTGAAACCCGTGCGAGTCTCGAATGGGCTTTGGCTCTAGACAACAACTGAAATAAGTTACTGCGCCATGTCACGAAACCGCCTTCGATGCAGGTTTCCAGAAAGCAGCATCAATACACAGCCTGCCGTCGAGCTGATTTATGCATTACCAAATATATCAGTTGGTCCCAGGGCGCTCAACAGACCCCAAGCTCGGCATCCAATCGTGGCCCAGCACTCGCTCTCCAAGGCTGGCCAGCCTCCATGCGGCAGTAACTTCGCAATCTGCAAACCAGGCCCAGGCGCCATCGCAACGGTACGTCGCCTGACCTGGCCTGGACCAGACGACTGAGAAATACATGCACAGGGGAAGGTGTGGGGCACGACAGCGCTAGAGCTGCACACCAAATACTGACCTAGGACCTAGCCTCTAGGACCTAGCTGCCTTAAGTACTTACTTGAGTACTTTAAGTACTTAGTACTCCGTACTACGTACCTCAAATGGCTGGTGCGACTCATCTCAGATCCCTGCCCGTTGCTCGCTTCGAGAGTGGGGCAGAATCGGCAGAAACCTCGCGGCTCTCGCTCACCGCCCAAATTTTTCAAGACGTCGTTGCGCGACGCAGATATTACCTACCCATGCTGTCGTCAACGGGCGCCTCACCTCTTCAATGTCCAAGATGCCACATGGGAATCCGGAGGGACCTCTGGCCAAGCGCCAGAAGGTCTCGGCTGTGGAATCTCCTGCCAAGGATGCGGTCAATTCGTCCCGTATTTTTGCGCCGTTCCGAGTACGTAGGACCTCTCACGCTTTGCCTTGAAGACTTTCGGATTGCTAATAGTCTACTCTTCCAGACGGTCGGTCTCGTCTCTCCCACAAGTGTTCCATTTACCTCCATACCACTAGGGAAAACCACCTTTCAAATTACGACGTCAGTGGCAACGGCATTACAGACGTACGACCTTCGTCGAGGCTTAAATCTCGTCTTCGTCACTCGCCCCCAAACCCCCGCCATTATCACCGCCAGTTTCGCGTGGAAAGAAAAAGTTTTTGCAGCCTGGGGAAACCGAAAGCAGGGAGAGTCGCAGGGCTTCTGGGTCTTTCAGCGGGGAAAGAAGGTAAACGAGTTGGAGTTGCCCTCTGACCTTGCCGAGCCCATCCAGCAAATCCTTGTCTTTGGTACTTGGGTCGTTGCGTGCGCTTCAACGAGAATTGAAATCTTCAAGAGCTCGACTCTGGAGCATTATACAACCATTAATACCATGACGGCTGACAAGGGAGGAAACGAAATCACGGGCGGCGTCACTAGCATGCCTACCTTCTTGAACAAGATCTTTGTTGGGCGCAAGGACGGATGGGTAGAGATATGGAATGTTAGCACAGGCAAGCTGATATACACCGTTCTACCTCCGCGCCGAGATTACGGCTCCGTGACTTGCTTGGAACCCAGTCCCGCTCTATCTCTTCTGGCCATCGCCTACTCGTCTGGGACATTGGTCATCGCCAATGTTCTGATGGACAGACCGGTGATTCAGATCGAAGCCGGGAGCTCCGAGGCTCTGGTGCACTCAATATCCTTCAGAACCGACGGAATGGGCGCCGGTCATGATGGCAGAAAGGATGGCGTCATGGCGACTGCCAGCAGAGTCACCGGCGATGTCACCTTCTGGGACTTGAATAAGGGTGGGCGAGTGATGGGTGTGCTCCGAAGTGCCCACAATCCCCCATTCCGAGATGCCAAAAATGTCAGAGGGGGCATCAGCAAAGTGGAGTTTTTGGCAGGCCAACCCGTTATTGTGACAAGTGGTCTCGATAACTCGCTGAAGACCTGGATATTCGACACGTCGCCGTTTTCGCCAGTACCGCGGATTCTCCACTCTCGGAGCGGCCACGCTGGGCCTGTCAACTGCCTGCACTTTCTACCCACCGACTTCGACGGTGCCGAGTCGGGAAACAAATGGCTTCTGAGCGGTGGTCGGGATAGAAGCCTTTGGGGATGGAGTTTACGGAGGGACGGCCAGAGCGCGGAACTGAGCCAGGGACATCTGCGTAAGAAGGCAAAGAAGATTGGTATTCTAGCTTCCAGCCCACTAGCTCATGGACCGACGACCTTACTGGAAGACCTGAAAGCGCCTGAGATTACGAGCATTGCCATGTCTCTGAACAGAGATGGTGGTATCGGCGCCATACCGGGCAAACAACCCATTTGGCGGAAACGTCACAATGACAGCAAGAAAAAGACCGACGCTGAGATTAGTGGCATGAATGGCTGGGAAAGTGTAGTCACTGCACACAAAGGGGATTCTCATGCCAGAACGTGGTTCTGGGGCCGGAGACGAGCAGGACGATGGGCTTTCCCCACTAGTGACAGTACGAATGTGTCGACCGTTGCCATTAGTCCTTGCGGAACGTTTGCCATCGTCGGGTCCGAAGGCGGCGGCATCGACATGTACAACTTGCAGTCGGGTATGCACCGACAAAGATTCCCGTCTCGCTTGGCACCTTCGCAAGCTCGTCAAGTCCGGCTTCAGCAGCTCAGGCAGGCAGATGACGTCGCTCAGCTACAGATCAGTGGTGGACACAAATTTCTCCCAGGTACTGGGAAACACACCAAAGCCATTACGGGGCTCGTGGTTGATAACATGAACAAGCGGGTCATATCATGCTCTTCAGATGGCAGGATCAAATTTTGGGACTTCCTCACCGGAACACTACTTGATCAGCTTGACTGGGCGCCAATGACTTACCCCGTGGCATGCAAGTACCACGCCGCCAATGGCCTGTTGGCATTTGCATGCGATGACATGGCGATCCGCATCGTAGACATGGAAACGAAGAGGACCATTCGCGAATTTTGGAGCCCTGGAGACTGTATCAATGATATTTGCTTTTCCAACGACGGTCGATGGGTCATTGCCGCATCAGACGACAAGACGATCCGAGTTTGGGACCTGCCCACTGGACATCTTATTGATGCCATTCGGCTAAACAAGCCCTGCGCGGCTTTAGATATGTCTGCTACCGGCGAATATCTCGCCGCCTGTCTAAAAGACGAGCCTGGTGTTGCAATCTGGACCAATAAATCGCTCTTCAAGCACGTCTCCACGAGACAAATAGCAGAGAAGGAAATCGGACAGGTCTCTGTCCCGACTGTGTCTGGAGAGGGAAATCAGGCCTTGTTGGAGGGTGCATTCGAGGAGCATGAGGATGATGTTGACGATGCCGTCATTGCTCCTACTGTTGACCAGCTGAGCTCTGAACTGACCACGTTGAGTTTGGTTCCAAAAAGTCGTTGGCAAACGCTGCTACATCTCGACCTGATCAAGGAGCGAAACAAGCCGATTGAAGCACCAAAGGCTCCTGAACAGGCGCCATTCTTCTTAGCCTCGACAAGCAACTCCAAGGCGCCAGGACAAGAGGTCACGGCAGAAGCCGCAAAGGATGGGACAACGTCCCGCATCACAAAACTGGACCAGGCTCGCTTCGAGGAGCTCTTCACAACGAGGCTACGGCAAGGAGCACAAACTGGCGACTGTAAGTATCAAGTTCCCGGCCTCGGGCGAGCAACAATGGCACTGGTTGCTGCTGCGATGCGATACTAACACGGTGAATGACAGACGGCGCATTTGTTGATCATCTCAAATCCTTGTCCCCATCGAGCGCTGATCTTGAGCTTCGATCGCTGTCAGTTGGCAATTTCGATGACGAATCGAACGAGCTTCTCCATTTCATCCGAGCACTTACTTCCCTTCTTGAGGCTCGACGGGACTACGAACTCACGCAGGCGTGGATGGCGGTTTTTCTTCGACTCCACTTCGACGTCGTCACGGAAAGTGAATCCCTCCTGAAGGCGTTGGGGCAGTGGAAGAGCTTCCAAGAGAGAGAGGGTAACCGGCTAGACCATCTGGCGGGATATTGCAGTGGCGTTGTCGGGTTCCTCAGGAGCCCTCGGACATAGCCGCAGACGTATATAGCTTAGTTTTTGCATGGCCAGTTTATGTCACACAAGTACGAATGAGATGGTCCATGTCGGTTGCGGCCTATGCTTGAATGTGCGCCGAGGTCCGCTCACACACACACACGTCTGCACCAGGAGTCCAGGACGAAGCCACGATGCCGGTCCATAGTCTCGCTTGGCATGTAAAGAAATGCACAACAGGGCAAGTGTATGCTCGCAAGGGCCAAGGCGAATGCCCCTGTGCGTCCCGCCGGTACGCAATGAGAATGCAGAAACCTGAGGTCAATCAATCAAGCCGACTTTGCGCGGTGCCACCGGCGGGGCATCTGCGCCGGTTTTGCTTTTTTTCTGGGCCGGCCGACGGAAAATTTCCCTCGACAGCCAGCTCAGCTACACCCATCCACACATCGCATCAATGGGCAAGAAAAGCTTCAGAGTAAGTCGCGCACTGACTCAATTCAACTGCCCTCTACCTCCACGTGCCGACCGCATCCTGACCTTTTGTCTTCTCTTCAGGGCAGAGGGCGACGCGGTGGCGCGCAAGCCAACGGCGGCTGGCGCGACTTTGCACCCTTCGACAAGAACAACGACAAGCTGGAGGAGTACTACGATGCTCTGCTCCAGCTGCCCGAGGAGGAGAGGCAGCGGTATTGGGAAGCCTTGAGGCGTGAGTTGCCCAGCAGCTTCCGTTTCACCGGCTCCAAAGGGTAAGCTGCTCCGTTGTCGCCTGCCTCGCGCTCGCGTGTTGACCGGGGATGCAGGCATGCCCTGGCCGTCAAGAGGCTCCTTCAGACGCGATACATTCCCGAGATTGTAAAAATCGAGCACCACGATGGTCGACCCGTTGAGCCCCCCAAGCCTGTGTCGTGGTACCCGGATGAGCTGGCCTGGTGGATGACCACTCCCAAGAACGTTGTGCGCAAGTTCCCACCCTTCTCTGCCTTTCAGAAATTCCTCGTCTCCGAGACCACGGTGGGCAACATCAGTAGACAGGAGGTTGTGAGCATGATACCTCCTTGCCTGATGGATCTGCGACCCGGCATGGCCGTCCTGGACATGTGCGCCGCCCCCGGAAGCAAGTCCGCCCAGCTCCTCGAGATGATTCACTGGGGCGAGGAGGCACGCGTGCGCAAGGTTCTGCGCAGGTTTGCCAAGGAAGACGGTCTGGACCTCGGGAACGAGACTCAGGATGAGATGGACGCCCATCTAGAAGCTGATCCTTCCGACAATGGCCGCGCCACGGGCCTCCTCATCGCCAACGATTCCGACTATAAGCGCGGGCACATGCTCGTTCACCAGCTTAAGCGACTGTCTTCCCCTAACCTCATCGTCACGAACCACGATGCCACCCAGTTTCCTTCCCTCAAACTGCCTTCAACGGACCCTACGGCCAAGCCGACCTACCTCAAGTTCGATCGTATTCTGGCCGACGTCCCTTGCTCCGGTGACGGCACCCTGCGAAAGAATGCGAACCTGTGGAAGGACTGGCAGCCGGGCAACGCTCTTGGCCTACATGCCACCCAGATCCGAATTCTCGTCCGAGCCTTGCAGCTTCTCAAGGTTGGCGGCAGGGTCGTCTACTCGACCTGCAGCATGAACCCTGTGGAGAACGAGTCCGTCATTGCGTCGGCCATTGAGCGATGTGGAGGTCCAGGTAATGTTGAGATTCTCGACTGCAGCGAACAACTCCCCTCACTCGTGAGAAGACCAGGTATGAGGAAATGGAAAATCATCGACAAGTCGTGCCGCATATGGGATACATGGGAGCAGGTTGAGACGTTCGCTCGGGAGGAGAACGGCGGCGTGGTGCCTGGTCGTGTCTCGCAGACCATGTTCCCCAAACTGAGAGGAAATGCGTGCCATGACCTGCCCTTGGAGCGTTGCATGAGAGTCTACCCTCACCTTCAAGACACTGGTGGTTTCTTCATCACGGTTTTGGAGAAGAAGGCTGACTTTAAGGCACGAAACGAGAACGAGCCCAAGGCTGCTGCCGCTGCCGCTGCCGCTACCGCCACCGACGGCAATGCGGATGCATCTAACGAAAGGAAGGAGGAAAAGCCAGCCGAGGCCGCTCCAGCTCGACATCAAGCGCCACTCGTCACCGAGACCACAGAATCCAAGCCAGGGCCCGACACGGCCTCGGACGAAGCCCGCACAAATGGCAGCAAGAGAGCACTCGAAGAAGACGACAGCGAGCAGACAGCCAAGAAGACAAAGACCAACGCCGACCCTTCTGCTACTGCACCCGCACCTCTGGTTCAACCTGCCGAAGCTGTCAGTAGGCCCAAGAAAGCCGGCCCTCCGGAAGAGCCATTCAAGTATCTCGACGCGTCTCACCCCGTCATCCAGAACATCAAACAATTCTACCATCTTTCCACTCGCTTTCCCGACAACCGCTACATGGTCCGCAATGAACTCGGCGAGCCCGCAAAGGCCATCTACTATACCACAGCCCTCATCCGCGACATCCTCACCGAGAACGAGGGCCGCGGCGTGCGCTTCGTCCACGGCGGTGTCCGCATGTTCATGAAGCAAGATGCCCCTTCAGCCGAAGTGTGCCGCTGGCGCATCCAGTCCGAAGGGATGCCAATCGTCCAGGGATACGTCGGCGAACCACGTGTCATTCGCCTACACAAGAAAGAGACCCTCCGCAAGCTCCTCATAGAAATGTTCCCCCGCATCGCGGACGGGCAGTGGAAGAATTTTGACGAGATAGGCGAGAGAGTCCGCGACGTCGGCATGGGATGCTGCGTGCTCCGCATCGAGCCCGAGGCAGGTGATGCGGAATTCACGGAGCGGATGGCCTTGCCGCTGTGGAAGAGTATTCACTCGTTGAATCTCATGCTTCCCAAGGAAGACAGAGCTGCTATGCTCCTGAGGATCTTTAACGACACCACGCCCCTGATTAACAATACCCTGAACAAACAAAAGCACCAACCGGACGGGGCCAAGCATCAGGAGAGTGAGGCCAAGGAAGAGCAGGTAGCGGACAATGTTGACGTGGAGGATTTGCCGTCCCCTGAGTAGTGCAAGGGAAAATTGTGGCCTGGAGGCTGTAGATGCCGGATGGGATACGCGTTTTCGCCCTGCGGAATGGGACATTAGGATGAGCAAGGGTTTTTGCACCCAATTTAAAAGACAGGAAATGTAGTATTTGACATTGAGCATTGAACAAGGTCCCGTTGCACACTGCTCTTTTGCAGCACCAGGCCTCCCCATCTCTTCTTCTCTCTACTCATCCAGCAACCCTACTGTCCAGTGAACTATCCTGTCCACCCCCTGCCCGTGGATGGCACTCACGGGAATGACGGCGCAGTTCTTCGTCCAGGCGCCCTTCGCACCACTTGGGTGCGCCACTTTCTCCTTCGTAATCTTGTCCAGGTGCGCTTTCAGTTCCATAAAGTTGTCCCGCGTGTCGGGTAGATCCGCTTTCGTAGCGACTACGAACCACGGCTTCTCAGCGATGCGAGGCCCTGACTGACTTGGGCCTTGTCCAAGTGCCGGGGGACCGGCGTACTCTGCGTCCATAAGATTGATCGGCGCCCGGGGAGAGTCGGATGAAAAGTGCCAGTCCACGCGCGACTGGGCCTCGCGATCGCGGTCTTCCTCGTCTCGCATCTGAGCATAGAGGCCGACCTCGCGCCACAGCGCGTTGAGTGCCGTGACGGCATTCCCCGCAGCCAGGTCGACCACGAAGGCGAGCACGCCTGCTCGTTCGACGTGCCGCAGAAAGGCTATTCCCAGTCCGCGATCAAGGTGGGCGCCTTCGATGAGGCCAGGGATATCCGCGACGGTAAATCTCGTCCTGGGCTCGAGGGCCGCGCCCGAGCACCCGTCTGTCCCAGGGCTTGCTTTCCGACGACTCCGTGCGGTAGGCTGTCCTGAATACCTGTCCAGTACCACCGTCCCTATGTTGGGCTGCAGCGTGGTGAATGCCCAGCTGCCCACTCTCGTGCGGCTGTTTGTCAAGGCGCGCAGCAACGTGCTCTTGCCGGCGTTCGGAAGACCGACGAGACCCACGTCGGCGAGCAGCTTCAGCTCCAGTGCGAGTTTCATGGAAGCAGCCGCTTCGCCTTTGGTAGCAAAGATTGGCTTGGGGTGCTCTCGCGAGGTGAAATGCGGGTTTCCCAGGCCACCGATTCCACCTGCGGCGAGGAGGATAGGCCGAGGCGTGGGACGGGACAGGTCGAGACAGACGGGGGCGGGCGGCTGCTGGAGGAGAGGGAGGCGATGGGGAAGCCGCGGGAACGAGGTGCTCTTCATTTCGGACTTGGACATGCCGGGATACAAGAGCCATTTATGGCGGGTCGGGTCGTCGAGATTGACGTCTTCGTCCTCTACGTCTCTTGGTGCGGGTGCTGGCTTGAGACGACCTTTTCTGTCGAGAACTTGGTCCTCCTGTGGCCCCTCGGCGCGCTCGCACCTCTGTTTTTCGTCTTGGAGGAGCAGCGCCTCCTTTGTCCGCTGCTTCACCAACTTCCTGTACGCCTTGATGTTCATGGCCTCCTCGCCGGCGGGATCCTCCCTTTCCAGCTCCCGCACTATGGTTCCGACCGGTACAATGATGATGACGTCTTCCCCGCGGGATCCGCCCCTTGCACTCCCCTGGCCATGCTGGCCGCGCCCTGCACGGATGAAGCGTCTTCTGGCTAGCTTGTGCAGTGATGTTTCGCCATGGGCCGCCTGGATGTATATGTTGCCCCCGGCTCCGCCGTCGCCGCCGTTGGGAGGGCCGTCGGGTAAGAAGGCTTCGCGGAGGAAGGAGACGCAGCCGTTGCCGCCTCTTCCCGCGGAGATTGTCAGTTCGGCTTTGTCTGCAAAGTTGGGCGAGGCGTAGTCGTCGGGGCTTGGGTTCAATCGCGACTCGGGGAGATGGTGAAGCGTCGGCTGCGACGGAGAGCTAGTAGATGAGCGTCGTGTTTGCCAGCCCAGACAGCCGGTAAGCACTGCTCGAGTGCCTGCGGGGGTGCACTGGCATATGGCCGCCGACCGCAAGAACGGCATGAGGCCTGTCGCTACCGAGGGCAGGCCGCGACGGACGGACGTGATGAGAGCTTGCTTTATGGTTCAACCACATGGAGACGGTTGTGGGCTAAATTCAGACTACAGCAGGACGTGGGTATAGTCGCACACTAGCTTGCATCTGCAAATGCTGCTACTATAATTATTACAATTTATATTTTGCTAATATACTATAACGCTATATATATATTTATTATTATTATAGACTATAATATTATATTAAATACTTAAATAAACTTATATATTTACTTATACTTTCTATAGTTATATAGCTAGCTTAGAAAGTGTTAAGAACTAGCCTTACAGGCAACTATATATAAGTATTACTAGTATTAACTATAAACTTAAGAAGAGAAAAGAGGGAAAGAAGAAGCTCTCTATTCTCTCTTTTTCTTTTATTATATATATATAAGTTTAATATATATTTAAAGTATACTTAATAAAGTA